>NC_051181.1:85356219-85656219 GCF_013339695.2 Rhipicephalus sanguineus | reverse complement strand
TTGCAAAGCAGTTTCAACCACCGGCATGGCTCAGAGGTTGAGTACTGGGCTCACACGCAGAGGGCCCAGGTTCGAACCTCGTTCCATCCTGGAATTTTTTCTTATTTCGTTTTTTTTCTTATTTCGAGCGATACTGGTTACGGACACCGGCGGCGGCGGCAGCGGCGGCGGCGGCGGCGGCGGCGGACAACTACGGCGCCAAAAACGGCCGGTGAAATGATCTCATAACAGCTTTCGCTGTAAAAGTTAGCTGCCAGCCATAGGCGCGCACACATGGGGGGGGGGCAGGGGGGGGGGGCAGGGGGGGGGCGGCCGCCGCCCCCTATTCACCTAAGAGTGCGGGGTGCAAAGTCAGCCCCACACATTGAGAGTGCGGGGTGCAAAGTCAGCCCCACACATTGACATGATTGGTAGGGGGCGCTGCGACAAGCTTCACCCCACCCCTGAAGGGGAACTCTGCGCACGCCTATGCTGCCAGTCTCACTTCGTGTAACAGTACAATTTGTTGCTATCGTATTCATTGCTTCACGCTTGCGTTGAAACTGTGACTTTTTTCCTCGTTTACGCAGAAGGCGACGCTATAACTCACTGACAACTTTACGCGTGCTTATTCCGGTGTTTTCGTTCGGTGTGGAATGATTAGTCTTAAATGAAGGTGAGAAGTTTTGTTATCTTTGTTAAATTATATTTAGAAAACTCGTTTAATTCTAGAAAATCCGCTGGAACATAAGCAAGCAATGGTGGCTAAATTGTCATTTTATTACGAACACTTTCCTCAAGAGCCTACTTTCGGTTGTGAGCTCTTGTACCTCCTGTAACTGCAGTATTCATGGCCCCATTTCATGATGCCGCTTGAGCCCCATGGTATTTAGGCGCCGGCTAACTGACCGTTATTGATGACTACAGTGTTCGGAGGCGCTTCCTAGCTGCCGTCGTTCATACTTTCTTTGAACCCATAACGAAGATCTTATAAAAACAGCTACTTTAAAACTATTTCACACCCCACTGGCGCATCCGCGCTAACGCCGCATACTTTTACAAAAGTTAAAGCGCCACGTATCTTCCTTTAATTGTTTTTTTGTTGTGTTTTGCCACTTTGGAGTCCTGCGCGAAGAAGCGGTTTCTTAATAAAAATGGGAACAAACCGACTCCGATAGCGCGAGCGTCCGTGCAAATATCCACGAGCCATTGTATTTTGTAAACGTGGATGAGAAGCGAAGCTGTGCTGTAAAGGGCATAGAGGTGACACTGCATTTTGGTCAGGGGTACAGAAAGCCAAAGGATTTTCATAAGAGCTGCAAAATGATGCAGAAAATACATCATAGGTGTTACTAAATGATTCCTAAAATTTTTACACTTCAGCCACGTGCGTCTTTTATATTTATTTGTTGCTGCAGACGTCTGTAGTATTGTCTTGGTTTAACGAATGTCCTTGGCGTTTCATGCACGATCTTGAAGAGCCATTCCAGCAGCATGCTTCTCTTTTTCGAGTTCTTCACTGCTGGACATTGCAATTGATCAGTGGGGAGTAGGCGTGTGCCAAATTTGTGTGCCACATAAGCTGGTGTTGGCGCCCGTGTGATCCCTCTTGCTCTTTATGCGGAGCAATGTTGCGTAGTGAGGTTTGCCCAAGTTGTGTAGCACGTAAGGTCTTGCTTGTCGACATTCTTTTTCATTTATAGTGGACCAGCTGTAGATTGTGGAGATTGCGCAATTTCTTTGGCACACACCTGCTATCTGTACAGATCGCTGCTAGGGGTTTTCCTGCTTGAGTAAGTAATTGTTCCTTAAATAACTATTCGCCGAGCTACCATATGTTCATATTCCTCATTATCTCAGGGTCGCAGTAACATGAAGAATTTCGCTGAGTTCACCAGCTGCCGTTCCAGCTCAGTCTGGGTGACCACAGTTGCTCTTACAAGTCTAAATGTAAACGGCGTTCATGATCGCGATAATTTTCTGTTGAGTAGGTAAATGTTCGTGGATTTACGAATGCATTAGTTATATACAGCGTCTTGTAAAACGTATTAAACAACTACAGAAGAACGCGCCATCACATGTGCGGGACGGTATTTGTGCCCTTTAGAACACACTGGAATAATCCAACAATTTTTCGGCCCATCAACCGTACTGGATGTGAGCCACCTTTATTGTGGAGAAGAAGGCGATCGGCCTGCTGGTCAGCCAGAGTTGTATTAAATGCGAAGCATTTTTTAGCGAACCTCAAGCACTTTGGCCGTTTCTATCTACGTATCTATCTATCTATCTATCTATCTATCTATCTATCTATCTATCTACCTACCTAGCCGCCTACGTCTGAGTGTCTCCTGGTAGTCTCCATAACTTGTAATATACCAAAATTAGCATAGCAGGGGATCAGTGTATGACGAACACGATTCACTGGTCATGGCATGATTAATACAAAATACCTGTCGCATCCGTCATGAAACCCTTTCTCTCAGTAACGCGTGGCACATACCCGCATATCAGAGTTCATGTAATGCGGGTATGTGCCACAGGTGATAGAATCTCAACCGACACAGTAACGGTGAACACACACATTGACACGCAAGGATAGTGATAATAATATTATTGTTAGGGTTTTATGCCCCAAAACCACGATATGATTATGAAAGATGCCATAGCGAAGGGCTCCTGAAATATTGACCATCTCGTATTCTTTAACGTTCACCGAGATCGCACAGTACACGGGCCTCTAGCATTTTGCCTCCATCGAAATGCGACTGCCGCGGCCGGGATCGAACCCACGACCTTTGGGTCAGCAGCCGAGCACCGTAACCGCTACACCACCACGGCAGATGCATAGAAAGTGACGGAGCTCAAGACAGAACACCTCTGGAAGACGCTCAACTATCATCCACTCGTCCACGTGGTCCGCAACGTAGACCACGTGGATAAAAAGAAAGCGGGGTCAATGCTTCCCTACAATAAATATGCCGATAGAACCAGGCCTGTCATCATTACCAGTGACTTCAACATTGACTTATCAAGATAACAACGCATCATCCCTATACAGCGTGAAAGACGGCTTGGATATGGTCAGGGCATCAAAAGACCTCGCTGCCACGTCCAGGACAGGAGGCATCATAGATCCCTTCATCGTAAGAGGCATCCAGGATTTCCACCACCTGTGCTATATCTCGCACTTCACTACACTTAGACCCCTCGTAGCCGCAATAACGAACGGATTCGATAACAAGTCCGGTCCATTCTGGTGCTCACTGATCACCGTGATGATGACCTTGTTCATGAACTGTCAAGAAACCATTCTACCCATACACACAGGTTCGTGAAACGTGCGTGCGTTCTCGGTCATAGCGGACAAGTGTAAGCATGACAAGTGTAACACAACTGTAACAACTACAACTGTACTGTAACGTACGTGCAGTGCGCCTGCGCCTGCCACTCGGCTGCATACCATATATCTAGGGAAACTTTCCTGAATGAAGCTTAGTTGCGAGTAACGCCTATCCTGTGCATCTGTGTTCCTTCTTTGTCCGGTTTGGATACGCGCTATCCAGCATTGAGAGTGAGAGAAGGAATGTAGGAAAAGCAGGGAGGTTAACTAGACAACTAGTATTGAAAAATATAAGTGCTACATATCAGCTTACCGCGCCTCGTGTTGGTAACACCTATGTTGCTGTTGGCATCGTTACGCAACTGTAAACAACTGGTTATATAATACATATGCGACTTTTCAACATATGAGTGTGCCTATACAAATTCCACATTTCTCTAGCGTCATTCTGTAACGTTTCGCTCAATGTGAAAAATTACGCCACAGTCACCATACCATGTATACTTCGCATAACATCGATTCCCACGGTACGTGAGATCTGCCGAATTTTTCATAACGTTGATACGAGTGATTACAAACGTGCATATTTTGAGCCACAAAGCAGAGTCCTGTCCAACCTCATCAGCTTCATGTCACTTCAACCTAAGGATGAAGGGGGTAAAAATTCAATTTCAAGCGAACAACCTGTTCCAGTTTGTAGCCCGCAAACTGGGACGACCATCCTCCTTGACGTCAATCCTGTGGTGAGCTTATAGCAAAGACAGTGTGTTGTTATTGCGATAGGTTAAATTCGAGCAGTTGCAGTAGTTAAAGAACAGTCCATATCGTAATTCTTTAGATGGCGTGAACTCTAGAAAACTTGTCAAACTGGGTCACGCAAAATAATGTACCATGGTATTCCACCTCTCCACAGAACACTGTTCTAGTAGGCAAAATGGGGAATTTAGGTCTATGTCATAATTTGCAGAAGACCCGACGCGTGTTGTATTCTACGTACTGCGAAAATTCCTCCTCCATTAGTCATTCACCACGCGCTCATATGCTCATAACAAATATGTTCCAGGAGCACACGTCGAGATACAATTTCCCAGATGTCTGTGACCGTATTTGAGGTTATTATTTGCTTGGTTATAACTGTATCGAAAGTGCAGACTATGTGAAGTTCAGTCGAGATCAGAAGCAAAGCTGCCCTGATCCCGCAGCAAAAATAAGACCGAAAGTGCAAAGCAGAAGTGAATGTAAGCACAGAATTGCGGTCCCGGAAGTCACTTGGCTGACTATAAGTTGCACACGGGATCCAGATGCGATTACGTTAGATTTTTCACTAGTGTCCCTTCTTATGAGCTTGAGTGGCATCTTATTCAGTCAAACCGAGAGGGTTTCGGAAGGAAATCTTGTTTAAAGCACCACTGCTCGTCACTACAATGAGCGAATATAAAAAAAGCAGTGACACTGGTGATTCATTGAGCTTCGGTTTCTCCAAATTCAAGGTGCGATGCCCGCTGCTGCTTCTCAGCCTTCTCTTGTGGTTCGTTGGTGCGTTCTTCATGCTGGGCGGAATGCTGTTTTTGGCGGAGTCGTGGGAGTGTGCCGGGCACGAGCGCGTCTTGGAAAGCCTGGATTTTGCCGGCACACTTGGAGGTGCTGTCGCACTTGGAGGTGCTCCTCTTTTCATTCGGGCTCGCTCTCTTTGCCGTCAGCTCGTGCGGATGCGTCGGGGCACTGCGAGAGAACACCTTCCTGCACAAGGTGTACTCCCACGTCTTTTTTTGCCTGGTAAGGAACCTAGCTCTTTAAGCCTTAGAGAGCATGTAATCGCAATAGAAAATGATTGGACCGTTGTAAATACACGTGTTCTTCCACCCACCTAAAGAGGTCGCACAAGTGATAATCTTTCACGTAGCTAAAAGTCGGCTATATCCACTTATTGCTAACAAATATATATTTCGAATGTAATTATTTGGAAACATTATAAGCGTGACAACCAGTCAGCATTATATTTTAATCACGTTGCTCCTTTGTGAAGTGCAGTATTACATAGTGGAATTTCCTTTATTAATATGTCCATTCTTTGGCGGTTTTGCTAAGCAAAGGGCATGCAACTGTGCGCCCGTCCACGAATCATGGCAGCTCACTGTGCAGAGAAAATGCCGTGGTAAGAGGTGTACCGCACCCACTTTGATGTTTGTGTCCGCTCTAACCACTAGCCTGTCGTATAAACATCGGTCGCTAGCGATGTGCCAATGATCGACCGTTTAGTTCAATACGTCATGTATGCTGGAAGACTTGTGTTTTATTAAAGTGTGGAGCAAGGATACTTGTCAACGTTTACCTGCCATGATTATATCAATTTTTCAGGCAGCATCAAGGCCGTTATAAGGACAACACTCTCCGAAAGGCTGGTGGTTCAGTATCGCGACACGCAAGACATACAGAATTTCGTCGATGCGTTACAGCTTTACCTTAAGTGTTGCGACATGACGCAACGAAACTTTCGCGAGTGGGAGAATAACATGTAAGCGAAATGATTATATGATCCTAAATCATTACTGGAACTGTTGTCCCATGATTACACACAGAGAAAAGCGTATAACACATCGCTTTACTTTTCCCCCCCACCGTGCTAAAAAAAAACAGAATGACCGAAGTGGGCCCGTACTCACAAAACATCAGCTAGCTGTTATGATTCCTAAAAAAATAAATATGGGGCAATGCTTATTCTCGGTGTATATTTTCCTGTCTAAAGCTCCCGGTCAACGGCATAAACGCAATTTACAAAAGTAATTTCCCACTACGACCTCATGCCACCTAGCCGTTTCTTACTGAAGAGGAAGCGTCGCAAAAGAGGGAATATTTAGCAGCCATGAGAGTTTACACACATGCAAAGGTGGGGCTGTGCTTTATGTTGTGTTGTGGTATACGTTGCATTCCTTGACGTGAAGTGTAGTCGAAGCGCGTAGACGTTTCGTCGTTTCGGCCATACAGCAAAGGTAAACATCCCCAAACCAATATTCTCGTCCAGTCCCAAAGCACGCAAAACTGAGCAATCACTCGAAAACCGTAATTTAAACACGTTCAACCACGGCATTTTTACTGTTCTACGCCAACGCCGAAAAATTCTGTTCCTTCTATGTTTCTAGGGAGAAACCTAATCTAGCGATCACGTGTATCAAGCCGTTACCCCAACAACGCACGTCCTCATCAATGGCCGCTTCAGATACACGTACCTTGACGATCACCCGATCCTGGTGCCACCTGTTATTGGGGAGTCATGTGGATGGCCTCCTATAATGACAGCATTTATAGAGTAATAGCTGAGGCAGCCTACGTTTCCCTCTACTAATAGGCACCAGCGGATTTTCAGAGTAGTACCGCAAGAGAAATTCTATAGCTCAGCATTCATTCGATTCCTCGAACGAAGTGCCTTTCTGCGCCACCTATCTATGAAGACTGAAGTTACTGTGAAATGTATACAAGCCAACCTTTTAGATGCGAAGTATCTCTTGCTCTAGGGTATGTAACGCGGCATGGTGATCCGCACGCAGCGTTGGGGTCCGCACTCACACTAGGCATGCGCGACTCTCCTCCTTCCCTCTCTCCAACAGCTGCGCGTTACTCTCTCCACTTCTCTACCAGCACCTGCTTGCGCTTCTCCTGCGTTCTCGCTTCTGCTCTCACGGCGCATACGCTACTCTCCTCCTCTAGTTTCCTCTCCTTCAAGTGGTAGAGCGCTGCACGCGTTCAGTCCAGTGCTTCCCTCGGTTGGCTCCTTTGAAATGTGGGCTCGATATCACTGGTAGGTCTCTTCGTATACCTCCCATAGGGACGCGTAATTCAAACGTTCTGCGACGCTTGCGCCGAGAGCGCCAAGAAAGCCGTTGAGTTACGGCCCTGGCGAGTGGAAGCGCTGTAATGGCGGCGATGACGCAGCGGTTACGTAACGATTGCATTTCTACGTCGTCGGGGCAACAGTAACAACAGCCGCTCGCTTCTTCTCGCCCCCCCCCCCTTCCCCCTCTTCCTCCCTCGCACTCCTCGCGGCGTTTTCTTTTTTTTTTTTTTCGGGCGCGCTTGCTTTTTCTCCTCTCCCATGTCGGGTGCCGTTTTTTTTTTTTTCCTTCTTTCTTGGCGGCTCCTTTTTCTTCTTTCATGCCGCGCGCCGTTTTTTTTTTTCTCGTGCGCGTGGCGCGTTTTTTTTTTTTTTTTTCGCGTGCGCGCGTGCTGTGCTTGGTCGCGCATTTATGTTTTTCTGTCCGCTCGTGGTGCGCAGTGCGTTTGAATGCACGCAGCACTGCATGATCCAGAGCATAAGGGATGACTTCCACCCACAACATATCTGTGACTTCGTTTTATTGCTCCGTTTCCAAAACTCAAGATTTGCACATAATGGGGCACGATACAAGTTCCGGAGAAGAAGATAATTAAAGAATGCACAGTGTGTCCATGATTAAACAGCACAAAAGTTCATTGTAAAGTTCAGAAATTGGAAATCAAAAATCGAACACACTGAAAATGCAGGCCCTTTAACGTATACACATATAAGTAACACGATGTGTTTAGTACAATACTGACCAAAGTGCACAAGAGCTGCTGATGTGACAGAGTCATGAAATTTAAAGAAATGTAGGCGAAATGTCAGTGCATGGCAAAAACAATAAAGATGCGCAAAATACCTAAATATGGAATAATATTGCAATGAACTACTTATTAACCACTGTACTAATACGAAACACAAAACAACTAGATATATATAAGCAGTACATCGCACTAAAAAGGGAAATACACATTATTTGGCACTTGACCACTACTTGACAGATGTCGGCAACGGCATGAAGGCGATGGTCCGTTTATGCAGCAGCACATATAACATTCGAAGAAACGCGTATTACCCAAAGGCCAGGTGAAATAAGTCTACTACACAGCTTTTCTTTCACCGCGTATACAATGCATAGCTGTAAGATAACGTCACTGAAGTGGGAATGTCATGCCCTGTACACTGAGCGCCTCATTGATATAAACGCAAACAATAAAATTCTGCATATTGGACACTTGCAATACTCAAGGCTCACCAGAAAAAAACAACTCTCATGTCTACACATGAAGGTTCTTCGAACGGTTTTTCTATAGGTAATTACAGAGGTAATACATAAACACAAAGAGTACTTTTTCAGCTGTAAGTACATGTAATGAACATAACATTCACGCACCGAAAGAAAGCACTGGGGGCAGAGTAGAAAGCTGGTGCACTTGAGGTTGCGGATCGAGACTTCGCAGAGAGCAGATTCTATAGTTATTAACCCTTCATTGGGCAAACGCGTCACTTGTGGCCTTCTCCATAATTCAGAAAACGTTTACGTCCTGCAGAAAAGCAGTTGCAAACCGAATTCAAACGACAAAAATTACGCAGTCACATCACGCAAACGTAGTTTCGTCGTCTCGGTATAGTGCAAGTTGAGATACACAGACTCAGAAACGCGTATTTAAACGAAGGCGAGTGATAAACAGGCCAAAAAATGCAAAAAGCACTTCCAAGGAAGCAGTCATGTCAGAGACGCAGAAGTTAAACTATGAGTCTAAAGTGCTTTATTTTCGTTACTTCTTGGTACAACGATGCAAAATCGTGCTCTTCACGATTCAGTCACGTTTAAAAACAACTGTTGTCCAACTGCAATGAAGCTATATATGTGTGGCTGCGAACGCAAACCGCATACTCACCTATAGTTTTTTCGATCAGGGAAGAATCTTGCGGAACTCGGTCTTGAAGTATCCGTACACCGCTGCATGATGTACGAATGGCGTGTGCCGTTAACCATCACGGCGGCAAGAGAGCAATCCACGGAAACACCGCAAAAACTGCACACGCCGGCCAACGGTCGCTTCATGTAACGGAACATCACGAAACTTCACATCAAGGCCGGCGACTACGACGGGCTCCGATGTGGCGGCGGCGGAGCACGGCTGACCATAACGACCGCTCCAATAAGTCTCAAAAGCGAACAGTGATCCGCCAACCTCAACGAGAGACTTGCAGGTGTCCCCCAAGCATAGCCTGCCTGCACGGACAGCCTGGTGCCCGCGCTCAACGCTCGCTTCATGCTACAACGGAACTTCCGAGAAATTCAAAACTAGCGTTGCGGCGCGCGCGCGGCCTCGGCGG
Source organism: Rhipicephalus sanguineus (assembly GCF_013339695.2). Taxonomy (NCBI): domain Eukaryota; kingdom Metazoa; phylum Arthropoda; class Arachnida; order Ixodida; family Ixodidae; genus Rhipicephalus; species Rhipicephalus sanguineus. The sequence continues at coordinate 85,646,743 of NC_051181.1, read as the reverse complement.
CCGGCGCGGGGCGCACGGCTTTGCCGGCACGGCGGCGGGCTGCCATTGGCTGCTTTCATTTTGACTCGCCATCGACTCGAGCGCCAATTTCGCCTTCAGTTATCGCACTTCTGGTTGGAAGCTCAGTTAGGCTCAGATTCAAGATGGTGGCGATGACGTAACGATGACGTAATTCTTTGGGACGCTTGAGCGGCAGTGTTTCCGACCGTTGTCGATATGCCGAACTTCTCTCCTGCGCAGCGCCACGATGAGGGCCAGCGCATGCGCGTCCCCTCCCCCTCTCTCTCCTCTCCTACGCTGCTTCTCCCTCGCGCGCCTGTCGACGTTCCCCGCACGCCCTGTGAGAATTAACGGCCAAACTATAGGGAACACACAACGCGCGTAGTGATCCTCTTCGCGTTCCACGACGCGAGGTCGGTAGCATACCCAGCGAACGCCAACGGAACGCGATCGTGCAAGTGCTCCGGCTTCGCATCGCGTCATGGTCCCCTTTAGCGGGAGATGGTGTAATTTCTTTTATCAAGCTAGATGTACTGAACTAATATATGTTGTGTTCAAAATATATGATCTTACTGTTGTAGTGCTTTCGATATTAAGTGGATGCACTTTGCAAGGGAAACTTTCGTCACTGAAAATCTGATGTCCAAGCCAAAGTTTGGGCTAGTGGCCACATGTAGGCATCGCAATAGGCCAGCACAATGGATGCACTCCGCTGGGGATTCAGGTACTGGAAGCATGCATGGGCCATGCTCCCTGAACCAGAAGAACGCCTCAGTACCCTGCGCGTCCACCATGGCGTTCCTGCTTGCACGCTTGGCGCGCTAGCGCGTAAGCTCGCTCACCTTTGCACTATTGTCAGGAAACGTAAGTGTCTGGCCTTACGTCCTCCCCGCACTTTAATTTCGACATTATTTTATTTTTACTATTTATACATTTGAATCATACAGCAGCATCACTTAGCCCGTGTTTCAGACCTTTAATATATTACCACGCTTGTTTATATCTTTATATTGAAGTATTCATGTTTCACCCGCAAAAAACAACTGTTAGCAACGCTCGGCGTAGAACACACCGCAATGTTGTGGAAGCGTAGCGATTACTTGAGATCAATATGTTAAGATTACGCGCAGGACGCGAATAGTGAAAGTTTATTCAAGAACTTACTCGACCACAAGCGATAACGTTGGCAGGTTGTACGCCTGATGTATAAAATACGGCGCGTTCGACTGCTTGTCAGATTACCGATGGCCGACATGTATTTGTTGCACCGTAAGTTTTCATTTTCCGGGCAGAAGTTTGCCCAACTGACGTGTTCCTTCTTGAACCCACCGCCTACTGCCCTCAGCATCTTGACCTTGTGAAATCTGGCGGAGTTACTGCTAGGGGTGTGCGAATATTCGAAAGTTTCGAATATTCGTCGGATATTACATTCGAAATATTCGTATTCGATTCGAAAATCGTATATTCAAAAAGTTTCGAATATTCGATAACTTCGAATATTCGAAAGATTCGAATATGCGATTCGATTATCATGCATAAAATAACTCGTCTTCTGCATTTCTGCGGCGTTCGTATCGCTAAAAACGTTACCGAGAGGAGCGATAAACATCGTAAGTACACGGAGGCACGATATCTGCCTGCGACGAGCGCCCCAATACGTATGATTTATTGCTGGTGCATCTCCGACGTGCAGCGCTGTTGGCGATCATGTAACCGTACATTTTCAATATTATGCGGCCGTAACGTGCCGCACTACCACTTGTACTCTATGCGAGACCACTTCTGAAGAAAGACATTGACCCACGTGACTGGTGGCGTACTGTAGGCACCTTCAGATACCCCAGTCTGGCAAAGCTTTGCCCCATGTAACTCCCTATACCAGCCACTTCTGTTCCAAGCGAGCGTGCCTTTTCAGTGACAGGGGAAGGGGGGGCGGGTGTTCTCTGTTACAAGAGAGCGCCTGCTGCCTGATCATGTGGAGCAACTCATATTTCTTCATGATAACATGTAGTCATTACTTTCATTTGTGCCGTGATATTTGGTTGTGTTGTGGTGTGCATTGTGCTAGCCTGGACATTGTGTTCTGGAGATAGCAGTGTATGTTGTGTTGCCAGTCAGACTGTTAATGTTTTTTTTAAATAGCTACATGTTAAATAAAATATCGTTACTGTGGAGGCATTTTTCCTTTGATATTCGATATTCGATTCGATATTCGAAGGTGGATATTCGTATTCGATTCGTATTCGAAAAATTTGATATTCGCACACCCCTAGTTACTGCTCGTTCATGTTCCTGACGCCCCCGCCAAGCCGTGAACCCAGCCCAAGTCACGAAGGAGACATCGACGCCAACCCTGACCAGCAGCCAGGCCTACCATCAAAGAACGGGACCCTATACGATAAGACCCGCAAAACCTAGACTTCGAGCTCGACAGCAGCGACGGCCCCACCAGCGGCCCCTGCATCGATCAAGCTACGTCTGTTGTCTTCGGACGTCGTAGGAGACGTAGGAGAAATATATAGAATAATTTAATTAAACTAAAAAACTCTCCCGCTAAATGGGACCATGAGGCGATGCGAAGACGGAGCACTTGCACGATGATGGCGTTCTGTTAGCGTTCGTTGGGCATGCTACCGACCTCGCGTCGTGGAACGCGAAGAGGAATGCTACGCGCGTCGTGTCTTCCCTCTACCCTTGCCGTTAATTCTCACAGGTCGAGCGGGGAACGCGGTCGTCAGGCGCGCGAGGGGGAGGGCGTAGAAGAGGAGAGGGAGGGGCAGAGGACGTGCATGAGCTGACGCTCATCGCGGCGTGGCGCAGGAGAGGGGCACACCATCTCCCACTAAAGGGGACCATGAGGCGATGCAAAGCTGCGTTTCGGCATGTCGAGCGGTCGAGCACCGCGTTTCAGAGGGGGAGTAGAGAGGGTTAAGGGAGAGATGGGTAGAGGACGGGGGAAAGAAGGAGAGGGAAAGTGGAAAGGGGGAGGGGAGTTGAGAGGGGGAGTGGGGAGGAGGTGTGGGTAGAGGAGGTACGTGTAGAGGGTTTGCGCATGCGCAGTAAGGGTGGTGACGATCCGCTATAAGATACTTCCCATCTAATAACTTGGATGCCACACAGGCTACACGACGCCACACAGGCGAACACCACGGGAGTCCCACCCTTAACGTCGTCTTCTGCTGCTGCTCACACCAGAACGCGCGCTTCTCATAGAGACGCTAGCGATGTGCCAACATTCGGCCATTCTGAAAAGCTTAACGTCCTCGTTAAGGTGTTCTCGTCAAAGTTACTCAACTGCTTTTGCACGCAAATGCTCGCTCATCCTCCTAGTTCAATTACTTAATAAATGACAAACGATAAGAACAACATAAACAAGAAACCAAGAAATACACAAGCAAACGACTACACCCAAACACTGACACCCTAAATTCATCACAACACACAGGAATTCACCTGTTCACAACGTTAAACTCTGAATGAAATGTCATATTTTCCGGCCATTTCGATTAGGTTGACGTTGCGGAAAGCCACAAAAAAATGGAGAAAAACGTTTCGTACTAAACACTCACACGTCACAGTAAAACTATCCGCACACACAGGAAAACAACATCTCGACATAATACATAGTCTCGTAGTCTAGCTGGTAAGGTGCGTTTGCGTTGCAGAATTTGTAGTACTGTGTTTCCTTCCTTGTGTGACTCTTCGGATGCGTCATTGTCATGATGTGATGCTTGGATTGTAGTACACCACTTCTTTAGTTGTGAGACGCAGGCGGTTGTTGCAAATCGGCTTTCCTCTTTATGACATAACTCAGCGACGCGGTAGGTGTCAGCAGACAAAACTTGTGTTACAACGAGAGGTCCATGACATTTCGACTGAGTTTCAGTCCTATTCTCGGCCTGTTCAGAGGCCTTGCTCTTAAATACACTTTCTCCAGTGTTAGTTGCAAACGATGATTATGGAAACGTGAGTGAAAGACTGGCAAAAAGAACTGTTAATTTAACAGAACAACGTTTATTTAGATAAAGTAAAGAAAACAACTGGAGAGACAAGAATACGGCGTCTCTCCAGTTGCATAGCCGTCCCTCTTCTGCCTTCTCCCGGGGCCCGCGCATAGTCGCACAACCCCGCTCGCCACAGGGGGTCCACTTCGGTGTCACATTACAGCTCCGGCCACCGGCCGGCTCCACTCGCACAGTGGTCGTGGCCTGGCGCCATCTTTCGAGCCCCGTCTCGCACAACAAGAGCGTGCACACTCGAAGAATTCAGAAGTGGGATAGCGTACGCCCAGAAGTCAACCATCGAGCCCAACTATGCCTGTCACTCGCAACGGAACATCTTCAATGGCTCCGACAAGCGAAGAAGATGGCGAATGGCGGAGCACCGACGGCGGAAAAGGCAGCGCAAGCTCAGGCGTGCCCGACAGCGTATCGACCGGCGGCACCACTACGACACCCGCACTAGCGTTCGACATGGCGGCAGTCATTCAAGCCACCGTACAAGCAGCAGTGAGGGAAGCCATCAACGGGATCGCGCCGCTCCAGTCGCAACAGAAAGCAGCCATGCCTGTAATCCGCGAGAAAGAGACATCGCGCCTGGTCCCTTTGTACGACCCAACCTCGTTGGACTCGCCAACCGTCGACGCATGGATTCGACGTGTGGACGACCTAGCGGAAGTCTACCGTTGGACCGCCAGAGTAACATCTTGCCACGCGCTCGCAAAGTTGCAGGGACCGGCGAAAATGTGGTACGACTCTCTCCTGTCTGTTAACAAAACTTGGCCCGAGTGGAAGGTGGAGCTCAAACGTGCCTTCCCCACGACAGCAGGAATGGAGTGGCTTCATCGGGAAATGGAGGACCGAATCTACAAGCGAGGTGAGCCCATCGAGTGCTACTATTATGACAAATTGGCAAAAGCACGTCGTTGCAACCTGAGCGATGAGGCCTTTGTCGAATATTTGATCACCGGCCTAAACAATCGGGACACCATCCGAGCCATCAGCACCCGGAGGAGCTTCTGCGTTGCCTCAAGCGTCTCGAAGAGCGCGCCGGAACCATCGGCTCTCGAGACATAAAACATTCGAAGGCGAGCAAAATTCAGAATCTTGGGGGCCACGGTAACAAGGAAAACCAAGCCGCGGAAACGGCCTTGAACGAGAGTCAACAAAACCAACAAAGCTCTGATTCGAGGAGGGAGACCGAACCATCCGGACCGAGGAGGAAAACCCCACCTTCCGAAAAAGCAGGGCTGCGCTGTTTTAACTGCAACAACTACGGTCATCTCTCTCTCAACTGCCCGAGTCCGCAGCGGAGGGCGAGGTGCAAGATTTGTAACCGAAGTGGACACGAAGCCCAGAACTGTAGGGAAAGAGAAAGCGGGCCGCGCTTCTTTCCAAGCGTGATGGATCTTAGCATCCGTATAGCGCACGCGGCCAACGAAAAGTACTTCATGCTGGCTACAATTAACAGGAGCGAACTGAGAGCGTTTGTTGACCTCAGCAGTCAGTGTGTCACTATTCGGCGTGAGGATGCAGATTGGATCGAGATAAAACACTCATTCATAGGGAAGCCGCTGACCATGAGGGGCTACGAGTCAGGACGTGTGACGCCGTGTGGTGAGGCGAACGTTAACCTCACAGTCGATCAAGTAACAGCCGGCGTCCCCGTGCTGATCGTGCCGAACGAGTCACAGGCGATTCCAGTCATCGTGGGACAGCCCTTCACCGAGCAACCTCACGTTACAATATTGAGGCGACGGGACACTGTGCGAATCTTTGAGGAGGAGAAAAATGTGGACGAAGGGGACGACACGCTACAGTTGATAGAAATTGCGGATCCTCCGCGGCGCCCGGTGTGCCTTTGGGCCAAAGAGTCGACGGTGGTTCCGCCGAACTACCTAGGACTCGTCACGCTCTACGGTACAGGCAGCGAACCCAACACGGATGTCTTTGTGGACGCCTGACTCAGTTGTCAAGAGGGGCGCGAACATTGCATACCGCGTTGCGTCATCAACGTAGATGCGGCGAACGAGGCGTGCATTCCTGTGATGAACGTCTCGCACCAGGAACTAAACATCGAAGCCAACGAGCGGGTTGCGCAAGCGGAGGTATGCTACCTCGATGAAGAGCCGATGCAGGACGTGAGATCAAGCTGCAGTGCCACGCAACCATGTTCAACCGCGAGCGCAAACGTCAGGACGGGCCCAAGCGTCACACCGAAGCACCGCGAGAAACTCGACCGACTCATCGAGGAGTATCGCGACTGTTTTGCCTACAGCGTCGCAGAGATTGGCCGCACCAATGCAGTGGAAATGAAGCGAAAATTACAGCCGAAGAACCTGTAAGGTATCGCCCATATCGGCTTTCCTTTGCGGATGGAGAGCATGCGAAGGTGATCACCGATCGCGGAACTGCCTTCATGAGCGCCAAATTCAAGGCAACGTGTGACCATTCAGCATCAAGCACGTGAAAAACGTCACTGCCACGCCACGAGCTAATGGTCAAGTCGAGCGAAACAATCGCATGATTACCCCAGCAGCCGCGAGCTTGACGAAGAACACGGACGGCAAAGATTTGGACACGACTTTACCTCAGGTGCAGTGGGGAATCAACAAGCTACGAAGCACCAAGCTACGAAGCACCAAGCTACGAAGACCACTCCGTTTGGACTGCTGTTCAACTATACGCCACGAAACATCAACGCGGACTGTGTGGATGAGGCTCTTGCCGAGGAATTCAACCGTCAGGTAGAGGCCAAGTGAACATCTGCGGCCGAGAGCATTCGCGAAGACCAACGGAAACAGCAGGCAAGATACAACAAGAAACGTTCAGAAGCGTCGACTTACGAACCGGGAGATGTCGTTTTGGTCGAGCGAGAGCTTACAGCGTGTGGTGAATCAAAGAAACTCAAGGAGAAATACAACGGACCGTACATCATCACGGCAAAACTGCCTAACGACCGATATCGCATCGGGATATCGCTCAGTGCGCGACGCGGGAGGAGAGCATACAGCAGCATCGCTCCAGTGGACAAGCTAAAGCTGTGGGGCCAGTACGAGATAGACACGGATACTTCAGACAGTGATTCCGACCGGGACGGTCGGTAATTGCAGGACGGCCGAGTGTGCGCGCTCTTGTTGTGCGAGACGGGGCTCGAAAGATGGCGCCAGGCCACGACCACTGTACGAGCGCAGCCGGCTGGTGGCCGGAGCTGTAATGTGGCACCGAAGTGGACCCCTGTGGTGAGCGCGGGTGTGCGACTGTGCGCGGGCCCCGGGAGAAGGCAGAAGAGGGACGGCTGTGCAACTGGAGAGACGCCGCATTCTTGTCTCTCCAGCAGTTTTCTTTATCTAAATAAACGCTAGAAAAAGTTATTACGATGTATATGTACCAACTAGCTCGCCTTTCAGTATTAATCTAATGTCAGACTTGTCTGCCTGGATGGCGTCGTTGTCTTCGCTCCCAGCTCTGACCAACACCTCTGACGCCTTAGAACAGTACTTCAGGCATTTATTGCATCTCGCTTAACACACGAACCGGAGAAGTCTCCAGTTGCATACAAAGAGCTCCTCTTCCTAGGACACATTATCCGCAACTGTGGAGTCTACCCCGACCACCAAAAGGTAGCCACCATCACTACATTACCGCCACCCGCCGACACGAAGGTTGTGCGTCGATTGCTCGGCCTGTGTGCCTGTTACAGGCGGTTTGTCAAAAACTTTTCCGCCATCGCTGAGCTGCTTACTAACCTGACCAGGACCCACGTAGAGTTTCAGTGGGAAACGCCCCATGAATAAGCATGCTGCGAACTGAAACGGTGCTTGCAGTCCCCACCGATTCTGGCCACTACGACGAAAGCTCGAATACAGAAATACACACTCATCCAAGCTGTGTAGGACTTGGCGCCGTACTTTACAACGGGCGGAAGGTCGAGAAAGTCCGCTTACGCTAGCCGGTCGCTATCAAACGGCGAATCAAATCATTCGATCAGAAAAAGAGTGTCTTGCCATTATTTGGGTTACCTCAAGGGGTCCCTCACCAGAGTTGACAATTTTGAGCTGACGGGTGCAATCCATGCACTGGGCGTTCACGATTACGTCTGCCAAAATTTGCAGCGCTACGCGCCGCCTAAATGGGTCCAATTTCAAGCTGAACGCTGCGTGCCTTTCTTCTGTAGTTTTTAAGATATCATCCATTCCATGTGCCTTATTGGGAGCTGAAGTTTGCCTAGACTGAGAGTTACAAAGCAAATAAGCATATCGGTATAATCTGAAATGAGAACTTTGGGCAAGAAAACAACAATAGATGCTCTAAACCCATTTCAACGAAAGTTATGATATGTTGAACATTCGTGACTGAAATCTCAGCTTGACAGACTCACTCGCAAATGTTATACATATCACAACTTTTGTTCAAATGTGCTTACAACATCCATTCTTGTTTTCTTGCATTCAGTAATCATTCCAAATCATTCTGATGGGCTTATTTACTTTGTATTAACCCTCTCAGTTTAGGCAAACTCTTGCCCCCAAAAAGCATATAAAATGTTTGATAATTTAAACACTACGCATTATACTAGGAGAATAATTACATATTTGAAATCTGTGCACACATATTCATAAACTCACCAAGTTTCATCTTAATCGATATGGAATTTTAAAAAAATCACGGCATATCCACGGGTGAATGATGAAGAGCTTGGGCGAAGCTCCTGAAGCAATCATGGTTACACCGTGAAATCTTCCTGCGACTTCCATTATTCGCTGAACGGTCCATCCAAACTTTGTTTCCACGGCCGTCAGATCGCCGGTCAAGTGATCAATCCTTCCACTTAGTACCTTCCAGTACACATGGGAACTAAGTAACACGCTGATTTCCTGGGGGCACCTTATGTCGGAATGAAAGTTCTCTGCAACGTCATAGTTTTTCTCGCACAGAAGCTCCAAGACTACTTTTGATCGACGAGCTTGTGACCGTACACACTTCAGGGACCTCCAAGGCCTCCACGGTTACCGCTATGTCCCTACTTTGGCCTCGAAGAGTCAAAACTACCCGTCGACTGCGCAATACATCGCGGGGCTTCGAGTGGCCGAACGTAACCAAAAAAAGTTCTTCGTTTCCAATAACCGGGCATATGAGGTCCTTTGAGACATCCGCTCGAATAAATGTGCACTGACTGCCGCTGTCGAGAAGAATGCGTACGAGACGCCTTCGTGACCCGCTCTTAATCCACACTTGTCCTGTCTGTAGAAGGACTGCGTTGACTCCGCTCAGGGCGCTGGGGGCAGATGTCACTGGAGGCGTGTTCGTGCTTCGCCCGGCGGTACATGGCTCATCCTGATCAACTGTGGTCGCGTTTGCACGGGTTGGTGCAGCTGACTGGAACAACTCACAGAGGATGGTCAGATGTCGACGATGGCACTTGCTACACATTATGCTGCGCGCACGCCGACAAAAACGGGCCATGTGGTTGCTCTTGCGCAACGGTAGCAGCATCGACCACTGCGCAAGCGAGCCCTTTTTTCATCCGCTGAGTGCTGGATCTTGCATTCCGCGATGGTGTGATGACACCTGTTGCATAAGGGGCACGCTTCTTCCGTAACTGCAACAGACTCGGCAGCGAGTGCGGACGCCGTTGGCAGATGCCCCACTGGTGCTGGCGGAGATTTGGCGTCCGCTTCAGGTATCAAATGCGAGGAAGCTGACGCCGTTCATCCTGGTCTGCCTTCCTCTCTTATCTCAATCTGGACGCGCAGAAAACGTAGCATTTCGGCAGCCTGTCGAGCTCTCTTCAGGTGTCACCATACCGAATGTATCCTGCGGCGCTTCCTTCGCCTTCAGGCGATAGAGGACAACGCTGTACTGGTCAGGTGAGACGCCCAAACCGGGTAATGCGGAGACCCGAAAGTGGACCTTGTCGAAGAGCAGTCGAAGATTTTAACACGAAAGTGTTTTATGCGGGGGTCCACCAAGACTTCAATGACGTATTTATGTCACGAAAATGACGTCGTAAAAATTCACACGATCAGATAGCAAAAAAAAAGTTCCGTCAACGGGCATCGAACCCACGACCGCTCGGTCCGCAACAGCAGATGCCAGGCACGCTATCCACTGCTCCATGGTCACCGGCTCTAGAGGCGTTACAAAGGCACCTTTTATATCTACCACTCTCCCGGTCGTCGGCGTGGTGTTGCCCTCTGGGAGCGTTAAAATAAGGTAATTCGTCATTACTATGGCCTCCGCGATTAGCACCTGCAACGCGTTAGACGTCCGTCCCATTCGGCGCGTATTCAATGGAAGTTCACTTTTGTCAATGCCTTAACACACCGCGAGGTGGCGATCTTAGCCCAAGCGTCGTAAAAGCGTCGGCCTCGCTCATAGCATCAGGCTAATCCAAACCAAAAATAGCTCTGCGACGCATGCCTGCATCACCTGTCTGTAACACCGCGTTCCCCGCTTACGCGCTCGCCGCGAGAAAAAAAAAATTACAGCATATCCACCGGGTGAATGATGATGAGTGGGGCGAAGCTCCGGAGGGCATCATCGGTAAACCGTGAATTCGAGTAATTCGCCCCACTAAAGTAAACACGTGAGAAATATTAAACATCAAACTTTCTCGCATCGGCTGCTCAACAGTCACCTGTGAAGCGCCGGCGGTGGCCATTTCTCCTGATGTAGGGCTTGGCTGGAGAAGTTCCAGAGGGATGGCCTCGGGACTAAGGCCTCGCAGTCGGCGACTGTAGCGGTGGACAGGAGTATCCACTGCAGGAACGGGTTGCGGGATCGGACTGGCAGAACCGCTTCGTGAAGGGGTGGTGAGCATCAGGCGTTGAAGTCCGAAGGACCGAAGACCCCAGCGTCGTATTCCTCAGAGAAATCGTGGTTGCTGCTCGAGCTTCCCACTTCGCCGTCCTCAGTTATCTAGCCGGCCTTGAACACGTCCGCAGAACCGAAGAACCGAGCGTCGTCTTCCTCAGAGACATCGTGGTTGCTGCTCGAGCTTCCCACTTCGTCGTCGTCAGTTATCCAGCCGGCCTTGAGCCGTGTTTTCATCATATACAAGTACCACCATCTAGCGGACAGTCCACGAACTAATCATATACAAGTACCGCCATCTAGCGGGCACCGGGGCGGCACGACGCGCTTTGCGTTTCCCTCTAGTCCGGCCGGGGTGTTCAATCACATTTTAACATGCCGCGGGATGGCGACCAAGTTGTGCGACGCTCTTCTGGCTATCACACCTCGTTCTCTGATTACGCTTTCACCGTTAACTACTACAGCTACCACAAGGGTTTGTTTAATCATTTAACATGGACGTTAGCCGTCGGGATGGAGATGTGCCACCAATCATCAAAGTTGTTGCATCCACGTTAAACGGTGCTATAGCTGCCAGACATCCAATATACATTGTACAAGCTCTCTTATATCAAGTACAGTAAACATTCAGTTACTTCTGTAAGAGCACGCTTTACTTTCGTGTTATTACGATTCATATGACGGAGGGATCAACCATCTTGTCAACCTCTGCCGAAGACTTGACTGGTGCCAAGGCGAGGAGGTGGTCAACGTGCTCGTTGATCAGCAGGTCGCGTCGACCAAACCGCTCCGTCAAAGTCTTGATGGCGATGCTATAATTATCTTCGGTCAGGCGAATACCTTCGATAGCTCTCTTCGCTGCACCAGTAAAATATGACAGCAGGTACCTAAACATCTCGATCTGCAGATGTTCGTCGTTGAGACGTATCGTAGCGCTGAACTGGTCCCAGAAGGACTGCTAAGCGTGGAGCGTGCCGGAAAACGTAGCGATCTGCAGTTTCGGCAGGACGACTGCGCGATGACGCGGCACGGTTCCTTGACTGGGAGTCATCTCTGGTACTCGAGGTGAAGGGTCACTGACCTCGTTGTTTCCGAGGTGCTGACACCGCCGGCGTCGGCGTTCGGTAATGTAGCCTCCGGCCTGGAAGTACTCGTGGTCGCTTTGTTTGCAGCCTCTCGAAGAAAGAACCGCGCTCGTGACACGGCGTGAGACACCTTTCGGTCATAATATTCCGCCGCCTCGAGTTCTTCCTCGTAAGCGTCGTCGTCAGTGGCGTCGAAGATGTCCTCGTTGAAGTTGACGAGCTCGGCGTTCCTTTGAATCAGGTAGGCAACGTGAGATTCCACTTGAACAGCATCGGGAACGGAGACCTGCAGTTCGTCGGTCAGGAGCGTAAGTGTTGGCGTGTCGCTGGCCCTAACGACGCCACGGTTCTTTCGCAGCCGCTCGACTGATGCCATCGAAGCTAGAAGTCTTGGAAGGGCGATGACCGGGGGATTTCGGCACCAGAAAGAAGACCCGAGCCCTAGACCAAGCATTCCCTCTCTTTGTTCCACTGCTCGTGCCAACTTCCTCTTCCTTCCCTTCTCTGCTTTGCGTCTTGTCGCATCCCGTCCGCAATCACCATCAACATTTCATACTGAAAAACCCGTGAGTCTGTACGCTCCAGCGCTTCCAAACTGGCATCTATCCCAGCCCACGCTCATACCACAGGATAGAGCCGGATTTCCCACCGGGCTGCCCCAAATGTGGCCTCGAGAGCTGCAACTTACCACATATGCTCTGGCAGTGTCCCGCCAACGCGCGTGAGCGACTCAACGCCGAGGAGTCGTGGAGTGGTGCGTTACTCGCTAACAAAGTTCCTGGCTCGCTCGCTCTGGACACGCGCTGCGGCCGAGTACATAATGCCTTATGAATAGGTGATAAGAAAATCGGATAGGTGAGCGCGGTTTAACAGGATGCTACTCTTCGATAGCCTCGTTCGCAGGCGCCTTATTTCCCCGAAAACTGGCACTTTCATTAGTCCACAATAAAATAAGCCCACGTCACAAAGAAATGCGCTGCATTTCAAGCATGCCCGATTGCATTCATTTGATCCAACTCGATATCTTCGAGTCCCATTGAGGCTTCGCCGTGTAGGCACTACCCTTTTGTGTAAACTAAGGGTGGGCGTTGCATTTACCAACGCCTATGCGTTTCGCATAGGGATGGCCGACACCGTAGTCTGTGACCACTTGGGCAATAGGGAAACAATGCGACATATATTTTGCGACCGCCCACTGTCGGGAGAAAGCGTTCTCCGTCATCGATACGACACAACGTCGTAGAAAAAGGCCCTCCAAGCGCTACTGCGCTTTTGCGATCGACCGGCCTTTTTGAACGACTGTAATCAGATTGATTTTCCTGTGTGTTCTTTCTTTTTTTTTTCCTGTGTATGTGCTTTCTGTTTTGTCGACCGGTTTGGCCTATGTATGACCGCCCGCAAGAAAGGGGTATCTCATAAATAGTGTTAGAAACACAACTGGCAAACTTGACCTGATGACCTTGACCATTTGTGTTTCAACGGCCGATGTTTCAACGAGCGAGCACAGGAACACAACAGATCTTTGCGCACTGGCACGGGCAGCAATCTCGCATTACATTGTAAAAGGTGTGATAGCAAGACCTGTTTGCCTCTTCTGAATAAGACGAAATTCTTATCGAAGGCTCATTCCCGAACAGAAAGAGAAGTCGCTGAGGCGTATTTTATTGCAAAACGGGGAGATAGCTGCGTAAGCTCTTCCTCGCTATCGCTATCAAGGAAAGAAATTAACTTCTTAGACGGACACATCAAATCACTGCCCTGTACGTGATGCGGACGCATCTTTGTTGCGGATTTAACCTGTATAATCGCGTTTGTACCTTGTTCTCGTTCTTTCTGAGGAACTATATATTCACCTGCTTTCCTCAAATAAAATCATTTAGAAGTTCTGCGCTAGTGTGTGTATGTGTTCCTTCTTCCGTCCCGTCTTCTCTGTGCAGTTTAAACCTTTTACGCTAAAATAAATATCAAGTGTTAGTTCTAATGATCATAAAGGTCAAACAACAGAATTCAAGGCAACATTCTTACGTGGTGTTTGCTGACGTATAACTTTTAAGGGTAAGGAGGAGGCTGTATCCAACCAGCTAACAAGAGTGGGTTATACTCCGCCTGTTGGTAAGATATATCTGGAACACCTCTCACACCGACTCGTTTAGTGCATGCAGTCCTTCCCTTAATAGTATTAGAATGGATATTTTTGTGCTCGCAGGGATATTTCAGGTGTTAGCCGCCACCTTCGCAGCCGACACTCACGATCCGACACGACGAGGAACCACGGGCGAACTTTTCACTGTAAGTCAACTAGAGAATTTATTTCGGAGAGATTGCTCACTGAGTTGCATTATCCTACTATTTCTTCGTATGGCTACACCCGATGTTTACTGTATAGACTGAGTACTTGCTATTGCTTGTATTGTCGTTGGAATATTGTAATGTGTGAGCTGCTTTCTGTGTGCGTGTAGGGGGGTACCCAGCTAAATGTCCTCCAAGAACTATGTATCCTGAGAAGAAAGGCGAAGTGCTTTTCGTGCCACGGTTCACCGTCTTATGTAGTCCGATGTGTGTAGCTTCGAACATTAAGCAATAATATATTGTACAGTACGGTCCACTCTTAGAGAGAACACGCGAGCGCGTGGCTGGGTGTCCGTGGATCGGAAACTGCTGGCGAGATTTGTATATGCAGCGCATGCGTATAGAATAATAAGGGGCTGGGCGTGCCCCGCGTCGTCAGCTGCTTCTCTGCGCCAGCACTCCCCGTACGCTGCGAGCGTTGACCCTTTCCGCTATTCTTTTCGCAGTTAGAAGTAAGATACCAATAGTGCCTTCCGCTTTTTTAATAGTCATTTATTTTATCGCAGGAAGGGCTCGCTGCATCGCGCTTCGACTGCCTTGCCTGTTATCAAAAGTGGCCAGTCTCTCTAGCAGTATGTGAAAAATGTATGACTCGCTTATCGGTGAACATTGATACAGACTTGCGCAAGCTCTTGGCGCTGCTTTCCTTGCACAAGTTGCATCGTTTTTCTCCTCATTTAAAAGCGTATGGGCGTGTGGCAACACATCAGCTTTGCATCCTTAAAACGTCTTTTGGCTATGTCTTGTCCCATATACCCTCTGTCACAAAAGTATAATCAATGAGATTTTTCTACAAGTTTGCCTTCATGTGCCCTTCTGTGCATTTCTTATTCCATTGTGTGCATGTGTTGTTGTAACACAATTATTTGTTGAAACATAATATTTGATCCTAGGAGCTTCTGCGGACGTTGCTTCAGCCAGCCTAGATACCAGTCAACCTAAACCTGTCGAACGAGCGCATCAAAAATAAACGCGGATGTTTGTTCTGCTTCCTGGGCAAACAGAATTCCTGGCCAACATAATTTCAATGCCAGTATTGTCACATCACGAGTCCGAATCAACAGTCGCTGAAACAGCAAAAAAGCCGGCGTGGATCGCTGTGTTCACTGTGTTGAAAATTGTGTAAAAGAGGAGTGGTGCAATCATCATTAAGAGCGGATCAGTGTGTTTTAATAAAGAAGAGGTCGACGGGGGTCTTCACCATGGGGACGGCCGCTCATCTTTTTCTTCACATTTTCGTGCCGAAACCCGGGGGAAGAACCTTCATAGGTTAGACCCAACGGCCTTTACGGATTCTCGAGCGCATCTCTACTCTGGAGAGTATCCTTAATGGATGCTACCTATGCTATTCTCATACTGCCTATGACTGATGCTGTATTTGACTATGAACTTTTCGAACGAAGCGCCAAGTATTTGTCATTAGATGAGAATATAATTTTAAGCAACTCATTTGACCCTACCTTCGGATACACGGTTAGCTTAAAGGATTGCAACCTCTAAATTTGTGAAGGTCTGTTTCATGTCCTTAATCGGTGGCACCTGACTCGTTAATTGTGACAAACAAACTCGTTGGCCCCAGCGCGAGACTAATGTTGAATTAAATGCTTGTATGCAACGATGGGCGGCAGTTTCGGTTTAAACAGAATTTGGCGGCCCTGCTGCTTTGTCTATTACGTTGAGCGCTGGGAGTTCTTGTTAGCATTGTCAAACTATGTATTGCGGCGATTGGCAATGCAGCAGGAATTATTCAGAAAAATTTTAATTTATTGTGGGAGTCTCGCAAGTGGCCTTCGTTTTCACAAAATCGTTCTAGTCGTCCGAGAGAGGTGACGACTTTCGTGAGTCTTGGAGACGCCACAATTTTAGACATTCGAACAGTGTTCGCTTGAATACATTGTAAAGCAACATTCCCAGAAATGACGAAGGAAGCAGCGACAGGAAGCACAACACTAGTACGACCTTTGGATCGTAAGCGTGTGTATGTTAAGTTGCACTTTATGGCATCGTGCTGCTATACAGTGCTGCTATACAATAACTTGCTTTCACGTACTAGCTGTAGATTTGTGCAACATGTTAGTTGCGAGATGCAAAGCTTTATTGACTCTCATTTACATCCCGCAAAGCTGACTTCTAAAGGTATAGAAGTCTCGCGCACGTACGAAGCACACGTTTTCGTTCACTGAATGCCGTGGCGTAGCAAGGGTTTGGCACAACGGACACGTGCATCTCCCGAAATTTCTTACTGCCATGGGCCACAGAGCACGAAATGACACTCAACCACACTTGCCTCTCTGATCTCCACTTCCGATCAGGGACGTGCCCCCACCAGTTGGCGTGCTCAAGGAGTGGGCAGGAGGGAACACTCCCCGTAATCTTCTAAAAGGGGCACCAATTCTGCCCCATACCATTACTCAGTCGGACCTTTCAAGTCATTGTTTATTGTGCAGGGTTATGGCTAAGCATGTTTTTCTATGATAATGACTAGCAATGACCCCTCACGTTGCATTCAAAGAACTGCTTACTTTACGCCTTTACCCCGGAAGCCGGCGACCACAGGCAGTCATGTTGAACTCACTAAATGGCGCGAAAGACGAGGACGAGCAAGTAACGACAAACAAAGGCGCTGTGTATAGTGAAGCACGGGTGCCTCACTATCCCATTCTGCATGCGCCCGAATTCAAAACTCAATGAAAATGCGTTTCAGGCAGCATTTGTGACTGATATTGTATATATGACATATATGTGCTTCCAGCAGTGCGACGTAACAGGAATTGTTGCAAATCCGTTCTGCGGAATCCCACAAGGTGTCGGAGAGTTTAAGAAAAAGAAATTGGCGACCACCCCTTTGTAGGATGAACTCACAAGGACATTCATATGGGTTTCTTAGGAAGAAAGCTTCTTAGTTGACGAAAAATTCGCCCTGGTGCAGGGGTCGAACCAGTAACCAACACCTTTTAGGGGCGGTCGCTCTACCTTTGGGCTAACCAGGAAGCTAGCAATTGGCAGTGCGGGGGCGAATTCACCAACAACTCCAAACACGTAGACACATCATCGTCATCATCAGCCTGACTACGCTGCTGAATAGCAAAGGCCTCTCCCATGTTCCGCCAGTCAACCTGGTCCTGTGCTTGCTGCTGCCACGTTATACCCGCAGACTTCTTAATCTCATCTGCCCACCTAACTTTCTGTCTCCCCGTCGTGCATTTGCCTTCTCTTGGAATCCAGTCAGATTCTCTTACTGACCAGCAATTTTCTTGCCTGCGTGCTACATGCCCTGTCCATGTCCATTTATTCTTCTTGATTCCCACGAAGATGTCCTTAACACCCCTCTGTTCCTGTGATTTGTGATTCCTTTTCTCTTGTGCTCCGTCTTTGGGGCTCTTTTCTTTCCACTATGTCGTATCAACGCGCCCAAGCATCCACTTTATCTGTTCCCTGACCCCACTCTGCTCCCTTCTTGTCCCTTAAGGTTGCACCTATTATTTTCCTTTCCATTGCTTGCTGCGTGGTACTCAGTTTAAGTTGAACTCTTTGTAAGTATCCATGTTTCTGTTCCGTAGGTAAGTACCGGTAAGATGCAGCTGTTATAAAACTTCGACTTGAGTGCTAGTCGTAAAATACCATTCACGGCCGAATGTCCTCCATCCCATCTTTATTCTTCGAGTTATTTCAGTCTCATGATTCGGCTCTGCGGTCACTGCCTGTTCTAAGCAGACGTATTTCTTTGTAAATTCTAGTGCCTCACTACCCATCGCAAAGCGTTGTTCTCTTCCGAGACTCTTGCACAATACTTTAGTTTTCTGCATATTCATTTTCAGACTTACCGTTCTACTTTCCTCGTCCTATTCTGTAATAATGAATAGCAGTTCGCCTCCTGAGTTACTCATTAATGCAATGTCAAAAGCGAATAGCAGGTTATTAAGGTACTCTCCATTAACTCGTATTCCAAGCTGTTCCCAATCTAAGGCCCCGAACATCTCCTGTAAGCACGCGGTGAATAGCACGGGGAAGATCGTGTCTCCCTGCCTTACGCCCTTCGTTATTGGAATGTTGTCGCTCTCTTCATGGAGGGCTATGGTGGCAATGAGGCCGCTGTGGACCATATTTTATTAGATTGCCAAGCATACAGCGAACAAAGAACTTCTCTCCAAAGTAGAACATGCTGAACTTCCCAAGCACCGCTATATCTCAGGAAAATACTTGGACATACATCTTCTTCTCAGCAACGTCAGATTTTAAATTTTCTGTTCAGATTCATCGAGGACATTAACCGAATTGATAAACTTTAAGTTAACTTACATCAACATCATTACGTTGTGGCATGTATATGCCACGATCATATCATCTTTTTTTCGTTTTCCTTTCCTGCCCTCCTTCTCCTAGGGCCTTTCTGTCCTCAATCTCCTCCACTATACAGAGTAGCATGTAGGTGCCTTTTTATACACCGGCAGAATTCTCTGTTTTTCATTAAACAGATTTCTCTCTTTCACTCTTCCAGTACGTTTATACATGGTTCATTGACACCCTGATTCCGCCGTGCGTGCATTATTGCTGATATCCTGACCGAATGAAATGCCTTCTTGTAATCTATCAAGGCTGAGGGTTGGGTATATTCCGTGCATTTCTCTATCCCCTGCTTGAGAGTGTGAATGGGGTTATTGTCGAGTAGTCTGTACGAAATCCTGCTTGGTCATTTGGTTGATCGGACTCTGATGTTGTCTTAATTCTATTACCGACTATCTTTGTAAACAGCTTGTAGACAACGGGCAGTAGGCTGATCGGCCTGAAAGCAGTAGGCTGATCGGCCTGAACTACTTGACGTACCTCTTCTTCTGGATTAGGATTAGGGACAGATATGGTTGCAAAGCAGTTCTGCGGAATCCCGCAAGGCGGCGAAGGGGTTAAGAAAAGAAATTCGAATTTTTCGGCAACTAAGAAGCTTTCTCTCTGAAAAGAGCGTATGGATTGTCTCGTTGAGTCTTGTCGTTGGCTCTTCTCGAGTTGAATTTTATCGACAGTTTTCTCGTTGAGCCGGCATTGAAATGCTTACACATTAAAAAAAATTGCAGTGGCTTAGCTCGGCTACGCCGGATATACGTAGCGTTAGCAAAGGTTCAGCTGATTATTCTGAGCTTTGCAGATTGTCTAGGATTAGCTTGATTGTCATGCTTACTGCTGCTCCAATGACACACATTCGGCCACATCGTTCAGAACCGGTAGGCCTGGTGGCATGGCCGGGTAACGGTACCCATCGGTAACGCTAAAGAGCGGAATGTTCTGTTTAACGAGACAGTTCTTGCACGTTGTACAAACCCGCGCCACGGTTTCACCTCACTCAGGCGCCGCCACTAAACTCAACTTTTCACGCATGGCACTATTTAGCGGTGTCAAGTCTTTCATGTGCCATAGTCTTTCACACACGTCGCACACATATCCAAACGGATTGTTTACGAAGTCCGTCTCGAAGGTCCGAGTCGCACTGGCGCTTTCGCTAAGTTTCACAGTATAGGCAGTCGATCGGCGAGCCTTGACGTGATCGACGGCGTCTTGTTGTTGCTGCTTCAGAGATGGTCGGGCACGTCGCTCAGCATCCTGGTGGCGCCGCTTTGCTAGACGTTCCTCCCTTTCCTCCAGTGTCTCCGCAGCACGTTTAGCCTTCCTCTGTTCATTCTTCGTACGCTGAACCACTAATTGCCAGGCAACTACTTCGGGATCCGATGACATAAGCTTCTCGGCTCTTCTGCGCCGTTGAGCAGCATTTGCGCTCTCCTTCTCCATGGCGTTACCCACCTGCAAACGCCAGTCAGAGGCGCTATCTAGCGGCCCCAGCGCATTGTCAGCGACTGCACAGCGTAGGCGAATAGCTGCGCGCGCCATGGCTACGACGTTACCCCTCTCGAATGCGCAGAGCAGCAGCGGCGAGTCGCGCGCGCCGGCGCCAGTCTGTCTGCCCGGCTACGAGGCCACACCTCCCGATCTCCGTCACCAGCAGCGGCGAGCCGCGCGTGGCGGTGGCGGAGAGCGCGTGAGATGCCGGCTCCGCACTCATCCTCACGCATGCGCAGCACGGCTCATGATGTCCCACGCGAAATCGGCTCCGGCTAGGCAAGTGTAGCTAACACTACAAAAACTCTTTACGGTTTAGGTAAGGATGCCCCATTGCATAGCAGCGTGAGAAATTCTGTAGCTCGTCAATCTAACGTCGCATCGATTCACTCGGTTCGAATCTTCTATATCCGATGTCATAATGCGGTTTTTCAGAGAGGTGTTGGCAGAAATTTTTACAATTTGTGAAACACACTACAAGAGATTCGGGTTATCTACACAACTACCGGTGCAGTGTCACGCAATCACTTGTAATTTCAGCGTTAGGACGGCCACCATGAATACCAGTTCATGATAAGCAGGCTCCTTTGGCTTTGGGGGCAATGTGCCCCCATACACAACGTCTTCAACATGATCTAGTCTAAATCCTTCAGCGATCACCATTTCATTCAGAAACAGCGCACAGTGTCTCTCTAGACATTTTGTTTGCTCGGCTTCTTCCATATGTCAACGACGTCACTTAGTGTATTCAGCCTAACATTCAGATCCGCGAATAACCCTACTGTCCGCAAAAGAAATAATGAAGTGTTTGCCGGATATTTGCTGGTGACAAGGTGATCCTCCGGTCCCCATTTTGTGAAAACACTTCCACTTTATCGCTGCAAAAACTTGACGCACTGTCCAATATTTTTAAGTTAATTAGAGCTTACGCACTTTTTTGAAGCCTTGAATCCTTGCACCAACACTTCCTTCATAAAACGATGCCTATCAAAAGAGCCCCTCGCGTTCAATCACGCCCTTTCCTGGCTTTCTTTCTCCTTTACCAGCGCTTGTCGCTCGTGACGCTGCCAGCTGACACTAGCGTGAAGCGTCCGGTCCCATCCGTACAGGCCTAGCAGGGGCTTGCGGCAATCGTTCGTGAGAGATAAGCAAGGAAATTTTCATTTTGTGGCGTTGACGTGCGCAGGAAGATGTCGTGAAGTGTGACTTCTATAAGTTTTGTGTACGGACTACGTTCATCATGAGGTATTGGCACATGCCTATGAACAAATCAAGTGCAAGAAACAAGGACGCCTGGGCGTCATTCTTAAAGTACTTTGACCCGGGCGAGTTGGTCTCGCCCGGGTCAAAGTACTTTGTTGGTCTAAGTTGGTCAAAGTACTAAGTTGGTCTCGCCCGGGTCATACTTTGGACGAGTGGAGCACGATTTTGACGAAGACAGGAGACGGCACTCGTCTGTCTTTCTCTGTGTCTCATGTATTCGTCAAAATCTGCATTCGTCCTAAGTATCATTCCCCGGGGTTCTGGCGGATCTCGAGTTTCGCGAACGATGGCTAATGGTAACCTCACGAAAGAAATCGAGCCGAACACAGCATCGACCTCCTCCGTCGTTAGCATCAAGCACTACCTTGCCTCTGGCTTCAGAGACATTACCAAAGTTTCACAACAAGAGATTGGTTCGCTGCGCGTTCCCTAGCTACTCCTCGCATATGACGCGTGAACATGCCAAGATATTTAAGTATTCAAGAGTGCGCTCTTAGCTTAAAAACGACGAGATGAAGGCTAGCAAAACGTGGAAAGTAGTAACTAGTTCCAGCTCCGACGACAACGAAGATTGTTGTTGACCTGGCGTTGCGTCAGTAATTGTTGTGCGACTAGCGTTCGCGCCAACATGCTCGCAGCTTTAACGAAACCAGCACATCATAAAGCCATCGAAGGTACAGGGGGTGTTAATTGTACTGTTTTAAGTGTACAGCAATAATTGGGATATCGATGTGCAGAACGTAAGGTGGACGAAAAGACGACTTGCCGCCGGCAGGGACTGGACCTGCAACCTTCAGATTACGCGCCGGATTCTCTTACCAATTGAGCTACGCAGGCGGTCGTCCTCTCGTCCAAATTTTGGGGTATTAAATGCGAAGCATTTCTTAGCGAACTTCTGCGACTTTGAGCGTATCTATCTATCTATCTATCTATCTATCTATCTATCTATCTATCTATCTATCTATCTATCTATCTATCTATCTATCTATCTATCTATCTATCTATCTATCTATCTATCTATCTATCTATCTATCTATCTATCTATCTATCAAGTCGCCTACGACTTTGTGCTCTCCTGGCCTTTTAGTTAACGGGATCTATATCGAAATTGCTATGACATTACATGACTGTATGACGAACATAAATAACAGGTCATAACATGAAAATCATGACATGCAGGTCGTGGGTTCGACTCCTGCTGATTGAGCTTTCTTCAAGTTTTTCTTGCTATCTGATTGTGTACATTTATTCGAGGTCATTTCCTTGACGGAGATGCACCACTGAAGTCTTGGTGCGCTCCGGCATAAAACATTTTTGTTTTAATAAAAAACTTCAGCTCGAGTGAGGATCTAATCCAGGCATTCTGCGTTGCAAGCAGGTGTCTATCACGGAGCTGTACCATTGCTTAAAACTGCTTCGGGAAAAACACTGCATGAAACCATGTAGTGGCAGGAGTCTTCTTAACGCATGAAATATTTCGTAGAAGAAGCGTCCAATCGCACCAGGCGTCAAAACTGTGAATCGCGCAACAAGTGTTTGGTTGAAAGTCCCACCAATTACAAAGCAACTCAAGCATAAGTAATCATCACTGTCAGCAACAGTGTCAACAAAGTGTGCAGCTCCGCAGGTGCATGTGGCACCTCACGGGCGCATAGTGGATACTTCGCCCGTTCAAAAAACGAACGGCCACTGCGCAACTGTACCTGCAGTAGGCATTATAGAGTAATGTGAGACAGCCAATGTTACGCCCACAAACGTTCATTTTCTTGCGGCACGGCTGACGCGTCAGATGAGACACGAAGCTTGGCAAACGAAGGAGAAGACAATGAATGCGCGGCCCGATTACGTTATCGAGTTCTACTCTTGAAGGCGAAGCTCGAGCGTTGTACTTTCTTTTTAAAATCAACATTGTGGCGAATCTTCCTCGTGGCTATGAACCAGTTTCCACAAGCGACAAAATAAACAATACGAAACTCGACAGCTGCGCAGAATACATGTCTTCGATTTTCAATCTTGACAATCATAGGTATATTTCTCTTACGGGCACCACTAGCGACGACGCTATCTTTGCTTTGACACGAGCTGCTTTATGCTACCACATTAAAAAAGGCGGATGACAAGATTCGGATGACCGGCGTAAAACAAGATGGGTCCAGGTAAAACGTGGATGTTAAAACAAACGCAATGCGGGGGGCATTTTTGGTCAAGAGCGAAGCTTTCATATTGACGGACATACGCTCGCCCACAAAAGGCAGCTTTTAATGAAAGAGGCATCAAATTGTTGGAAGGCATTGACATTGAGAAGGGCATTTTTTCTCAGGAGCGAGGCTGTCGTATTGACGGACATACGCTCGCCCATAAAAAGCAGCTTTTAAGGAAAGAGGCATCAAAATTTTGTAAGTTATTCGCAGTACAAGGTATTAGCCGGTGAAATGCAAACTAAGCTTTCTTTACATTGTGTTGATATGCGTATGATTGCGCATGATCTTGTACTTAAGATCTAGAAAGTGTGAGAATAGTGCCTTAGACGTTTCAAATATGCCTTAGTTGAACACTGCGTATAAGTCTCAGCCTACACACAAGGTTCCTGTCCCGCAGAATTTCAAATGCACCAGTGAAAACCTTCGCCCTTGAGGCATGAAAAAAAAGCGGCAATGCAAAACCATTGTAACTTGCCGCGGGGTTAGCTTTCATATCACTGCGTTAACAATTCATTATTTTCGCGCCAATCTTCGAAACAGCTCGCAGTTGGGGAAGTTCAAATAATGAGCTGTATTACATAAAATGTCTTACTCTTCTCATCCAGGTACTGAACACTACTGATAAATTCTGGCTGTACAAGCGAACGCATACACAGGATGGTCACACATGCCTGTATTGGCAGAAAATATCGCTCTCTCAGCACACATATACGTTCGAAGAAGTTTACCTGGAATCACAGAGGTGAGTTTTTGAGCTTCATCGTCTCTCTTACTCTATTCAAAGGTAACCCGGGGGGTACGAAAGGAATGTGTGGCGAAGCCAGCGACGTAGTGGCAGTCCTGCACTTTAGAATAAATGTACGGCCTCTGAGCCACGCGACTAGTGGCCGTCACTGAACAAACATTAGTCAGCACTAGCCAAGAGTGACTGACAATTAGTCGCCAATAGTGATTGTAAGCCAACACCTAGCCAACATCAGCAAGCACTAGCAACCAATAGGTTACACCAACGTCAAACATTAACAAGCGCACGTAGCCACCACTCAGCTGCCACTGACAATTACCGCTACACTAACAGCCACCAAACACCAGCGAACACATAACCAATAGCCAACATTGAACACCACTAGCCAATACCTAGTAAACGTTGCCCAGCGAGTGTCAACAGTTAAACAACGCTAACCGACAGTTGATATGGTAGCGTAGCTTTTATTGAAGTAAATATATATATTATGCAATGTGTGTCATGTCGTGTTATTAGGTCAAGTCTTGGACATTGAGACATTCAAGTTGAAAAAATGTCTGCAATGACTCCGTTATTTATATCAGTGATGTCACACATTACTTCACACGTGACATCATTTATTATGATATGTTCGTCCTGTATGCATGGACATTTCAGCTTTTATATATTACGCTCATCAAACGTCCACGATTGCTTCACGATGTGGGCATAAATTATACAAGGCTACGGGCTACTCAGAGCAACTGGTTATGAATGCAGAATGATGCTACGCTCCGGTGAACTGCGATGAACATCACTTTTATCTCAGGAGCGATTGTGCTATGACAAACACGACGACGAGAAACCAAGATTCCAGACTTTTTATGCACCGGCGGTATAGATATCAGTTGTGCTGCAAGAAAAAGAATTGGGCTGTGCAATGCTGCGTCAACGGCTAATGGAAGGTAGAACAAACTTTAGGGAATAATAAGTGGTGCACTGGCAGCTCAGTATAACGCTTTGAGTTCTGTAATACACTGGCTGATTTAACTCGCATAGCTTGGTCGAAGAGGGCCTAATGCCTCACTCGGTCTTTTCTTGCGAGTTGCGCCTCCGATGCAGCGCAATGCCCTACACCACTCGAAACTATTGTCACGTGGTACTGACGACGAAGAAGACGGCAGTGAGCATGTTTAAGACCACACCCTGTATTGGCCGATCTTGCGGCCAGGAAATCAAAAATTGAAACAACAAGCAATGCACTCTGTGCACTGATAGCGGCGATTACAGTCGTCAGCCGTCGGCAATCCGCTCATCTGTGAAATTCGTCGGTTTTCATGCATGCCTTATCGAACCTTCCAGCGTTATCCTTGGTACTCGTGTTAGATCTAGAAGAAACTCGGTTGCTCGCGGCCGGCGCGTAATCTTGTGTCTCTTTTCTTTCAAATGTGTATTTCTGTATAGCACTTTGTCTTCTGACTTAATATTCTCATGGTGTCAGTTTTTTTTAATATTTTTTTTGTCGTGACAGGGGCAAATTGGTGTTGGCTTTCGCGTGATATTTTAAATTGTATGTCTTCAGGTATGCTTTCTAGTTTTTGAATTTGGCTTTTATGTTCCTCCGACAAAAATGGGAAATATGTATTCTTGTTGCACTGCTTCTAAGCAAATGTATGGGTGGAGGGACTCTAGTCAGGCAGAGGTAATCTGCCTTTAGTCCCTTCAACCCAGGCAAACTTTCCTTTTGTCTAAATAAACTGAATGAATGAATGAATGAATGAATGAATGAATGAATGAATGAATGAATGAATGAATGAATGAATGAATGAATGAATGAATGAATAGAACAGTCTGTAACAATCGCGCACTTTCTAAACAATGCGGCTCTGCTTCCGACGAGTGGTGGTAGCTGTTTTTATGCGTGAAATCCGATCAGATCAAAAATGAAGGAATAAGTGTGCGTGGCCGTGTCCCCGTCGTCTCGATGCTGCAAAAGAACATCAGCGCTCTGTCTCCTCTCTTCTGTCCCCTCCTCTCCGCTGCGCTGATTTGCACTCATAAAAGAACACGAATGTGAAGAAAGCAACTTAATTCGGGCAAAGCAAAAAAACGTGTTTGAAAATAGAGTTCTAACAATTCTTTAGCGCGCATAGAATCGCTTCAGGCGCTCTCGACAAAAAATTTGGCCACCTCCGCGGCACTAATTTTGGGAAGAGCCCTGGTTTAGGCGTAGCAGTGAGGTAGTCCATATATATGACGATCCACTTCTTGCCAGATGTAGACGGCGAAAAAGGTCCCAGCAAGTCCTTCGCGATCTGCTGGAACAGTCGACGAGGCGGCTCGATCGGCTGACGAAATCCTGCTGGCACCGGCATGTTTTGACGTAATGGCCGAGGTCGGCGTTGAGGCGGGGCCAATAATATTTCGCCGGAATTCTTACGGGCGAACGCGAGAAGCAAAGGTATCCAGGAGTCGCGTCGTCATGCAGCGACTGCAAGACCTCTGGACGCAGGACCAGGGCACAACAGAGAAGGTAGTTGGCGTGCACTGTCGAGAAGTTCTATACCAGCACAGCGTCTCGTTAGCAAAAAGAAGGCAATCCATACCAGAATACCCTCGGGACAACAGCGGTATTGCCTTCCCAATACTTCACAAGGCTGCGCATTCTGGAGCGCTCCGCTGCTGTTCAGCGAAGTCGTCAGCGCTTAATGTTTCCAGAAAAGTGTCTTCATCTTGCTCGTTAGTTTTCTGGGTAAGGGTCGCGGATGAGCCCCGAGTTGGGCTGATGTACTGCCGGCGCTCCGGTGAGATGTACTGGCCTAGCGACGCTGAACGGGAAGGTCGTCGGGGTGTGCACTGTGCTCCTGCGAGGTAGTCGGCGATGTCCTGTGGTCGTTCGCCTCGTTGTGGACACGGCGTGGTGACGGCGAAATCACGTAGCCCCATCTGTCGGTACTGGCTACAGCGGTAGGCGTGGCCGGCTTCGCAGCAGAGTAGGCAGGGCGGGCGGTTGTCAGGGGTGCGCCAGACGCCGGTCATCCTCCGAGCGTAGCGCTGAGCGACAGGCGGGTGATGTAGCGTGGGCGGCTGGCGGCGGAATTCCCGCGCTACAGCGTCCTGACGCCGACGTGGAGGAACGTTGTGGCATACTGCGGCGGCATAGCTCATCTCTTGTGGCTGTGGCAGCACTGGTTGAGGTGCTCCCAGCTAATGCTGAATTTTGTGGCCCTACGATGTCAGCAATCGAGTCCAGTTGAGGCTGCGTGAATGGCAACAATTGTTGCAGCTACTGCGGCACGGTCGCTCTGTGGTCTCGCGCAGGTCGTCGGATAGTAACACTTGAACCTACTCGTAAGTCATTTGGGGAATGCGATGGTTGTACTCGCTGGTACGCACTTCAAGTACCGCTTCGACCGTCGTGGCCTCACAAATCCCGAGACCGTCTTAGGTGGGCTTCGCTCAAGTCTGGTGAAAAGGTCTTGCTTCACTCCCGCATCAGGAAGGCAATCTTTTTTTGTTTCCTCGGACGTTGCGAGGTCGGCTGTCGAAATACGCGAGTGATTTCTTAGTTAAACAGCCTGCCATTCTCTTTCAGCAGATTTCCCCGGGTCTCCATCCGGGTTTCGGCCCTCTCTTTGCGTTTGACGTTTGTAAATGTGCCAAGGAATGCGATAGGAAGACGTCCCATGTTGTTAGCGTGGACTCTCGGTTCTCGAACCAGGTCCTTGCGCCATCATCAAACGCGAAATAGACGTGGCGAAGCTTCTCGTCACAGCCCCTTGTCGTTGAACGTGGCGACCCGGTCACATGCCTCCAGCCAGATTTACGGCTCCTAACATGTAGATCGCCGGAAAGCCCATGGCTTTCTTGGCTGATGCATTACTACCGTTGTAGGCGGCACAGGGGCTGTCATCGACTCTGCGGTCGATGTGACTGTCTTGGGCTGCCCGGTGTTCTCGGAATAAGCCCCTACTCTGGCTGTAGTCCCTTCTAGAGCACTGCATGGGCTCGGGCCTACCCGAAAACCCGGCCCGGCCCACGGGCCGGGCCGGGCCGGGTAAAGTAGTTTTCACGGCGGGCCCGGGCCGGGCTCGGGTTTCAAGCTCCGGGCTAAGGGCCGGGCCCGAGTTTGAGGTGGCGGGCTCGGGTGGGGCCGGGCTTGGACTTTGCTCAGTTCTTAAAGGGACTCTGAAGCGATGCAATGAATCGGTTCAGACTGATAAAGTGAGAACACGAATGTAAATGGTTTACCCAGCATCAGGAGAAAAATCAAGGGCAAAGTTTCATTTTTAAATTTCGCGTCGAAATCTCCGCGCGTGACGTCACGGATTTCAAAGTGTATTTGTCGTATTCTGGGGACATTGGTTCAACGAAACTTCTTGAAAGTTCGTATGTTAAGTGTATGGCCCTCTCAGAGGTCAATGTACTTAATTTTTACCGATTAGCAACTACGTAGATCCCAGTAGACGCCGTCAAAATCTATGACGTTACGATGTTTGTTGCACTATAATCAAGATGGCGTCGGCACCCGCATTTTCTTTTTGCGCGTTTTCTTGCTTACGATGACTCTTGTAGCAGCGAGCAAAGTCATTATGGTATTTGAAGAGTAATTTACTGATAATAGAAGAATTTTTTTTCTTTAGTGTCCCTTCAAGTGTGTTCCTCATGCGTTGCACGTACATATACGCTTCAGATTTTATCTCGATAAAACGATTCTTTTTTCTTTTTTATGTGGGGCAAGCTATTTGGGCAAGTTTTATGAGTGACAAGTACTGATCTTCTTTCGCCTCTGGCATATGGGGCTACTTGACTTATCTGAAACGGGCGAGCTAAAAGTAAATGCACCAGGCGCACATGCAGTTAACACCTCGCTAACACATCGCCGCAATAAATGTAATATAATAAATTTATCCCTATAACTTATCATCGCAAGTACAATTACGGAGCTACCAGGCGGGGAAGCGTTCTTGAAAGTACTCGCGGCAGACGCACACGACGCGGAAAGCCGACGACGCGGCGCGCCGTAGTCATGGCAACCGTTCCTCCGTCAGTGATTTGCCACGTCGCTCTCCGGCAGACGGAGAACGGCGCGCAAATGGGTCTCGGACCTATTCTCCGAACGGCAAAGAACGGCTGACGTGCGCGAACGAAACCGTTTGCGCACGGCAGCCTGAGAACGTCAAACGGCAAACGGTGAGCTGCCGTGCCGCTAGCGTGAGCGGGCCATAATAGTCACTGGAACGGGAAATGTACCACGGCCGCCCTGCCCAGCGCCATATTTGGTCCAGCGCGGCCGAAGCTGCGGCAGCACGGTGTTGATTTCACGCGGAGTAACGCATGTTTTATCCATAGCGTGCGCCTTGCAGCCCCGAATGAAGCATACTGTTGTTCTCTAACTGATTAGGAAATAAATAGCGGCACTTTTCACTTGTCTACACGCGCACGCACGCGTACTAATGCCTTAAAGAAATGCCAACTGCGCGTCATTTACGCGCTCGCCTGTCGGCATTTATAAAATGCGAAGCATTTCTTAGCGAACTTGTGCGACTTTGAACGTATCTATCTATCTATCTATCTATCTATCTATCTATCTATCTATCTATCTATCTATCTATCTATCTATCTATCTATCTATCTATCTATCTATCTATCTATCTATCTATCTATCTATCTATCTATCTATCTATCTATCTATCTATGTAGCCGCCCACGACTTTGTGCTCTCCTGGCCGTTTCGTTAATGAGATGTGCATCAAATTTGGTATGGCATAACATGACTGTATGACCAATATAAATTACAGGTGTTTAGATAAAAATAATGATATGCATGGCATGTACGGGATGATTTACATGCCACGCTCATGGTGCGCTCGCAGCGGCTTCGCTAGCTTGATACGCACAAACATTGGCATGGCTTGACAAGAGTGTATGACGAACATAAGTCTCTGGTTATAACATGCAAATCATGACAGGCATGCCATGCAAAAGATGATTTGCATGACATGGTCTCGGGGCGCTCGCGGTCGTTTAATGAAATGCATGTATACCAAAATATATATGACGAGATATTTCTCTATGACGAACATTAGTGGCAGGTGTTAACATGTAAATCATGCCTTACGTGGCATGCGTGCCGTTATTTTCATGTTACCGCCTGGTGTTTATGTTCGTCATACACTCGCGTCACGCAATACTTACTTTAGTGTATATCAAGCCAGGGAACCAGTCGGGAAAGCACCACGAGCATGGCGTGTATATCATGCCTTACATGACATGCGTGCCATTATTTTCATGTTACCACCTGTTATTTATGTTTGTCATACAGCCAGTTCACGCAATACCAATCTGTAGCAGTCAGGTTCATGGCGCGCTGATCGTTATGCCGTATTTACTCGAATCTAGGCCGGCTCCGATTCTAAGCCGACCCCCGAAATTCGCAAAGCCAGAAAAAAACCATATCATTGTACTCGAAGCTAAGCCGACCCCCTGGCCACCCCCCCCCCCCACTTTCGCACATCGTTTTTTCAAAAAAAAACATCGTCTTAGATTCGAATAAATATGGTATGTCAGCCAAAAGGCGTCAATTTTACGCCAAACATAACTAGGAGCTGCCCGGCAATGTTATTGTGCATGAACCTTCTGCGGCAACCACGCGAAACAAGCTCCACTAGTGCAGCGGAGACGCAAACATTCCCTGCAACAACATTCGCGAATTCTCAATTAAATGCTTACCTCACAAAGGCGGGTATCAGTCGTGGGAACAAATTTTTCCCGCCGTATTCTGTGAAACCCACTAATAATGCCTTTTTTTGATGCAACACCACGGTCACTTCTAACGTTACCTTTATCCGATCACAGGCCAGCGCTCTGTGTCGACATTTCCGTTCGCAATAGTTATGGAGAGCGCCACTACGCGTTCATGCGGTCGCCACCGATGTAGGCACTTCTAAGGAGTGCTGGAGGGCCCCTTTAAAGAACACTTTAAACCATACATGATGTGTGCAATTGTACATTATGAATGTTCGTGCGTTCGTTTGTATGTGTGCGTATATATACACATGCAAAACAGAAAAGTTTCGGGAGTGGGGGGGGCGGTGTTCAATCCTCCGATGTCCCCCGCTCTCCATGGCTACGCCAGTTGTTCACTGCTAGAGTAAAAATTCCCTGTACGCGATTATACCTGCCCACCTGGCCAATAGGAGAAATCCCTCCCTTCTGGTGTTTTAGCGATCTGGCTATCCGCTCCTGCTCTGCCCTTCGCAGTCATGCGGAAAAGACACGCAGGAGTGAGTTGATTCGACAGTGTACACTTGACTCACCGTGCAGAGCACGGGAGGTACCGTGTTCTGCAGATCGAGCGGGACAAAGCACAATTGCACGGCTAGGTTCAACTGGTGGCGACTTCGTGCCGTCTTAAGCAATAACATTTTACAGCGAAAGCTGTTATGAGATCATTTCACCGGCCATTTTTGGCGCCGTAGTTGTCCGCCGCCGCCGGTGTCCGTAACCAGTATCGCTCGAAATAAGAAAAAAAACTAAATAAGAAAAAAATTCCAGGATGGAACGAGGTTCGAACCTGGGCCCTCTGCGTGGGAGCCCAGTATTCAACCTCAGAGCCATGCCGGTGCTTGACACTGCTTTGCAAAAAGGTCCTATACAGGCTTCATGTCGGGAAGGAACCACATTAGCATATGTAATATAGCGTGGTAGAAGAGTAAAATAAGCACCAAGCGTCGCACAACGCGAATTCTGTAACCAGGTGTCACACAAGGCGAATTGCGCAACGAGTAGGTTGTTGAATGCTTCCTACCCATTACAAAGGGTTCTGCCATAAGTATTCGTCGTCATCAGGCACAGCATCAACAAAGTGCGATCATGCCTCACATGTGTTTAGCAGGTACCACGGCGCTCCGTAGAATGACGAAAAATGGCACAGTGCCTGCTGCCCTACTTCTCAAAAACTACAATGATTTATAGCGTAGTGGGTTCCTCGCAAGTGCACTTGTATTGGTTGCCAAGGAAGCCCATAAGCGCATGATCCATTTCCTCGGGGTATCAGTAAAATTACCATGATTTAGAGCGTAGTGGGTTCCTCGCAAGTGCACTTGTATTGGTTGCCAAGAAAGCCCATAAGCGCATGATCTATTTCCTCGAGGTCTCAGTAAAATTACAATGATTTATAGCGTAGTGGGTTCCTCGCAAGTGCACTTGTATTGGTTGCCAAGGAAGCTCATAAGCGCATGATCCATTTCCTCGGGGTCTCAGTAAAGGTTTTCGCCTCCCCCCCCGTCTCTCTCCCACGTCAACGTATGTTATACAGCATGACGGGATGACGGGAGAGGGAAATAGCGACCGGGCGTCACGCAATGCAAACTGCATAACTTGTGGGCCGTTTAAAGCTTCCAACCCATTACAAAGGGCTGAGCCATAATTCTTCATCGTCATCAGTCGTCGCGTCAACAAAGTGCACATAATGCCTTACAGACGTGTAGCTGGTGCCTCGCTTCTCCGCAGAATGACGAATAATGTCTCAGTAGGTGCTTCCCAACTTCACAAAAATTGTTACTTATGGCGTAGTGGGTACCATTCTAGTGTACTTCTATTGTAGTCCCAAGAGAGATTACAACGGGCTCTAGAAACGCCGCTCTTCCAGCTTTCGCTGTGACTGTGGTGCGATTTCAGCGCAGGCCTGGCTTTTTTTTTTGTTTTCCTGTCGTAGATAGAGGTCGCGCACGTCTTCATTTGGAATTATTTACATTTATGTGAAAATTTATTGCGCCTATATTTACAATTTTGAAAGCCTAGAACGTTGTTTTCTCTGCCTATTTTTCACGCCTAAAACGAGCATTTTAATGCCTAAAAATCCGGCCTCTAATAATTAGAGCGGCAATCTAGTTTTCACAGATAATGTAACACATTTTTCACAAAAGCGTAATCGAATTCCTTGACTCGAATAATGTTCTAACATCAGCTCGTAATCGTTTCGGTCACGGTTGTAGCACTGTAAAACAATTAGCCTGATCATGACGTCACTTATTGGTTTAGTTCGAGGTGATCAAGGGAAACCAATTGTTATGCATTTGTCTCAAGCTGCATTTGTGCATTTGTCAATGTTATGCATTTGTTTCTTGAATAGGCCGCTTTTTTTCATTGTCGCTTACAGTTTGTCTCTCTCAACAGAATCATCTCAAGTTAATGTGACGTCTGGTGTCCCTCATGGATCTGTAGTCGGCCTTTTATTATTTATACTATGCATCAATGATTTTCTTCATAGCACCCCACCTAAAATTGGTCTTTACGCAGATGACGTCGTTTTATGGGAGTCCATTAATTCCAATGATAACCATAACATCTTGCACAATCCCTCAAGGCTTTTCTAGCAATTGGTGCGAAACGTGGCAAAACAACATTAATTGCACTAATGCAGTCGTAATGACAATAACGAGTCAACGAAACCCCTACTCTTCTGATTATTTTTTCGAAAGCAGCCAACCTAAATGAGTTCGGCAATGCAAATATATAGACGTCATTCACTCACAACTCTCTTGGACTAACCACATTCTATATCTGAACGGTAAAAGTAAAAATAGCTTATTTGGACCGCGCTTTACATAAGACCCCTCGCGATAAAGAACAGCTTTTATATAAAACATAATTTCGCCCCGTTCTTGAATATTCGCAGTGGTCTTGATCCCCTACAAGCACTGTGAAATAAGGAGTATTCACACTTCAGTGTAACAGCGCACCACAATCGAACAACCGGACGGAAAGGTGAAGAGCGACACACACACACCTTTTCAGCCGCCTTTTAGTCCGGTTCTTTGTTTGTAGTGGGCTGTTATACTGCAGTCTGAACAGATACCAAACCGCAGAAATTGCCGTTTCAATGGAGTGCTCACACGGGGGAGAAGTCCGCAGGGTAGAAGCGGGGATTTTCGATCACGTGACGATGACGTCACAGTTTCGCGAGTTGGTGCAGACATTCTGCGCCTCCCCGGGAGGGACGGGGATCATTTGACCGACAATGAAAACAACCCCGGCTTGGTAGGGGAGACAGCGGAATTTCGCGCTGGTGTTTGGCCACATTGTCATAGTTGCTTCTACAGATGATGGCAACCGTATCGAAATCGCTTCGCAGCCACTACAGCAGTGGCCATTTCAAGTACGCGTTCGACTTTCAGGCACCGCGATGGCGAAACTGAGTGACAACGCCACTTTTTTTCACTCGTCGAAGAATATCCGTACATCACATACGAAGCCTACAATAAATTGAACTTGAACTGTTCCCCATCAAATTCTCGAGAAGAAAACAAAAGCTATTTTAAGTGATTGCTTCACTAACAAAAGGCGACCAACATCAAAATGTGCTTCCTTTATATCACTAAATCGTCACTAATGAGATCCGTATTTGACAGGTTCGAAAAGCTCTGTACAATTTCGTCAGCAGGGGAAAAAGAAAGAACCGCTTTCAACGACCTCGTCAAGAATGGCTCTTCCGTAGAGTCCGCCTTTGGAACAGCAGAAGCACGTGAACAGCTGCTGGCCACCCAAACTGTAGACGTAGCAGCATTTGCATTTGTTACGTAAACAGTGTGAACGATAATTTGACGCGCATTCTGAGAAAAAAGGAGCAGTACACGACTCAAAAGCGTAATTACATCCTTTGACATTTGCCTCAGGCTCCCTGCACCCGAAATCACCAACAGGCGAAACGTTAGGTCGGTAACACAATCCACCAAGGCAGTCTGGTACCATTGGTTTCGTCGGCCGGTTGCCTCACCTGTGTGAGTGAGGGCCGTCAGCAGGGAGCTCTACTCTCTAGCTGACGTCACTCCGCTCCGCCCATATCATTCGGGGAAAACTCCCTCGTTATAAAAAAGTCACAGTTTCGCCTCAAGGGCGAAGCAATGAATGCGACAGCAAGAAATTGGAATGCCACAGGGAGAACGGCAAGCAGCTAGAAACTTGCTGCGTGCTGCTCAAGCACAAAGGACGCAGGAAAAGAAAACACACAAGGCGAGTGCGAACTAACAACTGTCACAGCTCGACACTTCCAGCGCGCTGCTCAAACACAAAGAAGGAGGTACGAAAACAACGCAGACGTACACATAGGACGAGCGCGAATCGCCACAGTTGTTACTTCAACTAACCCCTACTTTGGCTCTTCTAGCTAGCTGATCACTCCTTTCCAAACGCGGCCTCTGCAGCGAGCAAGGTAAGCTCCGTGTGGTCTATCGTTTCGACACAAACTCTACGGTGAAAGCACAGGACGTACATACCTCCTGCCCAAGAGAACATCGCGGGAGCACGCTTGACCACGCCCTGTATATCAAAGTACAGATCGAAGGCGCGCTTCCCAACTCCGGCGAAAGACCAGACAGTTTTAGAACTGGGAACACAAGAAATTTGCGAGACACAAAACGCATGCGCAGAACGCAAGCCACTCTCGGACTCTTGCGCTCGCGTTATCCCAAGACCCTGCAGCGCCTTGCTTTGAGCGGCAAACAAAACCGCAGAGCGCGCGACCTCAAGAGAAGAATAAAGACGGCGTCTGGCAGCGGCACGTGAAGCAACGGCTCGCGTTGCCTGCGGGCGTCGATTCCCCCCCCCTCCTGGTCACTAATATAAAATTTCATTTGGCTCTAGTTGGTCCATATTCCTGATGCTAAAATTACAGCGCAAACGCGCTTCTTTGTCCTTCTTACTTTACTTCATTGTCCCTGCACCCATCTGAATATGATTTCATGTCTTCACATATCTAATACACTGAAATACTTTTGGCGCAAATCGAACGAGGACACATAACACAAAAGAACAGGACGGGTGCCGAACTTCCAACTAATTTTATTCCGCTGGGGAATAAAATTAGTTGGAAGTTCGGCGCCCGTCCTGTTCTTTTGTGTTATTTGTCCTGGTTCGATTTGGCGAAAATTATCCCCAGTTATGAATCAGTACCAACTAGCTCAAACCAGAATTCTGCTAATACACTATCATCCTTGTTACAAGTTTTGGTTTAGAGCTATCGCGTGCGCATATGCGGTAAGTTTGCCTCGGGCTTATATATGCATTGTCGTATGAAAGAATAAAGCAGTTGTTAGTAAGCGCTCATGTCGTATGTTTCTTTTCTTCGTTTGTGTCTTGTGCGCTTGGGCTGTAATTTTAGCCTCAGGATTCTCGTCGCAGTGTAACATATATACTGTAATTCTGGATCAGCCGTCTCATTTCGTCCCTCCTGTGGCATAAGCCTACAAGAGCCAAAGCGTTCCCACTAGCTCGCGCCAGCACGAGGAACGGGGCGCTCTTCTTTTAGGGGCGAGGCTCGTTCGTCCCTCGTAGCGTAGTATGTAACCAGTCTTACGCTTTGACCTGCAAGGTGGTGCCGGTGGGAGAGTTTTCCTGTGCGTTGTTGAACAATAAAAAATTCGCAGCTTTAGCTAAAAGCCGACTTCTTCATTCCCATTAGCAGCCATTCTTTACCTCCAAGGTAGTGCCTGGTGAGATTTCTCCTGTGCGTGATTAAACAATAAAAATTTTGTTCAAAACGCCGATTGATTGATGAAATAAACCAACAAAAGACGCCAGATGTTTTGTAAAAGCAAAACGAAAGAACGCCAGATGTTTCTAAAGCAAAACGAAAAGACGCCAGCTGCTTAACGAAAGACGCCAGATGTTTTCTAAGCAATGGTTTTCTAAACAATGAAAATTCACAGCGTACATGTAAAATTAAAGTGCGCTGCAAGTCGTCATAACTCATCGAACCTTTTGTATAAACGCGCCCGATCTCACGTCGGTGATGATGTACTGGGCAGAATTCACGGAAGATTCACGGTTTACCGATGAACCTCCGCAGCTTCGCCCACTCATCATCATTCACTCCGTGGATATGCTGTGATTTTTAAAGACGATAGTCTTTCTTGGGGAACTTCAACGCAGAAATTTTGGTCTGTCTTTCTGTCTGTCTGTCTTTCTGTTTGTCGGCACGTCACCCGATTCAGCCAACCGGCCAAAGTTGAACCACTTGCTTACCGCCCACCCATCTTGAACTGGTATGGCTGTTCATACTTGTGAACGTTGTCGATCAAAAAGTAAATATTACGCATATCTGAGGCGTAACATCATTAGGTAAGTATTAGGTGGTGTGTTCCTTTATTAGAGAATACATAGATACGGAATTTTAAAGACCTTGATGGTATGCGTTTAACGTTGAGACAGTAACGCGTTTATTAAAAGATTGCCACAGCTGAAGCGATCAGCGGTCCAAGCCGAGCAAGCGTGAGCGCCAACAACAACCGTCTTCGTCTTCTTCTTTCGCAGGCGTTCTTGTCTGCGCCCTACCATGTTACAAATCACTCCCCCGCGGAAAAGGAGCCATCCTGGCGACCTAAGGAACAGGTACAACTGGTGGGTCATAATGCGGCTTCAGTCGATCGACGTGAACAGTCTCGCGGCCGCGACGACGGCGGTCCGTAGATGATTGAACAGGCTCAATCATATAGTTAACTGGGGATGCTTGACGTAGGACGCGGTAGAGGCCTTCGTACTTAGGCAGTAGCTTTGTGGAAAGGCCAGGAGCAGAGGAGGGAACGCGAAGCCACACCAACGTTCCAGGCGAATACGACTGAGGAGGCAGGTTTTCGTCGTGACGGTCCTTCTGGCCCTACTCGCCCTACAATGTTACAACCCTAGTTTCTTAAGGTGCGCTGAAAATGCGACTGCGCTGAAACTTGTCTTCCTCCGTGCCCTCTGCACAAGCTCATGTTGTGTTTCGGTTTCGGTTCAGTATTGCATTGTACGAATGACAGGGGGCGCCGCTCTGGCATTCCTGTTTTACCCAGGCGACGTGTAAGTAAGAGAGTTTGTGGAGAGTACTCGTTGAGTGCGGACGTTTCTTCTCCTTCGGCGCATCGCGCCAAACAGCGTGTTCGGGCTGGCCGGCGTCCCCACCGGTCGCGTTGGTCACCGCCGGTCTTCGCCTGCCGCTGCGCCGGGACTACCAGCCCGCATCACAGCACTCATGTTTCCCGACGTATTGCTACATGGCGTCCATATCTCACGCAGCACCTCTTCTATCGTCTTTAGACGACATTTGCAGCGAAGCACGCAGATACGCGGCCAATTTTTTTCCCTGACCGACTGGCCACAAGTAGCGTGGCATAGCGTGGGGCTACAACCCCAAAATGGAAAACTAGCGTGGGTCGCCAGCGATACGACGAAAACGCAACGCGGGCAACGATGCAGCATGACCCGCGTCTAGCATAATTTTAATTTCACCCCGTGTGGCCTCCCATGCGCTTCACCCAACGCCGCATGTGTTTGTATACTGCCCTTAGTATCCTGGGGATACTAATCCCCGTGTTCAGAAACGCTCCTTCACTTGAACTTCACTTGCCACCGCCTTCAACGCGTTTCGAAAGCGCTGCCTTTAGGCTGTGCCAAGGGAGAGCGCGAGAGGGCGTCGGCGTCAGCATGCTGGCGTCCGTTGCGGTACAGCACGCGGATGTCGTAGTCTTGCAGTCGAAGTGCCCAGCGGGCGAGACGGCCTGAGGGATCCTTCAATGACGACAGCCAGCATAGTGCATGATGGTCGGTGACGACATCAAATGGGCGACCATACAAATAAGGTCGAAACTTTGTAAGGGCCCAGATGATCGCCAGGCACTCTTTTTCCGTGACTGTGTAATTGGTCTTGGCTCTGGTAAGCGTACGGCTTGCGTATGCCACGACATATTCGGGGAACCCTGGTTTGCGCTGCGCAAGAACAGCGCCGAGGCCAACACCACTGGCGTCTGTGTGTACCTCCGTTGGGGCCGTAGGATCGTAGTGGCGTAGTATGGGAGGAGACGTCAACAAACGACGGAGCTTTGCGAACGCGTCGTCACACTCGGACGACCACGAATTTAGGGGTCCGTTACTTTCAAGGAGCTTCGTCAGCGGCGATATGATGGTGGCGAAGTTTCGTATGAAGCGTCGAAAGTACGAACACAGTCCTACGAAACTGCGCAGTTCTTTGACGGACGTAGGTTTGGGAAATTCGGCCACGGCCCTAAGCTTGGCCGGATCGGGAAGGATTCCGTCCTTGGACACGACGTAGCCGAGGATTGTCAGCTGCCGCGCTGCAAATCGGCACTTCGTCAGATTCAGTTGGAGGCCTGCGTTGCGCAAACGCTTCAAAACATGCCGCAGACGTTGGAGATGCGTGGAGAAGTCCGGAGCGAAAACGACGACGTCGTCCAGGTAACACAAGCACGTGTGCC
Organism: Rhipicephalus sanguineus; assembly: GCF_013339695.2. Lineage (NCBI taxonomy): Eukaryota > Metazoa > Arthropoda > Arachnida > Ixodida > Ixodidae > Rhipicephalus > Rhipicephalus sanguineus. Next base: position 85,607,227 of record NC_051181.1, on the reverse strand, counting down.
ATTTCAAGTTGCGCAGAACGGTGTCCATCATGCGCTCGAAGGTCGCGGGCGCATTACACAGACCAAACGGCATGACGTTAAACTCGTACAAGCCGTCGGGCGTGACAAAGGCTGTCTTCGGTCGAGCGTCATCCGCCATGGGTACTTGCCAGTACCCCGAGCGCAAATCAAGAGATGAAAAGAATTCGGCTCCTTGCAGACTGCCAATCGCGTCATCGATTCGCGGCAGCGGGTAAACATCCTTGCGAGTGATCTTGTTGAGCCGTCGGTAGTCCACACAGAACCGCACGGAACCGTCCTTCTTCGCAACGAGAACAACGGGAGACGCCCATGGGCTGTCCGAGGGCCGAATAACGTCGCGTCGAAGCATATCGTCGACTTGTTCATTAATGACCCGGCGTTCTGCTGGAGACACGCGATATGGACGTTGCCGCAGTGGTGGCTGGGCGCCAGTGTCGATGCGATGGGTAACAGCGGAAGTGCGGCCGAGAGAAGTTTGCCCGACATCGAAAGAAGAACGAAATTCTTCCAGCAGACACAGAAGTTGGGAACGCTGGACCGATGTGAGGTTGTCAGCAATGGAGGACCTAAACACATCAGCAGGTGACGAATCGGACGTGGAAACAGCACTGAGCGTACGGGAGCTGGCGCAGTGCGTGTCACCCGGTGCGTCTATAACTTGGGCGACTTCGAGGGGTTCCGCTCTACCGAGACATTCCCCTCGCACCAACGTTACAATGAACGGGGATGGGTTGGTCACAAAAATATCCGTGTCGCCCTGAGTGATTTCCACGGTCGCAAATGGCACCAGCAAGCCTTTCCTAGTGAAAACGCGGTCACATGGAGAAAGGAGTGCAACGGCGTCGCAGAAACCGGTGCAATAGACTGACACAGCCATTGACGAATTTGCAGGAACTGTGATGTCGTCTTTGACGAATACCTTGGTCGCAGCCGATGAACTGTCTGCCGGCGTCAAATCTGAGAATGGTGAAAGCTCTATTTCGGCTGGCGCGCAATGAATGACGGCGTCGTGGCGGGAGAGAAAATCCCATCCCAGGATGACGTCGTGAGAGCATGAGGAATTTATGATGAATTCGACGGCGTACAGAGCGTCCTGAATGATGACACGGGCTGTGCATACCGCCGTCGGGTGAATACATTGGGCGCTGGCTGTACGGAGGGAAAGACCGGAAAGTGGCGTCGTCACTTTTCGTAGCAGGCGGCTTAGTTTAGCGTCCATAACGGATACGGCGGCTCCAGTGTCTATAAGGGCAGATGCGCGAACACCGTCCACAAAAACGTCTAATACGTTCGATGGGCTTCGCTGGGGGCTTTCACAGTTCGATAGCGTCGCAGCCCTTGCCTCGTGGACTGCGACGACTAGTTTTCCTGGTCGCGTGCGACCGGACGCGGGCGCATCGGCGACAGTGAGCGACGTGGGGGAGACGGAGAGCGCCGAGTAGATGGAGCTTGGCGTGACGTCGGTGACAGAGGCGTAGGTGGGGCGTAAAATGTGCGGTTCGACTGACTGGTGGCGGGCGACACGACTTGAGGCGGCTGGACGCGATTGCAATAACGCGCCACGTGGCCGGCATAACCGCATGCGAAGCATATGGGGCGGTTGTCAGGTGTGCGCCATCGGTTTGCTGGAACAGGGCTCGCCCATGGCGCAGGACGTGATTGACGGGGTAGCGACTGATATGACTGCATCGTGGGCTGCGGTCGTGGCCTCTGCATTACGTCGGCGTAGGTAGCCGGCACAGCCGCTTCGAAGGACTGATGTCTAGCGGCGGCTTCGGCGTAACTATGTGGGGCTGCCGTAGGTATTACTGGGGACGTCCTTGCGACAACTTGGGCGTAACTCAGTGGTGCAGGAGCGGTATGGTGCTGGTGGTACTCAGGCATGACCTCCGCGATTTCCTGCTCAATCGCTCGACGGAGGGGAGGGAGAAGAGTGGTTGACGGCTGGTGAACGTAGTGAGGTTGAGCAAAGTCCAGCAGAGGGAACTGGCGCGCGATTTCCTCGCGCACGAATGACTTCACCTCTGCGAGCAAGGCGGAGTGGTCGGATATGGTCGACAAGCCAGCGAGCTCGGCGTCGCGGGATGGAGAGCGACGGGTCATCGACCGCTGCCGGCGCAGCTCCTCGTAGCTCTGGCAGAGCGTGATGACCTCGGCCACTGTGCTGGGGTTTTTGGCGAGCAGCATCGTGAAGGCATCGTCGTCGATGCCTTTCATAATGTGCCTCATCTTGTCAGATTCCGACATGGTGGCGTCGGCTTTCTTGCACAAATCGAGGACGTCTTCAATGTAGCTGGTAAAGGTTCCGCCGGCCTGCTGAGCTCGTTCTCGCAAACGCTGTCCGGCCTGCAGCTTACGAACGGCAGGGCGGCCAAACACGTCGGCGATGGCGGTCTTGAAAGCGGACCACGTCGGGAAATCGGATGCATGGTTGTTGTACCACATGCCTGCCACACCCGCGAGGTAGAAAACCAAGTTGCTCAGTTTGCCTGCTTCGTCCCATTTATTGGGGACACTCACCCGTTCGTAAATCGTGAGCCAGTCCTCCACGTCGGTGCCATCCGCGCCGGTGAAGACAGGAGGGCCGCGGATACGGGGGACACCGGGACAAGCGGTCGGGGCAGGAGGCGGCGTTTGCTGAGCGGCGTCTTGCGGCATGGTAGATGGCACGGTACGGGATCGAAGCTCCAGGGGCATCAGATGGAGACCGAAGTTGCGGTGACGGTACAGCACTCTCCACCACTTTGTAAAGGCGTTTATTGACGGCGGGATCGACGGCGACGATGCGCAGCGACGACAGTATCGACAGAGCGCAGACTCGCAGACTCTCACGAGCAAGAGCACGAGGGGCGAGCTCTCCGAGAAGAGGCGAAGAGGGCGACCCACTAGAAGGCGCTCAAGAAGACGGCCCATTACAGCGTTCTAATGCTTCTGTACAATATATACATATAAATACATATCCGGGACAAGGCGGCGACGGCAAAAATTTACGGAGCGTGTCCATAAAATTGCAATCGCAATATTACCCCTAAAACCTCGCTCGATAACATTCAACGAAAACCTATCTGTTTCATTTTCCATAACTACAGCTGCAGCATTTCACCGACACTAGCCTTACTATAATTTAACCTTAAATCACTGCTCTCGCCATATCAATTCGAAGGTTAAAAATTTTTATATGCGATTCTCAACTCATCCTCCTCCTTTTTTGATGGTAACCTCATCACGTTTACAAAAGAAACACCTTCCTTTGCTCGCAATGATATATTTCAATAGTATTTCTTTCCACGTAAAATAGAATTTTAGAATTCCCTCCACGATGACATTGGCTCCTTACTACTAAAAGATATTGCAGTTGCAATCGAAGAGTATTTTACTGACATCTAAATTACTTCATTTTTATTATTGCCTTCTTGTGTGTGAATATTTTTACCATTAGTAGCATTGTATTCCATTTTTGTTCGTTGTCTTACTGCCCTTATATGACGCTAACGTCACATAATGCAGCCTCGCCAGCTTTGCCAAAGGGCTGCTTTGTCTGTGAGAGCTAGCGAAGCAGCAGCGAAACGCCAGAGTCGGAAGGTAGCCGCAGGTCGGCAGAAGAGAGAAAACTACAGCGCCGGGAGTTAAAGTACCGTCCTCGGCGCAACAAACAGTAGAAAAAACAGTTTTGAAAGGAGATCATAGAACAGAAAATAAATAATTGCAAATCAAATCAGATAATCACAAGAAAAGAACAGAAAAGAATAGATAACGTCACATATTCAACATAAGCAAATGATGCGACTTTGTTATGCTGCGTATGTTACTTACGTTACATATGCTGGTCTCGCAGATTCACTAATATGTTACATTTAAGTATTCACCACAACGATCATGTTTTAGTGTGTGCTTATGCTCTTCCTTTTTAGTTATGTTGCTTCACCGAGCACTGTTTCTATTGGGGGTCAGGGCCTGAGTCAGGCGCATGCTAGTTCCTTTGTCCTGAGCCTTTTGGTGTTCTGTAAGAAAACTAGCAAAATTAAAACTAGCAGAATTAAAAAAATACAAAAGAGAAAAAGAAAGAAACAGATAAACAAAATATAAACACAAGAGAAACACGGGCGAATCACCACTCCGGCGTTCGTACAGCTTTCACTTGTTGTCGAAGTGGCGCATATTTTTTCAGCACTATTTTAACGGCGCGGCGTTAAAGAGCTCGTTTCGCTTAAATTCCGGTGTCGGCATCAGCGTCTTTGGTTGTAAGAGAGGAATCGGTGTTGTCCGTGAGCGAAAGTTCGAGATAGATGCAAATAAATACATTATAAAAATCTTTGGCTGGAATGCGAATCAAACCTAGGCCTCCTACGTGGCAAGCAGGTGTTCTACCATGAAGCCACGACATTGCTGGAAGGAAGGAAGGAAAAACATTTATTGAGAGAAAGGGGCTTGTGATGCTTGGTCCGCAAGTACTATCTAGCAATGCCGGCTGTCCTCAGTCCAGGACGCCACAGGCAGTTGCCGCCCTGCGTGCCCTGTCGATCAAACTGATCTGATCATCAAGGTTATCGCTGGCCAGCAACTACTCCCACCGCTCCACACTCGCTTAATCAATGGGGGGCAGGCCGGGGATGGCCCGGCAAGTCCATGTAGTGTGTATTAGTGTGGGTTTCTCAGAGCACTATGGGCAGCGCGCAGGGTATTCTGTTGGGTGCATTTTATTTAGAAAATGTAAGTTTGGATACGTTCCCGTCTGGATTAAGCACCAGCTGGCAGCTGCCTCCTTTGTGAGCTTCTTATGGGGGAAGGAGTAGATACGTCTGCGTCCCTTGTAGGGATTTAGGATGGCCGCATACTCACACAGGACCGGGATAGGCTCCTCTGAAGCAGGGTCATGGGGTGCTCGGTCTGTTCTGTACCCTCTAGCCACCCTGTCTGCCTCCTGGTTCCCTTCCAGACCCGTGTGACCCGGTGTCCATAATATCTTGTGCCGGATCACAACGCCATTGCTGGAACTGTCTCTGAAAAATTTCTATACGAATGTCATGTTGTGCGAGGAATCTCCTTAACGCATGTGATGTTGCGGGGCAGAAGCATAGAATCGCGCCAGACGTCACGACGTGAATTGCACAACGAGCAGCAATAACATCAAGAAAGTGAACAGCTGCGTAGGTACGCGTGTTGCCTTACGGACGCGCAGTGCGTACTTCTTATTCGCAAAAGGAAGAATTATGGCGTAGTGGGCACTTCGCAAATGTACTTGCAGTAGGCATTCTAAGATAGTTTCAAACAGCTAATATAACTCGCACATACGTTCCGGTTCTTGCGGCGCGGTTGAGGTGACCACCGAGAAGCGAAGCTACGCCACCATTTGAGAAGCCGATGCGCACGGGACCCGATTACGCAATCGCGTGCTACTCGTGAGGCGAACCTCGAGCCACCGCCAGCGTTCTATCTTGGTTGACATATATATATATATATATATATATATATATATATATATATATATATATATATATATATATACCGGGTGTCCCAGCTATCTTTAGCCAAGGGTTAAAAAATACAATATTAGAGGCAGGCGAGTGAAATGACTTGCAAATTGCTGACAGCCACCTTGCGCACTACAGACAATTTTTCGTTTTGTAATTAACTAATTTGTTAATTAGGACGATTTAAATAAGTTGTTAAATATTGACTTTAGGCAAGAAATGCTGCTTGCAAAGTTCGAGAGCGTCTTCAGAAACCCCAATCGCATCATTTGCGGTAAAGAAAGTCTCACGTATACCATTTTTTCCAAGCTGCAAAGAAAGCCCGCGAAATACAAAAAGAACCACGTGACTAGCGCGCTCGCGTGCCGCGAGGATGCTGCCCTCAGCCGTCGTTTGAGCGAACGAATTCAGCTGCGGCCGCGACTCGGCGTCTCCGTTGCAGCGGTAGGCCGATAAGTTAAAGGTGGTTTCTTGGCCCGCGCTCGCTACAACTTGCACCGTCACGCGCGCAGCTGGCTGGCAACGGGCCAAGAAACCACCGTCGACTTATCGGCCTATCGCTGCAACGGAGCCGGCGAGTCCCGGCCGCAGCTGATTTCGTTCGCTCAAACCTCGGCTGAGGGCAGCATCCTCGCGGCGCGCGAGCGCGCTAGTCACGTGGTTCTTTTTGTATTTCGCGGGCTTTCTTTGCAGCTTGGAAAAAGCGGTATACGTGAGACTTGCTTTATCGCAAATGATGCGATTGGGGTTTCTGAAGACGCTCTCGAACTTTGCAAGCAGCATTTCTTGCCTAAAGTCAATATTTAGCAAATTAGTTAAATCGTCCTAATTAACAAATTAGTTAATTACAAAACAAAAAATTATCTGTAGCGCCCAAGGTGGCTGTCAGCAATTTGCAATTGATTTCACTCGCCTGCCTCTAATATTGTATTTTTTAACCCTTGGCTAAAGATAGCTGGGACACCCGGTATATATATATATATATAATATATCGCAACCGTTTCGGGAGGGGACCTCCCTTCGTCAGGAGATGAGTTTAACTCATCCCCTCACAAAACTGTTGGTAAATAAATATTTATATCACTGTTGACAACGCCTCCGTTGTGTTATACCCATTACTCGAAAAGTACTGGCCCTGAACCATTAAACACACACACACACACACACACACACACATATAAATATATATATATATATATATATATTCCGACTGCTCTCTTCTGTGAGGACGCCACTGCTAGCGGACACCACGCGGACGCCGGTTCATTCCTGACTGCGTTTGCCTCGTCCTTTATGCAATCACCTCGTCCTTTTTAGTGTGCGTCGTGTGTGAGGGAATTTGTCTCGTGTTTGCTATACTTGGCTAAGGCTCTTTGGTGTGCGCGTGTGTGGCAGGCAGCCTCTTTCATGTGGCGCGACACCGCCAAACCGTTGCAGCGCGCTATTCGACATAAAAGCCAGAAATGTTGAGACTGTGAGGTACCATGAGTTTTCCAGCAATCTGCAGCGTCGTGAAGCGTAGTTTAAGAATATCTGTCTCCAAGGACTCCGAAGGACTATCAAGTTGTAGTGTGATGAGGCCTTTGCAACTTCTTTTCAGGTGCCGTGCGTGAAGCGCAACGCCCTGCTGCTAGCACCACATGCAACCGGCCCGCTCTACGGGCTAATCAAAAGCTCACAGGGTCCCTTATGCACTCGCCTAAGGCGACTCGAACGCGAAAGCCATCTTCTTTTTCCTCTTATGTATTGGCCTTTCCCCGCCCCCCCCCCCGGAACCTATCTGCGCCTAACATGGTTGTACACGGCCTCCGGGATCGTGGACCTTCCAAGCTCTCTGCAACTCACCTAGTATTGCACTGACTCCGTGATCGGCCCACATTTGACTAAGTGACGATGTCATGTGATGACGCCATCATGTGACGTACACTATGTGACGTTATGTGTCGTCATACGGTGACAATATCACGGGATGATGATTTTTGCATCACTGATGTTCACGCCGCCGACACAGCCGATGGCTGTCAATTTTCGAGTTTGATGAGGCACCAAAGATTTTCACCTCAAAAAAAAAGAAAATTTGGCAGATCCCACGTACAGTGAGAATCGATGTTATGCGAAGCATGCGCGGGATGGTGAATGTGGCGTAATTTTTCGCACTGAGCGAAACGTTACGAAATGACGCTAGAGAAATATGGAAGTGGTATACGCACACTCATATGTTGAAGAGTCTCATATGTATTATATAACAAGTTGTTTACAGTTGCGTAGCGATGGCAACACACATAGGTGTTACGAACACCAGATGCGGTAAACTGATATGTAGTGCTTATGTTCATGAATGCTGGATAGCGCGAATCCGAACAGGACAAAGAAGGAACACAGACGCACAGGACAGGCGTAAGTCGCAACTAAGCTTCATTCAGCAAAAGTTTCTTTAGATATATACACAGCCGAATGGCAGGCGCTGGCACACTGCACGTACGTTACAGTCACAGCTACAGTTGTAATGCTTATACATGTCCGTTATGCCGGAGAACGCACGCACGTTTCACGAACCCGTGTGTATGTGTAGAAGGGGTTCTTGACAGTTCTCGAACAAGGTCATCATCACCGTGATCAATTAGCACCAGCAGCTGGACCGGACTTGTTGATCGGATACGTTCGTGATCGCGGTTACGAGGGGTCTAAGTGTAGTTAAGTGCGAGGTATAGTACAGCTGGTGGAAATCCTGGATGCCTCTTACGATGAAATGATCTATAATGCCTCCTGTCGTGGACGTGGCAGCGAGGTCTTTTGATGCCCTCTCCACATCCAATCCGTCTTTCACGCAATATGATGACCAAGCATTTTGGGTCTTGATAAATGCATGTTCAAGACACCGGTAATGATGAGAGGCCTGGTTCTCTCAGCAGATTTATTGTAGGAAGTATTGACGCCGGTTTTTGCGTAATCCTCGTGGTCCCCGTTGCGGACCATGTGGATGAGTGGATGGTACTTGAGCGTCTTCCATGGGTGTTCTGTCTTCATTTTCCCCACTTTCTTTGCGTTTGCCGCGGTGGTGTAGCGGATAAGGTGCTCGGCTGCTGACCCGAAGGTCGCGGGTTCGATCCCGGCCGCCGCGGTCGCATTTGGATAGAGGCAAAATGCTAGATGCCCGTGTTCTGTGCGATCTCGGTACACGTTAAGAATACCCAATGGTCAAAATTTCCGGAGCCATTCGCTTTACGGCGTCTCTCACATCATATCGTGGTTTCCGGACATAAAACCCCAACAATTATTAGTATTATCACTTTCCTTGCGTGTCAATGTGTGTGTGTTCGCGGTTACTGTGTTCGTTGAGACTCTGTATACCTGTGGCACATACCCGCATAACTTTAACTCTAGTTTACGGGTATGTGCCCCACATGACTGAGAGAAAGGATTTCATGACGTACGCGACAGGTATTTTGCGTTATTCATGTCATGACTAATGAATCGTGTTCGTCATACACTGATCCTCTGGAAGGCCAATTTTGGTATATTACAAGTTATGGAGACGACCAGGAGAGCGCCCAGACGTAGGCGGCTAGATAGATAGATAGATAGATAGATAGATAGATAGATAGATAGATAGATAGATAGATAGATAGATAGATAGATAGATAGATAGATAGATAGATAGATAGATAGATAGATAGATAGATAGATAGATAGATAGATAGATAGATAGATAGAAACGACCAAAGTGCCTGAGGTTCGCTAAGAAATGCTTCGCATTTAAAATGTACCATGGACGCTTGGCATACCGTAAATGGAAGCGCTCGGGCTTTGCCAGCTGATTTGCATCATCGTTCAGTGGGTCATGAAGGCAGATCAGATTTGAAAATGCTCATTTTGGTTCATAGTGCTGGCGTCCAGCGGCACCATTTGCATTTCCGTTGCCGCTCCCTTCTTGTTTCATCTTAAGCGCATTGCTCTTCGGGAGTTCCGAATTTACGTAGGCGTACCGTAGCTTGCTACTATAGACCATATATAGAATCTGCTACATGGCAGCGGCTGTCCTCATTTATTTCGTTGGGTTCCAGCGTGAACGTCATTTTGTTTTATCCGTGGGCTTCAATGTAACACAGGATGTGGGGCAGTCAGTTTCCACAGACAAAGCATAACCCGATCCTTTAAAGTCGGCTTCACTACTAGACAAAATACATTGCTTGAAATACGTTTTTCCTAGGGCAATATACGCCATCTTATTTCAAAATATGAAGGCCTAGGCCCTTTACTGACTGTTTCATTATTTTTTTGCTGTTTCCCCGAGGCTTGTCCGTGCTCCGGTAGAGCTCTGATGGGGTAGCTGCTGGTTTCATTTTATCGTGCTGCAGCATGGGCGACTACCGCCACATCAGAGATGGGGCAAGGGGGGGGGGCTGAATAAACTGAACTCATGTTTACAGACGGCAAAAATACATCAACTCCTTCATATACAAGGGAGTGCGCCAGAAGCTGTGCTCGAACATGTGCGGCACGCTGACATCTGGGGACGACAGTTTACTTCAAGACCGGCGTCATTTGCTTGAGAACTTGAAATGACACATTTGCTTACGTAATCCTGTTTATTTCACTAAACAGCTATTATACACAGTCACAATAGCAAGAAGCGCATCTGATTCAAACGGCGCTCTTGATATATGTCAGCTAACTGCCAATAGCAGCCCTCTGATAAAAAATAAATTCTGTCCGTAGCTGGCAGCATCGAAGGGTGTGAGGACGGGTATCTCCTTGAAGAGCGGGCACTTGAGAAAGTGGTAAATCTGTGCTCCGCTTGTGAACCATCCGTGTCGCGCAAGACAACAAAATTTGGCGAAACTATTCATAGCAGTGTTTGCTATTCGGAAAACTTGTTATTTCACCAAGACGAGGGAGCAGCACGAATACCTAAAGATATATTTCACTTCTTTAGCCTGGTGCATTTCACACACACTACAAAACACTTTGGTGCAGCGTAGGTTTCAAAAACTACTGCAGGATCAACTGCAATTTTAACCGACATAATAATGCACGTTAGTTTATTATCTCCACCGAAGCACGCCCCCAACAGAAACAACAGCACAATACCAGCCCTTCGTTTATAGAGCCCGAAAGAGCTTCTACAACGCGCCTTGTAAGTATTGTTTTCACGTGCTGTCGCAGAGTTGAATACTTGAACTTGCTTTCTCCGACCCTCTGTCTTGTTTTTTTTTCACGTTGACGGTAAGTTGAAGTCGCACTGCTTTGGCAATAAGTTGGCTGTTCCATTCTATATCTACATTGCACGATTCTGAAGAGAGCAAAGAAGGCAAAAGACTCTCAGCACATAATAAGCATAACACCTCGCCTCTGCTGTGGCTTATGTCAACCATGGTTGCGTTGTTAGAAGTCGGAACACCGGCTGTATTGCCCACTTTTACAAATTTGTGAACCGTACGCTTCCGCTCATTTGCCTTGTAAAATTCATTCGCTGTTATTTTTTCAGGCAACACAAAACTAGACTGACGGGAACGCTTACAATGAAAAATGATGATAATGAGGGTGCTGCACTGAAAATCTCCGGAAAGAGTGGTGAGAAGACACCCTTTTCAACATTTCGTTTTTGATAATGCGCAGTTTCAATAATGTATTTGCGTGCATTTCAGAACACGAAATTTCATGCTGGTAAATCACGTGATTATTTGCCAGCAAGTTTCCACTACTGCACCAGGTTATTAGATAAGCCTATAATTGTTGCAAATCCCACATATGGTGGCAATCAGTGTTATGCGAGGCAGTCAGCAAGTAGCTGCTGTGCACAGTGTTTGACTTCAAATGAAGTGCTATGCGGCCGTTGAACGTTTTTGTGTACATACAGTAATGTGTGTTAGGTTGGCTGACCAGTCGCGTCCTACACCTTGATGCCTAGCGTAGTTTCTAATCATTGTAATGTCAGCACTTGTGCATTATGCACCATTATACTCGCACAATACTAGCATTATACTGGTACAAATTGAGCAATCCTACCGAATGAAGTCGTTCCCACGACAGCAGCTTTTTTATTTAGGCAGTTCACGTCATGCCATTCATGCAATGTGCTTCATGTCCTGACATGCATGCAATAACAATACGCTTCGCATGTGTACATGCACATTTTGTAAATTCCATGTGAGGTAAACGACAACGACGTCTTCACAACACATGCATCATGTAATTTGTGCCATTTTTGTCATCATCTACTGAATGACATTATTCATTACTTTTCATTATTGATGACATCAATCATGACTACTTCATGCCTTACGCTCATCGTGTTGTGCACATGCTACTCTACATCAAATAATGAAATAAATATGGGAGCACAATGGTATTTTACCAATTATGGCACGGCGTACTTGACCTGCATGTTTCACCTGTCATTAGGTGTCCTCTAGCGCTCATGTCATGCCGTGCAAATTTTGGCATATATTAAGTTAACGGAACGACCGCGAGGGCACAAAGATGTGGGCTAATGGATTATTTATTTTATTTATTTGGTTTGAATAAATAGAAAACACGAAGACACAGAGGAAATAGGGAGGGAACAGGCTGACAACTGCCACCTAAAGGGGCACAACGCCTGCCTGCTCATTTGGGAAAGGGGAAACATTGGGGAAAGGAAGATAGGGGGGAAAGAAAAAGGAAAGAAAATAGGTAAGAAAAAAAAACAAATAACACAGACGTAAACACGAATAAGTGGTCACAAGGAAAATTGTCTATACGCGCGAGGCCAAATCGGTGTTTTTTAAGAAAATAAGTAGGGCTCGATGGGCCTGGTCACGCCGAGCAGCACAACCCCTCGGGAACAGGCAATCATCAAGGTTCGTACACTTGAGACCAATAAGTCCATATTCCTTGATGAGCAGTGCTCACTAGAGACCGGATTTCAGGCAAATGCCAAATTTCTTTCTTGCGCTCCAATCGCGCCACTTTGATATATGAGCATGAATTAGAGGTTAATAACGGTTTTTATAGTACTTTTAGAGTGCCCATACATGTCTATTTTTTGCGTTCGTGACTAAATGCTTCCAAATGCCTATCAATGCCTATTTTCAAGATTGGCGCTTATATGAACGCTATTTATCCTCAAGTTTCGCTCCCGGGTGCAGTTTGAGACCGTTATTCATGTTAATGCGCAGCATTGATTGTTCGGAAGTCTATTGGGTTCAACCTAGTCTTCTAGTTCTACCAACTCCCGCAAACAGCCGCTAGCAACAGTTGACGTGCCGGCGAGCATTCACCGCCCCGCTGACATGGCGCGAGCGGTTGGCGAATCAGAACCCGCGGAGAGAAATCAGCGGAAAGCATAGAGAAAAGCAAAAGAAAAGCAAGAAAAATGTTATGTGCACGCAACTTTTGTTTTCTTTGTAATTTACTTTTTAAGGTGTTCACTACAGTAGCTCATCCAGAAATTCTTTTCGAGGGGGGGGGGGGGCGGTTCAACCATACTTTATGTATGTTCGTGCGTGCGTTTGCATGTGTGCGTGTATATATACGAATGCAAAAGTGAAAAGTTCCGGAGGGGGAAGGGCTTGAACACCGCCTGGCTACGGCAGGGGTTCACTGCCAGGGGAGAAATTGGCTCCAAGTGGTTCGACCCGGCCAGTCGAGGGAATTCCTCGTTTCTGGTCTTTTAGCAATCTGGCTATCTGCTCCTGCTCTGCCCTTCTCAGTCATGCCGAGAAGGCACCCAGGAGTGTGTTGATTTGACAGTGGAATCTTGACTCACCGTGCAGAACACGGGAGAGACCGTGGTCTACGAACCGTGCGGGACAAAGCACAATTGAACGTTTATGTTCAACTGTTGGCGCCTTTGTGCCATCGTAAGCAACGACTTTTTTGTTTTCCTTTCTTTAATAGAGGTCGCGCATGTCTTAGTTTGAAATTATTTGCATTTATGTGAAAGTTTATTGTGCCTATAATTACGATATTGAAGGCTTAAAACGTTGTTTTGCCTGCCTATTTCTGGCGCCTAAAACGACCGTTTTTAATGCCTAAAAATCCGGCCTCTAATGATGACACACATGACATGAATATATCGGTACTTTTGTAAAGACATGCTTTATTCTTTCTAAAACACTCATATCCTGCCATCCAACTTTTAGAGCGAAAGCAGCAGCCGATTTTAGTGGCGTAGTTATCTGCTGCCGTCGGTGTACGCAACCGCTAAAGTGCCGAATGAGAAAAGATGACCCAGGATAGGATGCGATTTCAACCTAGGCCCTCTGCGTGGCAGTCGATTATTATCCACGTCGGCTCTTAAAATTCCTTCGCAAAAAGAACCTGTACAGGCGTCATTCCGGGAACGTAATCGCGTTAACATATGTAATATAGCGTTGTAGAAGAGTAAAATATCCAGCAGACGCCGCACAATGCAAAGTGCGCAACGAGTTGGTGGTATAAAGATTCTCACCCACTACAAGAGTTCAGCGATAATTCTTCATCGCCATCAGCCACAGCATGTAATGCACATGGTGCACATAATGCCTTACAGATGTGTAGCAGGTACCTCGCTTCTAGGCAGGAGGTATAATGGAATAGTTAGTACTTTCCTACTTCATAAAAATCACCATGATGTGTCGCTTAGTGAGTATTTGGAAACTGTAACTGGAGTAGTCGACCCAGCATAATTTACAACAGGCTCTAGAAAAGCTGTTCCTCCAGTTATTGGGCTGCGTGTTCTGCGCAGACCTGGCGTTCTTGTGCATATCAAGTTACCAAAACGACCACGATAGTATAAGACCTAGACGGCCAAGTCATGATATTGCCACGCACGCTTCCTTTTTTTCTTTTCATGTAACCGACGCGTTACAAGTGTGAACACTATTTGCGAGTTGTGTCGAAATGCCTGGCAATCTTCCCTGACTATTTCAAGAGACACTAAACAAAATTTTCGCCGCCAAGACTTTTAAGCAAACTGAAATATTGAGTGCTGATACCTATAGACACAACCTACACTGCAGGCAGAAACCACAGAAAATATTGAATTTAATGCTTTTTTCATGAACTACAGCGTCTAGCGGCTGCGCCGTGAACTGTAGGAGGTGACTTTTTGTGACGTTTAATGCGCCGGACATGAGCGCACCAGCAATACCAGCGGTCGCCCGCATCTCTCAATCCGCTAAGCTCCCACTGGGCTTCCTAGAACCCGTGGCGGCAGCGTCCAACGCTCCCGGCTGGGGTTAAAGCCCCTAAATAGTGAGCACGCCTCAGCGTCTTTGGGAGAGTGAGCAGTAAAGAAGAGGTGGAGAAAGGGAATAGGATGACAGGAAAACGTACACCCTGCATCCGCCGCGGTGACTGTGACGTCACGACTCGCGCTGCCGTGCAGCCGCCGCGCGCTTGCGATCCTCCAAAAATACAGCCAGCTGTTCAGAAATTTGTGAAATATGCGAAATAAATTCTGTTTATCGGAACAGTGCGTCTACCGAGTAGAATTTCGATGTTTCGTCAGTTTAGTATCCCTTTAAGACTATTCATATCAGTAGAGTTCATCTGGAACTAACGCGGCCACCAACGATAACGCTGGAATCTTCGTTGCTAAATGTATAACCGTAGTGGCTATGGTGCATGTACTTACGCAAAGAGCAGACACTCCCGCAGGGCTCTGAGGCCATGATACTGCACTGCTGTCAGCGCCACGAGCGGCTGGAATGGCTGGTAAAATCTTCCGGGATTGGGGATGATAATCGCTATAAAGAGATAAATCAATAAACCAAGAAAGATTTTCTTTCCGGGGCTAGGATTTGAACCCACTCCCTCCCTTTACCACTCAAGCTACGCGCCCGTGCTGAGCGTTCCGCCCGTAGTGCAAAAGAAATGTACAAAGAGAACACTTTCTATGGCGACTTTGTTGTATTTCGTGGTAGTGCACTGAACGCCCTCTGCAGAGACGACACGGATGATCCTACACGTTATTGAAATTTGTTCTTTTGAAAAATTTAATGCCAAACTCGCATTTTGTTGATCCTCCTGAGACGGCTGTTCGATGTACTGACGAACGAGTCGAAGCGCGCTTAGCGACGCCACCTGGCGGTTATTCAGACGGTTGCTTGCTCCGCCGGGAAACTGCTCGAGTGGCCACTGTTTACTAAAGTATATTTTTCTATGCCTTAACGATGATCAGAATACCGACGGCAGACCACTGTGTTTGCCGCTATCAGAGTGAAACGTGTATTGCTTCTACTTTTCATTTCCTTGGCACAAGTTCACCCATTAGGGCGTTTACTTTGTAACAGCCCGACAGCCGCCTTCTTCGTCGTAACAACCACGTGACATCTTGTGGATGTGCTGGTTTGTTCATGCTCCCGAAACACACAATAGCTGTGATCCAAGCCCAACTCTTGAAGAAGACGCTAAAGACATACAGGATTGTCGAACTAGCCGCAGGCAGCAAGGACTACCACCAGGAGACGGACCCCTTACCCGATTAGGCGAAATAATGGCAAAGCATTACTTTGCCAAGAGCAAGCTTTCAAAAAAAGTCTGTTTCGCCGCAAGGGCAAAGCAATGAATGCGAGAGCAACAAATTGCAGTGTTACATGAAGTGAGGCTGGCAGTTAACTGTTTTGTATCCGATCTCGCGTAACTACAACACGCTAGCGTAAGAGAATACGGCCACTCTAGGGAGAGATGCTCTCCGCATAGTCACTTCGCGTTGAGAGCGCAGCACGTAGAAGGGTATACAAGCCGCCCGCTGTGATGGCTGTCAAAATAGCACGCGCGCCAGCAATCGCGACCGCGCCCTTAATTCAAAGTTCACTGTGGCTGCTCGCGCGACAACTCCACCCCCCCGCCGCCCCCCACCTCGCGTCTTTTATTGGTCGTTAAAGGCAGGCGGGGCGTTTGCTATCTGCTTCAACGGCACGCTTCCTGAGCAGGGTGATGTTATCACATGCACCCTCTGTGCGCCGGAAACGGGCCGGCTCGTTTGACTTCTGCTTCGGCCGCGTTCGTCGCTCCCGCTTCCGCGCTTTTACTCGCGGTATAACATAAACTGCGCGGAGGGACCTCATCAATTTGGACTTCATACCGGAAGGACATGACGGCAACGGCGACGGCAAAAGTCTGTCCATATAATTGCTATCGCAATAATAATAAAATGTAGACAACAGTCACGATGGCAGCTGCGTCGCCCACTATCGTCGTGATTCAACAACTGAGGGAGCCACCAACCTTTTTTGATTCACCGTGTGAAGACCCGGAAAGCTGGCTGGGAGCATACGACCGGGTCACGAAGTTCAACAAGCGGCACTGCAACGAACAGTTTTGGAACATTTATTTCTCGCTTGAAGACTCGGCCCTCACCTGGTTCGAGAAACGAGAGGCCACCCTGACTACCTGGGACCTGTTTCGCGCCGCATTTCTATCATCACAAGTTGGTACTTAAGGAAAGCGCCAAAACCCCGTGGAGAGCAGTGCACGTCTCTCGATATCAGGGCATCGGGATGTACACCGAAGAAATGAGCCGCCTGTACCGCCATGGCTGCACCGCTATGTGTGCACCGCTAAATGGCTGCGCCTCTAAATTGCCATCGCAAGGGGAATAGTGAAACTGTGCCAGGAAAAAGCGCAAGTCATTGTCACCAAGTTCAGGCAGGAATGTAGGCACGTTAACAAGGGCACGAAAATCGCACCAATAGGACAATTCGGCACAGTTATCATTGTCTTTGTCCACTCGGATTCGGCGGAAAAAGCGAGGACGGCACTACTACCTGAACCAGCCTTCGGCATTAATCAGAGCTTTTCCAGGCATAAACAAGAGCAGGCAGCTAAATGGTCTCCTACAACAACTCAAGAACTGTTTCTCGTAGTTTCCAAGGATCCGAGAAACACCGATTGGGAAAAATTGGGTACTAATCGAAGAATTCGCCACGCTATTTCGCCACAGTCCGCACCGAGTGTGAGTGCAAGAACCAGAAGCCATGAAACCGCCAGTCGAAGAAATGTTGCGAGACGAAATCATCCAGACTTCCAGCAGTCCATGGGCGCCTCCAGTGGTCTTACTGAAGAAGGACGCAACCTTGCAGTTTTGCATACATTATCGTCCTTTTAACAAAACCACTAAGAAAGACGTTTACCCTCTCGAATAGACGACACGTCGGACCGGCTGTGCAACGCAAGGTCGAAGAACGTCAAGATGGACTAGTCAATCAACTTGAAGACGAGCTACTGAGAAATTGAATCTGACGAGAGGGATCGAGAGCAAACCGGATTCATGACGCGAGACGGCCCTTTCGAGCTTAATCTCATGGTATTTCAGCTTTACACGGCACTGGCTGCGTTTCAGTGCCTTACGCACACAATGGTAGCACGCCTAAAGAGGCAGACATGTCTCGTACACCTTGATGATGCCTTCATCTTCGTCACAAACGTTCAAAGTCTCCAACAACTTGGAGCAGCTCTTCAAGCAATTCAGCCATCGGCACTAACCCCAAGCCTGAAAAGTGCCGCTTCGTCTACGAACTTCTCTTCCTTCAGGTCACCGGTAAATTCGTTATAAATCCCGATTCGCTAAAGACGGCAGTTATGAACAACTTCCCTCATCCCGCCTACAAAAAGGCGGTGTGCAGATTTCTTGGTCCTTGCGCATATTACGGGCGGTTTGTGTGGAATTTCTCCCGCATCGCCGAGCTGCTAATTTATCTAACCAAGTCAGACGTCAATATCAAGTGGGGACCCGTCAAAGAGGTCTAGTGGTTATGTTGCCGGACTTTTGACCCGAATGTCGTGGGATTGAATCCCGGCCGCGGCGGCCGCACTTCGATGGAGGCGAAATGCTAGAGGCCCGTGCACTTAGATTTAAGTGCCCGTTAAAGAGCGCCACATGGTCCAAATTCTAAGAGCCCTCCACTATAGCGTCTCTCATAGACATATTATGCTTCTGAGACTTAAAACCCCAACAATTGTTGTTAAATATTATCACTTCAAGAGGGAAACACCTTACGTCATAGCTTTCCAACAAATGTGACGACGCTTAGAGTCACCGCCTATCCTGCCTCTCTTCGACGAAGACGCCGATACAGAAATAAACAGCGCCGAAAATTGCGTAGGGCTGGGTCGCTGTGCTTGTAGAGAGGAAGGACGGAC
Organism: Rhipicephalus sanguineus; assembly: GCF_013339695.2. Classification (NCBI taxonomy): domain Eukaryota; kingdom Metazoa; phylum Arthropoda; class Arachnida; order Ixodida; family Ixodidae; genus Rhipicephalus; species Rhipicephalus sanguineus. The sequence goes on along the minus strand of NC_051181.1, from coordinate 85,588,625 downwards.
GAGAAAGAGTCGTCGGCTACGTTGGCCGATTGCTGTCCAAAGCTGAAGCGAATTATTCCACGAGGCAAAAAGATTACCTTCCAATAGTTTCGGCCACATGAATTTTTTTGTCCTCTGCCGGTCCCGCTTTCACCCAAGCGGAAATGAAGAGGCTCATTAAGGCCCAGGACCAGACCTCTCAGATCCTGACCGTCCACAAGGCCCGCGCGATGGCCGTCAGGTTTAACCTGATGGTCCCCGAGTGGGCCTAGCCAGGTGACTTTGAGTTTACTCGCGTCTGTTGTGGACCGAATAAAGTTGTTTCACTCACTCACTCCCTACCTGTACAGCAGGCTTTTCAAAGTCGTAAGCGCCCACCATGCCTTGTGTTGGCTGGCATACTTAAAGGGCCCTTCAGGCCACCTCGCACGCTGGAATATCAGATTCCAAGAGTTTTACATAACCGTGGTGTACAATTGAGGACAAAAGCACGCTGACGGCGGCTGCTTGTTCGGCGCCCCAATTGACTCGCTGCCGTAATGGCTCAGGTTGACGACGCCTTCATGAAAACTCTGAGCGCTGACGATTTCGCAGAACAGCAGCACGGCTACGCAAAACTGAGAAACGTGGTTTAGTCCTTGGAGGGAAAGACCGCCATGTTCCCTGATGTATTTAGGCACTCGGCAAGCATAGTTACGAGGCCGACACCACTAGCGTTCTGGTGAATTTCATTTGGGGCGCTCTCAGCTTTTCTGTCATAATAAATCTAGCTTTCTCCTTTGGGGCGAGTGGGTCGAAATGTGGCAAGAGTGGAGGCGCCGTAAGAATGCGCCGGTGTTGGCTGAATGCATTGCCGCATGCTGGTGACCACGCTGTTGCAGAGGTCAGTCAAATGCACTATAAATGAGGCGAAGTTGTGAATGAAACGTCGAAAATAAAAGCAAATGCATTCAAAGCTGCGAAGGTCTTTCATTGTCACTTTAGGAAATGCAGCAACAGCACGAAGTGTCGTGGGATCTGGAAGGATGCCATCGCGGACGAAGACAGGGCCCAGAATAAGCAGCTTTCTTGTGCCAAAGCAGCACTTCTTTAAATTTTTATTCAGGCCGACCTCTCAACCTTTCTGCCACAATAACCCTTTCTCTCTCTCTCTCATCAACTTTTACTGCAGGCCCGTAGGAGCTGTGGCTAGTGATTACAGCTTCGAGGTGTTGTAGATGGGTCCCAAAGTCCTCTGAAAAGATCACTGTACCATCCAGGTAGCAGAGATATGTCTGCCACTTGCAGCCGCAAATGGTGTTGTCTATCATGTGTTCAAATGTGGAAAGCGCGTTGCACAGCCCGAATTACGTCACAATGAATTCATATAAGCCATGGGGTATAACGAAGGCTGGTTTGCAGTGGTCAAGTTCAGCCATAGAGACTGCTATTAGCCAGAGTGCAGGCCTAACTAGGAGAAAAATTATGCTCTTTGCCATCAGTCGAGGGCGTCGTCTCTACGAGGCAAGGAATACGTAGGTGTCCCTGAGTGTCATATTGAGGGAGCAGAGTCACGTGGTGGCGCTCGCGTCGTCTCGACAAACGCGCGAACGTCTACGCCCACACTACATTTTGTTGTCACGGTTTGTTTGTTTTTTCTTGGCTCTTAGCGACTATCCTGTGCCGCGTACTCCAATGCGTGCGGTGTCTTTTGCACAAACTCTGATGCCGCTGTGGTGTCGTTATCGAATTTTCTCTTGCGTTATGCGTCGTTATGAAGTCTGAAGAATGCAAGAAAAGGGGTTCACACAGCAGTGATATGAAGGACTTCGTCGATGCAATTTTGACTTACATGCAATCAGATTGACTTATAAGCAAATAAGATTCTAACAGCTGTAGCACCACAGGTACCGATGCTGGATTTAACAGAACAAGCATTCACTTAACAGAAGCTGTCTTGGCGTACGTCTCCTTTTCTTTTATTCAATGAGTTTTTAAATCATAATTCGATTGTGAGCACAAGTTCTTTCAAAGCTGTCCTTTTTCATCCCATACATTACCAATGTCTCTGTATTGCATTTTTCCGGTCTGCCTATGGCAATATGTCTGTAGCGTGCTGGCAACGTAAGCTCTCTGCCTAATTCTTACTTTTAGCGGTCTGCATTATTTCTGCTACTGTTTAGACTTATATTCTACTTGAGTTTACTGTTATGTAAACTCGACGTTGACAACAAATATATAATAAACTGCGCGTTCTTGAAGCATACAGTAACAAAAAGTATGCTTACTGCTTAGTAAAATAGCGAAATTGTGTTTTCGTGATAATAATGTAAATTATTGGGAGCCATCTCAAAGATGTTAGCAAAGTGATTGGAAAACATTGTCACACAAAATGCTCCGCTTTTTTCATGAGCGTCTCAACGAGTCAGTTTACGCTATTTTACATAGGCACTAAATTTTCTGTCGTCTCACCTTAAATGCCTAATTCTCATAGCTATTAGGGGTTACCCGCCGTGGCGGTCTAGTGGTTATGGTGCTTCACTGCGAATCCGTAGGTCACGGCGGCCGCAGTTCCATGCCCGTGTGCATATATTTAAGTTTTATAACACCACGTGTTCGAAAATTCCGGAGTCCTCCACTATGGCGTCTATCATCATACCGTGGTTCTGTGGGACGTTAAACTCAACAATTATTATGAGCTCTCGGGAGTGCCGCCTATATCGCGTTCCTATACTTATTCGATGTGGTTGATCCAGAACCGCTTTTCAATTTTATTTAGTTATATTTGTTTTCCTTTCTTAGTCTTCTCTAAATATTTTTACTGTTAATAATCACCAGGTAATCGGAGCTTAAGTGGCAATATAGTGTGAATAGCGGCAGTACCCAGCGGCACTTCGTGCAACTATAGAACACGTCTGACACGTTTTCTGGGCTGCCAATGTTCTCTCATAAAAAAGAAATTGTTAGAAGATTGCGCATTACTGAGTACGTCGCTAACGAACGATTTACGCCAGCAGATAAGTAGAATTTAAAAGTAATTGCAGTGTTATGTTCTCTACGTAAACAAGATGCGTCGCAAAGAATGTCGCTACCAGCGTTCTCGCTGATGTACACCTGTCCGGTGATCGAGTATTGCGAAAACCCTGATACCTTTACGGGTAAGGTAGAACTTAACAACGGTATTTGAACCGTTGTGCGGAGGATTTATAATGAAGATGGCAGCCCGCTAGCTGGTCGGCAAGAAGAGCATCGACTCCACCCAAATACAAAAGCGGCAAGCAAAACCTTTATCAGCGAAGTGTATATAGAGCTGTCATGGTAAGCAGCTAAAGCAACCCCAATAAGTTCTTTCGGAACAAAATAATGTACCGTCAGCAAGAAATAAACTTTGCAGATACTAAGAGGCATTTCAATCAAATGAAACAAAATTGGTCGCTGTTAATAAACTTTCAAGCGAACATTTTTGTGCATCAGTGTTTAGTGCCACATCACCGTGTATACAGATATATAAACACAAACTGCCGAATGTATCGAAGTATCTTAAGATACAATTGGAATGTATCGTATCGGATACAATCGGCGTTGTGGTGTCTTGTATCTGTATCTCAAATACTTCTTGCCTGAGTATCTTGTATCGTATCGCAATACAATTTCAAAGTATCTTTGCCCAGCCCTGGTCTGGACAGTGATACGCGGACGTAAACTCAGTGAAAGCTTCATCGATACTTCGGTCCATACACGGCGCTTCGACGTCTCGGCACTCTGAACTTCGAGATCATCTCGCACGGCATTACAAACTCTCAGCGGTGCCGCACACGAGATGAAGTCGTCCATGTCGTGAGCTTCACACCGTTTTATACGCATTATAACCCTGGAAAATAACGCCTTCATTATACTATTCCGTCTCTGCTGAATAGTTACGATCTCACTAATTTCGATTTGTTTACCTGTACTCACAAAGAACTTCAAGCTAAGTATTTAGATAACATGGTTTCAGTTTAAGTTTCCTTATATGTACATAGATTCGCATATCCTCCGTTAATCCCTGTGTAATTATGAAATCCTTACGTTTTGAATTGCATAATTCCTACAACTGCCCTTCTGTTTTACTTTAAGGTTGTAGGCTTTAAGCAGCTTTTATCTACAACCCCTCCATCTGTGTCTGTAAGATGGGAAAATAAATTGAATTAAATTGAATTTAACTGAGGGTTTTAGTTCTTGTTTTCTTTAACATTGTTTTGTGTACGCATATTTTCCCCTTCCATGTTCTGTTTAAGCATCGGGGCGATGCTTTTTCAGAGGTGCTCAGGGCCGCGCGCGCTTCTTTTTCTATTTTTATGTAACCGGTCCGTTGCACGTATAACTAATGCCTGGTGCCCACCGCGACCAAATGTCTGAGAACCTTCCAGATTATGTTGGAGTCTTCCGATAAGAATGTGCTCCGCACGCGAACGCTAGAGCTTATTATGGAATTAATTCGGCCACCAACTCTGGAAGCTTCGATGTCGGAGGTATAAAAGGCCGGCGCTCATTACTGCAGATCAGATTACGACGGCCGACGACACTCTGTTCGCCGCTATCAGTGTATTAGGTGTACATACTTTTACGTATAGTTTTCTGGGAACAATTTCCCTGAAATAAAGTTTTCTCTTGAACACGCCGACTGTTGCCTTCTTTAACGTCACAGCCACGTGAAATATCCTTGTTTTCTAATATTAGTAATTGTGGGGGTGTCCCACAACCAACACGTGATTATGAGCGCCGCCGTTGTGGAGGGCTCCAGAAATATGGGCCTTTTGGTGTTCTTTAACCTGCATTTAAATCGAAGTAAACGGACTTCTGACATTCCACCTCCAATGAAATGGGACTGCCGCGGCCGGGATTGGATTCTGCGACCTTCAGGTCGGCAGTCGAGCGCCATAACCTCTAGATCACCGCGGCAAGATCTTGCTTTCTATATTCCTTTCTGTGGTTTAAGTACGCCTTCCGTGCTGGTCTGATGCCCATGTATATACGTGTGCACTTGGTAAATAGCTATTTTTTATATTTCGCTGTTTCTATGTTTCAAGGTTCCCTTTTCGTCAGGTCTTAAATCAATGCGCAGTTCTTGTTTCTTTTTTTATCATTCACGATCACTGTTAAACGTCCAGTGGCAGGCCTCAGCAAACTCTGACATGAAGCGTTTTATTTGTGGAATTGATCACAGCATTAATACACACAAATGAATGACTTTTACACTGAAATTGTATGGCGTCGTTTCATGAAGGTAGAGCGATAGCACGCATGTGTCAGGTATGGCCCCACATTACACGCTTCACATGCTGAGGCGGGGGAGGTGGTAGCGAACGTCAGATAGGAAGGCGAAACCTTAGATGCCTCCTCAAACACGAAAATTGACCGGCGTCCCGCGTCGGGGTCCCGCGTCGGCGGCGTCAACGCGAGTGATGCAAAAAATCATCACCACCTGATCACCCAAATTTATGGCCTCATTATGACGTCATCGTGACGTCACAGTGACGTAGTAGCGTCATGATGGCATCACATGATATCCTAGAAAGGTGGGGGGATCACGGAGGCAGGGCAAAATCAGGTGAGCTGCATCGGATCCTAGAGGCAGCGATATATATATATATATATATATATCGATTCTCTGTGCTCACTTGGTCAAAGATTTTAAAACAAAATTCCACAGCATATCCACGGGGTGAATGATGATGAGTGGGGCGAAGCTCTCGTGCGGCAGGATCTTGGCGGCGGCGTCGCGCAGCTTCACGCCCAGTACATCATCAACGACGTGAGATCGGGCCGGTTTGTACTAAAGGGTCGATGAGAGTCATGGCGACTTGCAGCTCACTTTAATTTTACATGTACGCTGTGAATTTTTGTTTAATCACGCACAGCAGAAATCTCACCAGGCACTACCTTGGAGGTAAACAATGGCTGCTAATGGGGAATGAGAGACAGAAGAAGTCAGCTTTTAGCTAACACTTACACTTCTACTTCTACTAACGTTTCCTACTGGAACATGCCAATGGCTGCTAATGGGGAATGAGAGACATAAGAAGTCGGCTTTTAGTTAACGCGCACGCTGTGAATTTTTTATTGTTCAACAACGCACAGGAGAAATCTCCCACCGGCACCACCTTGGACGTCAAGATCTGGTACTAGCGTTAAGACTGGTTACACACTACATAGAGGGGACGAACGGGTGCCGCTATAAGGAGCTTCGCCCCTAAAAGTAACAGTTTCGCCGCAACGGCGAAGCAATGAATGCGACAGCAACAAATTGCAATGTAACGCGAAGAACGGAAAGCAGCTTGAAATTTCCAGCGCGTCGCTCAAGCGCAATGAACGCACGAAACGAACACGCACAGGACGAGCTCGAACTATGAAGTGTCACAGTTGTGACTTATTTCTGTTTCAACAGCGTGCTCGTTTCGCAAACGCGGCCGCTGCAGCGAGCGAAGTGACCTTCATACGCTCTGTTACTTCAGCGCGGACATCGTGGTGAAAGCACAAGATATACAAACACCCCTCCTCACTCCACGAGACACGCGCTCAAGCAGGCCACCACGCTCTGTAGGGCGAAGTATCTTGTAACCCACCCCTTATGTAATACCCCCTAGTGGGGTCTTTAAGGAAATAAAGAAAGAAATAAAGAAAAGAAAGAAGTGCACGGAGGTGTGCACGCAGCGCTGTAAGCGGTGCGGTGACCTTTAAAGCGCGCCCCTCGCGCACTTCCCGCCATCTCGCTGGTGAGCAAGAAGGCACGCTGAAGTAAATGGTGTATATAAATAGTTGGCCGTTAGCATGCTGATAGACGGTACTCTTCGTGGCCTAGCTGTCTAACGCCGCGCACTGCGGAGCGAGAGGTCGTCCGTTCGATTGCGCGCGTCGGAAAGTGTCTCTGAATTATTTTTCTTTGTGGTTTTTATATAAATATATACATATCTACATATACGAGACATGAAGGCGACGCCGATGGCAGAAATCAGCCGAGAGTGTCCACATAATTGCTATTGAAATAAAACATGTGCTCTAGGAACGTTCTACCAGTTGTACATTAGTGGATGTCGTGTGTACAGACAACCTGCATTTTTTCATGACGAAGCTTTAATTATATAACTTTTTTATCGTTGCTGGGATTGGTAAAATATTAACTTTATGCTGCACCTCGCCTCAAATAACCCTAGAATCGAGCATTTATTGTTTTGCTGAAATCTGCGTGGTTCTTTTTTCCGAAAATAAAACAAAAGCGCGCGACATACGAGAAATATGAAATAGACGCGGCGCCGCTGCCCCAGCGCTTCCAAGCGTTCTTTAGTTGATACACGGCTGCGTTCGTTCATTACCGCATTGTACAGTGCTTCGCGCTAGGTGACAAATGCATCAGCAGCGTGTTTTCATGCGCGTCCATCAAATAGCATGAAGCTTTGTACAGTGAAGCCCTGTACAAATAAACGCACATATACTGCGCGTGTAATTAGCTTTGAGGCGTACTGCACGACGTATTCATCGTTCTGATAGACTCAATGTGCAACTTGATTGCCGATCAAATGCGGCCGCAGGATATGAACAAGGAATTTCAGCAATAATAATGATAAAGAACACTCATTTCATTTTAGCAGGTTATTTGCACCATACTGTCCCTGGGCCCTTTATCCTGCGTGCGATATGAATGATGGCATTTGTAATAAATCTGTAAATTGTTTCTATATTTAGCATAGAAAACTAAGCCACCGTAATCACGCTTAGGTAGCTTCGCAACACTAAAATTTGTTTGTTGAGATACACATTTGTAACGCAAAGTTTATGAGGAAATGAAGCATGGGTTTAGAGTTACCTCTGTCGTTTCCTGCGTAAGGAAGAGGATTCATTTTTCATATAACGAAGTCTAGGTCGACCTCTAGCACATAATATGAATTACATCACTCTCGTAATAAGCATTTAGCATGCTACCAAGCTGCGGCGGGCGGCGTAATGGGAGGCGTCGTGGCAGAAGACGTGCATGTCCTCACCGTGTGCAGAGCAAGTGGGCATCAAAGCACCCTAACTGCGCCGTCACCGAAACTCTCCCTATGGGCGCTCGCTAGTGTCATGACCCAGTACTTCACTTCACCGCTTAAAGACGACGGCACTGCCTTATATGCAAGAGCACCGTGCGAGTGAGACTGTGTGAAAGGTGTATTGCGCGTTTGTGGAGGCTCGTACATGTGCGTCGGTAATGCAGTGCGTAGAGCGTCCTGCGCCTATCGTCGCTTACCGAGAGGCCCTGGGTTCGATTGCCGGGTGATGAGCGTGAATGAAACTTTTTCTTCTAGTTTTTCTTTGTCATCTGTTAGTGTACAATATACGAACGTCACATCCGTGACGGAAACACGTCAGTTAAATCTTGGTTCTCTGCGGCATAAAACACTCTCGTGTTAAATGCTGTTTGTAGGCATGGAAACTCTGTTTACGACGACATTGAAAATAACCCTAAGTCGTCCTGGAACGCCTGATATTCATTGTTATTATATTATTTAAAACCCGACAATATGAGAAGGTTGATAATAAACCCTATATAATTTATGACTGAAGAATACAGTTAGATTGTGCCAGGAAATGATAAATACGTTCTTGGATATAGGCTGATGGTCTCACAGAGCTCGAACTCTTTCCACTTTCAAGAATGCTGCACTGAATTTTTATCGTCCATTGTTACATGTTGCGGTGGGTGTGAAAGTTATCATACCTTGTTTGTTCATGAGATACTCAATTTTACAGAGGAAGGAACTAATTTGGAATACTTACTGCTCCATTGGGAAGCAAGCCATCACTGTGCATTTTTCCATATAAAGATAACGAAAGAAGGTGAGTTTTATACTCGAAGCGCCCCTGCGCTGTGGGCTATATCAAAGTCGGATAGAATAATAAAGCCGCTATATAGCGCAGGGACAATATTCCAGATCTGCCCTTCGCATATAACGAGAGTTTCCACGATGCGTTATGCTGTAAGCTTCGACACGATTTTCCATCAGTTTGCCTTTGTTATTGAATTTTCTAGCCCATCTTCCTTACCTTGACGGTACCGCTTAACCTAACGGGTCCTGTGACACTTTTCGAATTAATTGTCTAATGGCTTCATTAAAAGAGCCTATTGCCTCACGAATCGACTCCGGCAGAAATTTTTAGAATGCATCAAGTACGAGCGGAGTTGCAGAGATTTGCCGCACGCTTTAGCCGCTTTCTCTCTGCTTTCTCTCTACTAGCAGGCGCGCTGAAAGCTCCGCAGAGAGGACAGTGCAAAGGGGCAAGATGATTCGTCCCTTCGTCAGGGCGCGTCCTGAGCACTTTCTTTTCACTTTTTCTTCGAACGCGCGGCTTACTTTCGATGTGATCGCAAGCGTACGGGCACGTGGCGGCATCCCGTGGCGGTCACGGTAACTATGCACGACACGATACTCAAATCAGACAACGACCGTCGACTTTGGGTATAGGGAACCCAAGCTCAAGTTTGCGGCGCGACGACAGCGCCGCGCTGCGCTCTGTCGGAAAGCTCTGGAGCTACCGGGTGCATGTGCGGCCGACTCAGCCCCTTTCACGGTAGCGGTAGCGCACGTGCGCACGCGTTCTTCTGTCGGTGCGGGTAACTGGGGGGTCGTCAGATCGGCACGTTGAACCGCGAGGCTTGCTGTGCGAAGCTGCGTATTTCTGCGATGGCAGAAGCGACGCCACGGAAGTGGACGCGAGGTCGGAAGTATTGCTGTGTCGTGGGCTGCCACAACAATACATACGACACCAAGGCACGCGATCCGCCTGTAAAACTGTATCGGTTCCCGGACGTGCCGCACCGAAAATAAAGGCAGCAAGCGTGGATAGCTGACAGCGCTGTCTCGCCTTCTATTTGGCTGTCTGAGTTCACCGCTTTCGTTCGTTTCGACTACCTGAATAGGTAAGTAACGCGGCGCATGCACGTAGCGACTGCAGTAATGATTACTCGCTGTCTTCTCGCGTTGTGAAAGTCCTGTTACGGTTGTAGTTGAAACAACTTTGTGTTTTGATTCCCCGTGTTCGTGAGACCTACCCGTCGTTGTTGAACGTTCACACTCGCGTTATACCGTTCGCGTTGCACGGTTGGTTGAATGCAACTGAACACGGCATATTGTCAGAAGTACGGCGCCTGCAATTCACGCGTCGGGAAGGCTGCTTTATCCCACCGGAACAAACGTATGTGCATTTTCAGCAAGCTTTGACATCGTTCTGCAGGTTTGCTTTGTTTTTGTCACTTTATTAGGGTGATATATATTTAAGCCGCTAAATATAACTGGCATTTAATACATGCTTTGCATTTGCCACCTTGAAGTAAGCACCTTCTGACTTTGTGCGATTTTCTAGCCGCGTTCGCGCAGCAGGTTTTATACGCCTGTCAATCGATATCCTCATAAAAAGAGAGTGCAAGAATGACGCGAGAGCCGAAAAAACGAGGCGGGCAGTACATTTTGCTTCACAGTGGTTAAGTCTCAGCTGGCTGCCTCGCGTCTTAATCGGCGGGTGATTCTACAGCGGCTCGAAGGACTTGACTCTAACCGTCTCAGGAAACAGTGTCATGGACGTATAATTTCTTTTTTTCGCACGCCGCAAACGTTTGTTCACGAAAGTACACGGCTGCTACTGTAAGCATGCCATATCAAAACAATCATATGATTCGTAGTCCACACCGCAGAACATCGATAGCATGTACGGCTTCATTTCGGAGTGCATGTGCGCCATTATTCATCTTTACCATGACAGAATGAGACTTACGTCGAGGTATACGTCCTACACGGTGTAATCGCGACTTGAGAAATGCATTTCGCTTTGAGTCGGGCGTTGTTGTCGTCGATCGTCTGCTGTTCACCATAAACTGATTGACGAGCCTTTCTCCTTTTAACAAGTTCGCTTTTCGGAAGTGCCTGTCCAGCTTGAAGATCTTTTTGAACCCGCACTGCAGGCGGTACATTGTGAGGCACCGCAAGTGCACCGCGAGAGCTCTGCACGTGCAAGGAAGAGAGCGGCAGCGCATTGTAGAGAAGGGAAAACGGGCGTTACCTGCACCCAGTATGTATTTGTATGCCAGATATTGGCGCTGCCTGTCAAGAGCAGCAGTGCCTCTAAGCGTTGCTTTGGGTATATGGCATCATTTGTATAGAGAAAAGGGAGCGATTTCTAGCTGAGTTTGAGGATAATTGTAAATTCCAGGCCGCGTGCTGAGCAATAATGTTTGGCTCGCGTATTCTCAGGAGCTTCAACTCCCAATCGGCAGCATTTTCTGATCATGCTGAAAAAGTCTTGCAGAGCCCCTTTAAGTAACGCAAGAGGGTGCAGCACATTGATCCTCAAGTTTTGCACACCACGGAGGCCGCGGTGAGGTAATAACAGTCCTCAATGGCAGTTAGCTAAGACACAACATCAAAATATTCAGATTAAATCAGTATTGCGGCACCCCTTTATTTTACTTCATTAACATAGATGTCATCATCAGAGGTGCTTGTATTAACAAGTGATATACTTGAAAATAATGAGAAAATCTTTTTAGCCTGATTTTGTGCATATAATTTTACCTGACCGAGATGCAGTGCCGTCTAGGTAACATCGCCGGTGCAAAATGCAGCAAGCGGGCATATTTTTTGCTTGTATATACTTTTCGTTTTACTCCCATGTTTTTCTTTTTTGATCACCTGGTCTGTATATTTATGTGTGTTCTTCTCGAATAAATTTTAGTTGGAAGAATGCGCTGCGTCCACGTCCTCTCCTTTGTCCTTTGTGTACTGTTTGCGCTAAATATCATTATGACTGCCTTGTTGCAACTCGCCCAACAAGCAACGTTGCTGAGTTATATTTCTAGTACATCGAGCTCTTTTTCATGTTTAAATGTTCATTCAAGTTTCCTTATTTCTCTGGTGGTCGTCAACCTGTGCCGGGCACGCTCGATGTCCTACTGTCTACACCTCAACTTGCTCCAACCGGATGTCCTCATGATTTGTGGACAGTTCGCCCCATCCAGGGGGCACGGAAGAAGATTGTGCAACGTCATAAGGTCTGAGTGTCTTTGTCAGGCTAAGTTATACAAGGACGCCTAACATACCCGGCTGCAGCAAGAATTCGGCCGGGGCCATCTGAAGCGGAAGAAGTGGCGTAACCTTTGTGGTTGGATCGAGCACTCTTTGGAGTCTGAGTGGCGACGACAGCTTCATCTACTACGTTCCACACGTCCTCGACGCCCGGCGCATCTCCGTAACACACTGAGGGGTGTCCATGCGGAAAGTGACGTACGCCTACTCGAGTACGTGCTACGGACGCTCAGCTTGGGACCGAAATTCGCCGTGGAACCTACGAGGTCGAACGCTGAACTGTTATCGTTTGTTAGGAGTGTCGTCTCGGGTGGATGAACCAGACAGTGCTAGGTGTGTATCCGCAGGTGTGGACGTGTTGTTTCGGGCTAAGCTGTCGCGTGTTGTTACTCCTGTTGCGCGCGTGAGGCGTTTCTTTCTGGAAAATGATTAAGCTTGCTGACGTCTGATAAGGAGGGCGGTTTCATGGTTTTGCCCTAAGCTTCGTTTAAAGAAAAAGTACTCCAGGCTATTGATGCGTCATTTAACCGTAGGAGTGACGTATCCTTGTTGAAAGTTAAGAAGAAAGCTAGACAACTGTGCTGGGATTTAGGCTTGGAGGGTTTGGCTTGCAGTATTGAAAGGAGCAAGAAATGCCCATTAGACATGTTCTTTACTGCAAAGACCCACAAGGAAGGGTGCCCGTTTAGGTCATTATTTCGGAACGAGGTTATTGGCAGAAGCTTGTCGCGTCCTTTTTGCTAGAGAAGCTGCGATTGCTGGATATTTGTGATACCTTCTTAATTAAGAATTCTGAGGAGGTCATTGATTTTTTGAAATCTCAACCTGGGATGTCCCTTGGCGCATTTTCCATAGGTGTCAAGGATTTGTTTTATTCGATCCCCCACAAGGATCTGTTGCACTGTGTTGAGGATGCCATAGATGCGGTCGGTGCCGTATCCTTTTCTGGAAAGTTGGGCATTTCAGTGAGGGGTTTTTTGGATCTCCTCACAATGTACCTTCAGTCAACCTTTTCCTCCTGGGACGGAGATGTGTACTTGCAACGACAGGTTATCAGTATAGGGTCGTGCATCGCGCCGATCTTTAGCGACTTGTACTTGGCCCGCATTGATAGAAAAATAGATAATCAGTTGCAAGGGTCCAGCGTTGTGAAGGTCTTCTGGTATGTGGATGATTTTTTATATTTCATTCGGCAGAATCGGTAGGCCACGAGCAGGATGTCTTGCACATTTTGAAGGTTTTTCAGGACAAGCTCCGACCTCTTGAGGCTACGCATGAGCTTCGTAAACGTGGCACAATCAAGTTTCTGGACTTGCGGCTGTTTTTTTCGAAACGGCACACCTGTTGGCGATACGAGCCCCGTGCTCGTAAGCCATTGCTTCCGTTCTCGTCAGGACACTCCAAGCTGGTGAAGAGGGCAATTGCGCACTCGGCCTTGCAGAAGGCCCTGTGCAATTCGTGCCATCACAAGGTGGATGATGCATTTTCGGAGCAAGTGTCCCGTCTTAAGGTCGCAGGTTTCACTCAAGACGTGGTGTCATCTGTGGCCGAAGGCCTGCTGCTTAGGGATCTGAAAGATCCCAGGCGCAAAGAGGAGCGCAGAGCCAGATCGAAGGCGCAAGGGAGGAGGAAGACAGCTGTGGTGCCTTATGTGAATGACGTGTCACACAGGCTCAAAAAACTAGGAGAAAGCGCTGGGGTTCGGGTGGTTTTTTCGGCCTCTGAAAAGCTTTCTGGCCTGTGTATATCCACCTCTCGGATGAACGAGAAAATAGGCTGCAGCACAGACCATAGGCTCAAATTTGTGCCGTGTGTTAAGGCGCTGTTTACGCTATTCCTCTGACGTGCGGTAGGAGGTACGTAGGCCAGACAGGGCGCTGTCTGAATGATAGGCTCAGTGAGCACCGCTATAGCGTCCAAACCACGGTATCAGGGCACCTTGGCATCCACGTGCGGGATTGCGAATGTAGCTCTACCTTCGAAGGCACTGTGGTCCTTGCACGCAGCCAGGATCAAAGCGTGAGGGAGATTATGGAGGCTGAGGCAATTCCACGGTCCGGTGACGCATGCGTGAGCATGCCATCGCTTCACCTTTCCGATAAAGAACTTTTGTTCTGGCGCGACGTAGGGACGGGGGCGGTACCACGGCATAGCGCTGACATGTTATTCTTTTCCAAGCGGGCATATTTTTGCCTGTATATACTTTTCCTTTTACTCTCAGGTTTTTTCTTCTCTTCTCTTTTTTTGATCACCTGGTCTGTATCTATATGTATGTTCTTCTCGAATAAATTTTAGTTGGAAGAATGCGCTGCGTCCATATCCTCTCCTTTGTCCTTTGTCTACTGTTTGCGCTAAATACCATTCTGACTCACTTGTTCCAACTCGCCCAACAAGCAACGTTGCTTAGCTAACGCTACGTATATCCTGGCATAGCCGAGCTAAGCCACTGCAATTTTTTTTCTTTCGTATTATGTAAAGCACTTACGTGAACTTTGACTAGCTACTTTTTTATGTATTTTTTTCGCTGCTGCGATTTTCAGGCATCATGTTATCTGTGAAAAGGAGTAGCCGGCGCTAAACAAGAGCTTCAGCATCTCCTAAACACAATATGATAATATGAAATAATTTTCTCCGGTTGTATAAAAGACGTTGTGCGCATCCGGTACCAGTACTAAGATTAATCATTTTTTGGCGTTTTATGCTTCATCTCCTGCAGTCTTTCTATTGAATTTCCCTACTCTAAAACTTTCGCTTAAAGATACTTGATTATTGCTGTCGCTCTCTATCAAAACACACAGACGACTGCTACTTAGAGGTCCACAGGACCTGAACCATAGAAATGCAGGAATCGCGATTCACATCTTCATTTCCTCATTACTATGGGAGGTCTACTTCAGGAACATTGAGAAAAAACAGATAAGAGCACATGTTTTGGCGACGCGCACTGCGTGCCGCTGAAAAGCGTCCAAAATTGGTACGTGGCTTTGCAGTCAAGCTGTCTAGTCTACCCTGTGCCATCGCCGTCGTCCTAGAACGCGTCAAGCAGGTGAGGTGATCAGAGGGTGGAGTGAATAAAGAAATAAAGTTCCTTGGCCAGGCGGGGTTTGAACACGGGCCCTGACGGTCCGAAGGCAAGTGTCGTAACCACTCAGGTATATACTTAGTTTCACAGACTGCTGTTTAAGCCTACCGTTGGTCCGTGCAGAGCAAACAGAAATTATCATCATCATGAAACGCACGCGCTCGCTTCATCCTGTTCTTCATCGTCGTCGTCTTCATCTTCTGCTTCGCTCCCAAACACGTGCATTAATTTGTCCGGCGTCGAATTCACTCTCTGTGATAGGTGAGAGGAGGAGTACAGAGAGAGAAAAAGAGAATTAAAATCGAGAAAGGAAAACATTCTTGAGGATAAAAAATTTCTGACCAGGCGAGATTCGAAGCCGCATGCCAACGATTCGAAGGTGAGTGTCCTAACCACTCGGATATATCCAGGCACGCTGGCAGAGCGTAGCATAGCCTTGTATACTTGAGCATAGTATAGCACGGAGGTGCGAAAAGGAAGTGAGGGTAAGTAGGACAAATTTGAGGGTGAGCATGAGGGAAATGGGGACGGGAGAACCAACACAGAAAGTGAGAAAGAGATAGAAAGAGAGAGGAAACCAGAAATAGAAAGAAAGGGAAGAAAGAAAAAGGTACAAGGGGAGAGAACCACTCCAGAGAGAGAGAGAGAGAGACAGCGAACTTTTGCAAGTAATGCAGAAGTTTTGCAAATAATGCGTACAGTGCTTATTATCTGAATCCAACATTTTTTTAATGGAGCGCCCTACCATACGTCTTCCTTATTAGTATGCACAGCTTGTGGAAGACGCGTGGGATGTATGCACACGCTTGCAAAACATGAAATTATGGGAATCATATGAGTGCGTTGTACCGACGACCGCAACACAAATAAATAGCACGACACTTGCTATGGGCGATTTATTAACACATTTGCTCGGAAGTAAGACGAAGGCGTAAATCTACAGTCACATAGAACTTTAGAAGTCCGCGGCATTTCCTCCTCAAAGGCGGATCCGCACAAGCCTACACCAGTGGGCACGCAGTCCAGACTGACGTCATTCGCCAGATGACCGGTGACCCCGCCTTCGGACAACCTTCCCCAGTGCATGAGATGGACTATTTATTCAGTCGCGGAGGTGATTGGCTGCCACGCTTTGGTCATATGAGCGGAGCTCTCGGGACTTCTTAAAGTTCTATCCGACTATAGTGGTACTTAATGAGAATTTTAATAGCGAACTTCTGCCATTTTGAGCGTATCTGTCTATATTTCTATCCCCCTACCACTTCGTGCTCTCGCGGCCGTTTCGTTAATTAGATGTGTAACTCAATTGGTACGGCATGACATGACTGTGCGATGAACATAAATCACAGGTCATACGATCGAAATCATGCTATGCATGTCATGAACGGCATGGCTTGCATACCACGATCCTGGTTCTCTCGCGGCCGTTTCGTCAATTTCATATATACTAAAATTGGTATTACCTGAGAAGAGTTTATGACGAACATAAGTGACATGTCATAACGTGCAAATTATGACCTGCATGCCTTGTATGGCTTGCTTTACATTACATGATATTGGGGCACTCGCGGCAGTTTCATTCAATAGATATATGCGAAAATTGGTATGGCGTGACATTTCTGTATGACGAACATAAATGACACGTGGTAAGATGAAACTCATGACACGCATGTCGTGTGCGGCATGACTAAATGTCACGCTCATAGTGCGCTCGACGTTGTTTCGATAGCCTGATATACATCAAGATTGGTATGGCGTGACATGACTGGATCACAAACATAGGTGACAGCTGGTAACACGAGTATCGTAGCAGGCATGTCATGTACGGCAAGGTTACATGCCACACTCGAGGCCGTTTAGCTAGCTTGATATATGGGTCATTCCACGCCAACTGTCCCATCGAAGCGCTCGAGAAAAATCGATTTCTCTCAAAGAGTCTGAAAAAATTACACACATATAGACATTACTTCTACAGTATTTTCTCAAAATAATTTGAGCGGCAAAAATTTTTGGGCACGTGAGTGCCATTTGAACTTCAGGAAATGTTGTAAAACCAGGTACGAAAAAAAAATTCGCTATAAAGCGACCATTCCAGGCATTGTTTCAACACTTGCTTTTTTGCCTTTTTCGAGCATCGTTAATTCATTATAGGGCAGTTCCTTATAGCAGCTTTATATTTTTTGCTCCTTAGAGCGTAGGTGAAGTTGAGTAAATTTTTGTGTTTTCGGGAATTTTTTACAAAAGACAATTATCGATCAAATGCAGAAATTATTTTTATAAAACTCTCCATAACACGTACTCTCTCCTAAATTTTTGTTTTGCCCGTGTACGGCGCACAGGCTCTAAAATAAAATCCTGAACTTGGCAAAAACGCTACATTGGCCTATGTTGAGACGTCTGTAACACCCTAAGGTGGTCCAAGAAAAAATAAGCGGGCAAGCGCATACGATTCAGAATCATACCAACTTTGTCCAGAGAAAGTTTAATCAGAGTAGTTTTTGTCTTAGTCGAGAAAACATTTTTTGAAGTTTAGTCCCACCGTTGCATTGTTTTGCTGAGGGCGCAGTACCAACCAACTGAATTTGCTGCATAAAACAAGAGTTAGTGTATTCGTATGACATCGTTTCAAGTTCCTTCTGTTAGTACTTTATATTGTTTACTGCATATAAAGGTGATAATAAACAGAGGTAAAAATATAAAAATGCCACTGGCTTAGGCGCCACAATTCCCCCTTAATGAATCGCGTTGCTTTTGCATTTTTACGCACACCGGAGGTGACGGCAGCGGCGTACAACTATGCCACAAATATCGTGTGTTCTTGTGACCTCATAACAGCTTTAAAATTGCATTTACCAGACTGACAAATCCTACTTTAACCAAAAATCTGCTGCCTGTAACCACACAAATTAAGATGTCAAAAATAGATTGGGATATTCCATCCCTATTGTCGCGGACTACGTACGGAAGGCGTGAATACACGCGCCTCGTCACATCGTGCGTCGTTCCTTGCGGAGTACATAGATGAACTTAGTGTGTATCCGCTATAGACGTCCACGCTTACGCCTCCTATCTACGGCTTACATGAACGTCGACACTTAACTTATTGTGACGTCCGTTGATTCAGAGCCCCATGCAATAAGTAACGCAATTCATTATTGGGGAATTTGTGGCACCTAAGCCAATGGCATTTTTATATTTTTACATATTTTACATATTTTACATATTTTACATATTATATTTTTATATTTTACATTCAATGGCTACCGAGTCACTGTGGAATTGTCGGCAATGAACGGGCCGATCAAGCTGCCCGTTCAGCCCATACAGAGGACCGCGACCTGTCGATACCTCTTTCTAGGACAGACGCTGCTCGGAAGCTCCGCATGCTCGCTCGCCAATGCACCATGTCAAATTGGAATGAGCCACATTTCATGCATGCACGACTACACTCCTTTGATCCCACGTTAAGTCTTCGACTGTCATCAAGACTTCGCCGATGTGACGCTACCGTTCTGTATAGATTATGGCTGGGCGTCGCGTTTACCCATGCATATGCATTCCGCATAGGGATGGCCGACACCACCACCTGTGAACACTGCGGCAACGAAGAAACAATTCGGCATGTTCTGTGTGACTGTCCGAAGTATAGCACACAGAGACAATCTCTATGCCATGCTCTCGACAAGATAGACGACCAGCCTCTATCTGAAGAAAGACTTTTACGCCATCGTCCGCACATAACGTCGCAGAAGAAGGCTTTACAAGCACTACTAGCCTTCCTGCGATCCACTGGCCTGTCAGAGCGCCTCTGAGCGGAACGCTCTTGTGTGTGTGTGGTTGTGATTGTTTTTTTTTTCTCTTATTATTTATTTTCTCTCTCTCGCTTTCAACCCCCAATTCCCCAACCCCAGTGCAGGGTAGCATACCGGATACAAACTTCTGGTTAACCCCCCTGCCTTCCTCTGCTCTTTCTCTCTCTCTCTACATCTGTTTATTATCACATTTATTTGCAGTAAACAATATAAAGTACTAACAAAAGGAACCTAAAACGATGTCATACGAATACGCTAACTCTTTTTTTATGCAGCAAATTCAGTTGGTTGGTATTGCCCCCTCAGCAAAACAATGCAACGGTGGGACTAAACTTCAAAATTTTTTTTCTCGACTGAGACTAAAACTACTCTGATTAAACTTTCTCTGGACAAAGTTGGTATGATTCCCAATCGTATGCGCTTGCCCGCTTATTTTTTCTTGGAACACCTTAGGGTGCTACAGACGTCTCAACATAGGCCAATGTAGCGTTTTTGCCAAGTTCAGGATTTTATTTTAGAGCCTGTGCGCCGTACACGGGCAAAACAAAAATTTAGGAGAGAGTACGTCTTATGGAGAGTTTTATAAAAATAATTTCTGCATTTGAACGATAATTGTCTTTTGTAAAGAAATTCCCGAAAACACAAAAATTTACTCAACTTTACCTACGCTCTAAGGAGTAAAAAATATAAAGCTGCTATAAGGAACTGCCCTATAATGAATTAACGATGCTCGAAAAAGGCAAAAAAGCAAGTGTTGAAACAATGCCTGGAATGGTCGCTTTATAGCGAATTTTTTTTTCGTACCTGGTTTTACAACATTTCGTGAAGTTCAAATGGCGCTCAAGTGCACAAAAAATTTTTGCCGCTCAAATTATTTTGTGAAAATACTGTAGAACTAATGTCTATATGTGTGTAATTTTCTCAGACTTTTTGAGAGAAATTGATTTTTCTCGAGCGCCCCGGGACAGTTGGCGTGGAATGACCCATATACCAAAAATTTTTATTACACGACATGATTGTATGACGAACATAAATAACAGGCTGTAACAGAAAGCAATGACACGCATGTCATGTACGGCATGACTTACATACCACGGTCATGGTGCGCTCGAGGCTGTTTCGCTAGCTTGATATATACCATACGTGGTGTGGCGTGACATGACTGTACGAAAAACAAAAACGACATCTTGTAACATAAAAACCATGATATCCATGTCATCTACGGTATGATTTGAATGCTACACTCATAGTGCATTCAAGGCCGTTTCGCTTGCTAGATAATGCCGAAATTGCTATGGCGTTGCGTGACTATATGACTAACATAAATGGGAGGTACCGCCTAACATGCAAATCGTGACATGCATGTCATGTATGGCATGCTATACATAATACTGCATTGGTGCATTGGTACTTCATTTGTTTTGTTAACTGTGTTTATACCAAAATTGGTATGGTATGATATGAGTTCATGACGAAAACAAATGACAGGTCAGGCATTTTATAAAGCAGGCTATACGTTTCATTACCATGGCATATATCAGATTGTACAGCCGCCCATTTTTTTAACCTAAACGCACGAGCATCGACTGCCGAGTTGATTAGCGCCGAACAACGGAGCGTCGAGGTGAAATGGACGAGAATACGCGCATGCGCGCTATAAGCAGTCCTACGCAGCTGTCGTCTGCTAGGCTCTTCCGAAATCCGGACACGAGCCCCGCTTCTTTTGAGCAACGCTATCATCATTTTTTTTCTGTCAGCCTTTTTTTCTGAACGATGCCATCGAGTTATATAAAAAGGGGGTCCCGCTTGAGATGGATGAGATGTGATTGCACACGCTGATTATACTACGCACGTACAGCATTTTTACAGTGGTACTCAGGCTGGCCGCCGTTGTAGGAGCTAATCGCGCAGGCCACGCTTCAGCAGTGCTCTTGTAGCAGATGAGGCGGCATACCAAGGATGACATCACCATGTTCGCTCAGTATCTCAAGAAGCTCCGCGGCCGCATCTCCTGTGTTGTGCCAAGAAATTCTGTTGGCGTTCGCTTTGTAAACTCTCACATCTCTTTTCGGATTCAGCAGGGATCAAACTCTCATTACACACTCCAAAGCAATTTTTTAAAGAATGCTTCAGCTTCTTAATCGTTTAAACCAAGGCAAAGCACTTGGGTGCGTAAGAGGGTCATGTAGATAACAGGAAGAACACACTTGACGCACTTGGCTGGACTGTGACTGCGCCAACGGCAAATCACCAAGCGCAAAACTTTCGCTGGAACGCCATTGCCTGAGCCGACAGGTCACGTGACAAGAGGCGTGCGATAAGAAGCCATTGCCTAATGTCGCAGGTCACATGATCTCGCTTTAGCCAACCAGGTGTAATCGCGTGTATTGAGGCGGACTTACGATCCCACGTGATCTCGTCAACCAGTCAGATGCAGTCGCACGCTTACAGCTCTAATGTCCAACAGTTTTCATGGCGTGGAACGTGCTAAATTTTTGTCTAAAACAAGACGTTCTATAATTCTTATTAAATACATTGATCTCTTGAGAGCACCAGGGGCACTATGAGTATAGACCATGTGCGAAACTCCTGCCATCTGTCGGAGGTTTGACGAAGCCACCCATTTGACGCCATGTTAGAGTATTTTGTCCGATTCGTATTACTGTCGCTCTTATTAAAGCCTTAACGCCTTGATTGTATGTATTTTGATAGCGTAGCGGCGTGACCATCGCATTCAGACGGCCTCGAAGAAGAAGCAGAAGCAGCAGCGTGGCTCAACACACGTGAGGGGGGAGACCGCTATGGCATTTGGTCGGGCTGGATGCGGCTGCCGCTACCGCTTGGCTTCGCCCGCGTGCCAATAAAGCAGCGACGATGGCACCGTCTTGTCGGACGCCATCACGTCTCCCTGCTCAACAATAGCAATCTATCGGGCACAAAAATGTCATAGTAGCGTGTGAGGACTTGTACACGTTGCCGGCGTTTCCTAGTCACTGCGTTGACAGGTATTACGGGTAAAGAACTGCCTCACAACGAGAACGAACCTACAACTTCGACACCGGTTCATATGTAGGCCTCCTGACGTCGGCACGTAAGCTGTGCGTAAACGATGCTGGGATCTCCGTCGCATGGAAGGGCGCATGCGTTAATATCAGCCCGCGTGCCAGGCCTGTCGTCGATTCTTCCTCAAGCAAAGAGGAAACGTTACGCCCATCTTTCGTCGGGCGCAAGAGCATTTGGGACGCCAGGGGAGGAGCGCGTGTCACTCGAGCCGCAACAGTGAACTTTGATCATAAGGCCGCGGTCGCGAACACTTGCGCGTGCGCTACCTCGGCCGACATCAGCAAACGGCTCGTATACCCTTGAACGTCTGTGCTATTCGGGTTGAAACGACAGACTGCACGAAATCCACTTCACCCCCTCGAGCAGCCGTATTCCTTAAAACAGCATTTTTAGAGTTACGCGAAATCACATCCAAAAGAGCCTCATTTGGTATAACATTACAATTTGCTGCTATCGCAGTTATTGCTTTGCTTTTGCGGTGAAAGTTTTTTTTTGTGTGTGTGAATGAAAGGCTGTTCTTTTTTCTTCCTTCTTGAAATAAAACTTGGGGAACTACGCATTAGTGGTGCGAAGACTGAGGAGATAGCGGAGCTGGTGGCCTTCCCCTCCTCTTTTCCTTTTTCCTCATCCTCACTTCCCTTTCCCATCCTCTTGCTATGCTATACTATGCAAGACTATCCTTCGCTTTACCCTAGCCCCTCCTCCTTTTCCTACTCCTAACCTTCACATCACTCCTCCTCGCCATCACTTCCCCTGGGAAAATAAGGTTCTAAAAGATCTCTAGCGCGCATAGAACGGCTTAAGGCGCAACACATGCATGACCTTGGAGCGTGTCCGGCGCCGCTGAGAGCTCGTGATGCCGTCGGGGACAAACTCCTACTCCAGCGCCCGGAGACGTCGATTACCCTGTACGGTCCGAAGTATCGACGAAGTATATAGCTTCTCGCTAAGTCGGCGTCGTCGAGACCAACACATGGTAGCCGGGCTAGTGTTCCGCGAAGCGTCGTCGAATGTGCTGGGTGCTTAAAAGAGAACACAGAAGTGGTAAAATGCATGCAATACGAAAGAACAGTAGTAAAGCAAGCAAAAAGTAGAATGCTCAGGTTCTTAAAGGGCAAAGGGTAGGATCCATACCTCACATCTAGTTTAAGACTTCTTTAAGAACGAGTTTCTCAGATACTACTACATGCAAAGCGTTCGGGTTTTGTTTTCATTATATTTGTCGGCGTCTGTACTTGCAATAGAACTAGCATTAACAATTATATTTCAAGTGTCGACATTTTGGCAATGTTTTTAGCAAACCGGGTAGTTTTTTTTAATATTTTTTAAATTAAATTCCCAAAAATGAAAGCTATTCCGCATTCGTACACCATTCCAGTTCACTGGCTTTGTATTGATATTTTCTTTATATTATGAAAGTCAGCCTTCTGCTTTTTGAAGTTGTTTTGATAATGGGGCACATGTAACAAACAAGTTGATTTCGAGATATTGTGATTAAAAAATAGAAAACAAGTTCATTTATTGTTTTGCTCAAAAAGATGTACTGAACAATTTATATAGTAGCAACGTGCCATATAGTCATCACACGAATTACCTTTTCGCTTCTTTTCTTGTTTTCTTGGTTTCCTGGCTACTTTTGTCATACCTTCTGAGTCTGTATTGGCCAAATACTGTCGATGGCGGTTGATCTCGCCCAAACTTATCACAGTGTTGGACATCGATGATATTCCAAGCGGCCTTTATAAAGTTTACTCGGGCCATGAAGGCCTTTTTGAAAGTTAGAACGGTTTGAAAGGTGGAACTTCTGAGGGTTTCCATTCCAAGGAAGACAATCAATCGTGTTCTCTACGAGTGCCACGGTTCCTACGCATTCTGTGCAGACACAATTACTCGTAATCGTGCTTTGTAGAAATCCACATAAATAAACGCATAGCCACTGTCGCTACAGATAACATTTTGTACTTGCGATGACGCGGAATGAGGACAAAGCTTACTTGCTGAAGTGCTCGCACGAGTGCTCCAGGTCTCGTTCCGGTTAGCAGCCGAAGCGTGCCGATTTTCAATTATACTGAGCTTTCTAAACAGTTTCTTTCGTTTGCCAGGACGAGAATGCATTGTTGCCGTCGAAAGAAAATCAACTAAGGCGCAACTAAACTAAAAACAAATCCACAGAACCCCGTCTCCATGCGGGTCTCACACACACGAGTGGACTCGGTAAATGCCACGCGTGCTAGAAAAAAAATTTGCAGTGGCTTAGCTCGGCTATGCCAGGATATACGTAGCGTTAGCAAAGGTTCAGCTGATTATTCTGAGCTTTCCAGATTTCTGCAGCACGTTTAGCGTTCCTCTGTTCATTCTTCCTACGCTGAAGCGCTAATTGCCAGGCAACTACTTCGGGATCCGATGACATAAGCTTCTCGGCTCTTTTGCGCCGTTGAGCAGCATTTGCGCTCTCCTTCTCCATGGCGTTACCCACCTGCAAACGCCAGTCAGAGGCGCTATCAAGCGGCACCAGCGCACTGTCAGACGGCGACTGCACAGCGAAGGCGAATACACCATCTCCCGCTAAAGGGCACCATGAGTACATGCGATGCCGGAGCACTTGCACGATCGCGTTCCGTTGGCGTTCGTTGGGCATGCTACCGAGCTCGCGTCGTGGAACGCGAAGAGGGACGCTACGCGCGTCGTATCTTCCATCTAGCCTGGCCGTTAATTCTCACAGAGCGAGCGGGGAACGCGGTCGACAGGCGGGCGAGAGGGGGCAGCGTAGGAGAGGAGAGAGAAGGGGAGGGGACGCGCATGCGCTCGAGCTCATCGCGGCGTTGCGCAGGAGAGAATTTTGGCATGTCTAGCCCGCGTTTCAGAGGAAGAGTGGAAAGGGGGAGGGGAAGTGGAGAGGGTAATGGGAGAGGGTGAGTGGAGAGAGTGAGTGGAGAGGGGATATGGGATAGGGTAGAGAGAGGGGGAATGGTGAGGGGGAGTGGAGAGGAGGTGTGTGGAGAGGGTATGCGCATGCGCAGTAAGGGTGGTCACGCCGCACACCACCACCGGATTGAGCTCCGCCTTAAGATACTTCGCATCTAATAGCAGCGCGCGCCATGGCTACGACGTCACCCCTCTCGAATGCGCAGAGCAGCAGCGGCGAGTCGCGCGCGCATGCGCAGCACGGCTCACGATGACCCCCGCGAAACCTGCTCTAGCTAGGCAAGTGTAGCTAACGCTACAAAAAAACGCCAGGTCTGCGCTAAAACCGCAGCACAGTCACAGCGAAAGCTGGAAGAGCGGCGTTTCTAGAGCCCGTTAAGCTCTCTTGGGGCTACAATACAAGTACACTAGAAAGGTACCCACTACGCCATAAATCACAATTTTTGTGAAGTTGGGAAGCACCTACTAAGCCATTATTCGTCATTCTGCGGAGGAGCGAGGCACCAGCTACACGTCTGTAAGGCATTATGTGCACTTTGTTCACGCGACGACTGATGACGATGAAGAATTATGGCTCAGCCCTTTGTAATGGGTTGGAATCTTTAAACGGCCCACCAGTTATGTAATTTGCATTGGGTGCCGCCCGCTCGCCATTTCCCTCTCCCGTCATGCTGCATAACATACGTTGACGTGGGAAAGAGACGGAGGGGGGGGGGGGGAGCGAAGAACTTTACTGAGACCCCGAGGAAATGGATCATACGCTAATGGGCTTCCTTGGCAACCAATAGAAGTGCCCTTGCGAGGAACCCACTACGCTATAAATCATTGTAATTTTACTGAGACCCAGAGGAAGTGTATCATGCGCTTATGGGCTTCCTTGGCAACCAATCCATGTGCACTTGCGAGGAACCCACTACGCTATAAATAATTGTAATTTTTGAGAAGTAGGCGAGCAGGCACTCTGCCATTTTTTGTCATTCTACGGAGAGCGTTGGTACCTCCTAAACCCATGTAAGGCATTATGCGCACTTTGTTGATGCTGTGCCTGATGATGAAGAATTATGGCAGGGTCCTTTGTAATGGGTTGGAAGCATTCAACAACCTGCTCGTTGCGCAATTCGCATTGTGTGACGCCTTGTTACAGAATTCGCGTTGTGCTACGCTTGGTGCTTATTTTACTCATCTACCACGCTATATTGCATATGCTAATGTGGTTCCTTCCTGACATGAAGCCTGTATAGGACCTTTTAGCAAAGCAGTTTCAAGCACCGGCATGGCTCAGAGGTTGAATACTGGGCTCCCACGCAGAGGACCCAGGTTCGAACCTCGTTCCATCCTGGAATTTTTTTTCTTATTTAGTTTTTTTTTCTTATTTCGAGCGATACTGGTTACGGACACCGGCGGCGGCGGCGGACAACTACGGCGCCAAAAACGGCCGGTGAAATGATCTCATAACAGCTTTCGCTGTAAAACTGCACCATGTGCCTTTATGTAGCCGGAATCCTTTTCATAAACCTGATAAGCTCAGAGAAACTACCCGTTTCACTTTTTTAGAACTTTACTTAAGGCAGCTCAGGTTGTGCACGTTCTAATAAAAGGGGGCTTGGCTCCTCGTCAGTTGGTCTCGAAGACCTGGTCTTTGTGGGTCAATGAAAATGCGCAAAAATGTGTGGGGCACTAAATATTGTTAAGGTATGACTTAACATTCTAAGCAAGCACGAAACCAAGTTTTGATTTTTTTTTTAACTTTACCGTACCCTGTGTTTTTAAATCACATAGATCGACTTAACGCGCACAATATGAACGACTTATGGTCGCGCGCTGCGCCACTGAAGGTTTGTAATGCCTTTCCGAACGACCTCGTAGTCCAGTGCACTGAGACGCCGAAGTACCGCGTAAGGCCGGCGCATCGGCGCCCAGACCCACACACGGTCACCGCGTTGGTATTTCACGTGACGTCCTCGGAGATTATGGTGACGGCTGTCGATCATCTTCTGGTTCTTGATGCGAAGGCGGGCGAGCTGTCGAGCTTCTTCGGTGCGTTGGAAATAAACGGCGACGTCGAGATTGTCTTCCTCGGTGGCAGTTGGCAGCATGGCGTCGAGTATCATTTCCGAGCTCCTTCTGTAAACCAGCTTGCTCGGCGTCATGTGCTCTATTTCCTGCACTGCGATGGTTTAAGCGAAGGTTGCGTGCGGAAGAATGGTGTCCAAAGTCTTGTGTTCAACGTCGACGTGCATTACGACAATGTCGGTGGGGGATTTATTGAGATGTTCGGTGAGGCCATTCGTCTGCAGGTTGTAGGCAGTTGTCGTACGGTGAGCGGTCTCGCCGTATTTCACATTGCTTGCGTTGGGTCTGCGGTAAACGTCGTACAACTGTCCAGAGTTGCAGGTCCAAAACATAAAAATAGCCTGAAAATTGGGAAAATTTGCCAAAAGGCAGCCAACTTGAGCCAAGGACAGGAAAAGTAGCCAAAAGTAGCCACGCATGGTTGGAAACAACCTAGAGGCTTTTATTTAAATGATCAATTGCAAAAGCCTTACGGCGGAATTGTACATATGTAGAGCGCAAATCACTCAAAATCGAAATTGCGGATATTAAAGCATAAATCGTTGACTTTAGCAATCATTTCGTGAACGACGACGATGTTTCTTGCACTGTGGCAAAAAGGACACTCTCTTTACGTGCCCTGCATGACATTTAAGAGGACTAGACAACGAGAACACAAGTAAAGTATACGGCAAGAGCGTGCTCAAAATCGCAGTTGCTGGAATTCAAGCATAAGCTAGTAGTCATTTTCGCAGTAATTTCTTGCGTGATGACGAGCTCCGGGCAGTCAATACTCCAGAGTAGCAGTCCATATATAACACTAAGAAATAAACAGCAGTTTGTCGGAGATCCGATTTTTAATGTCGATAAGTGCAGAGCGCCCTAGATATCGAGTGATTTCGATTCTCGTATTCCCTTCAAACTATACGGTTTGTAGTCGGGTTCAGCAATAGCGGGAATGCAAAATTAAAAACCTCGCAAAAGGTTTTCCCGAGTCCCAGGCACGTTTACAAAAGCCTTTTCTTTTGTTTTTGTATGCGAGGCCTGCTTGACTGGAACGTTATAAACGTGTAGTTAGAACGGTGAGTATAGACTGTGGAAATCATAAGGGCGACAGGGTTCAGCAGCCCGTGTCGCAAAAAACACCGGTGCCAGCTTCGGTGGCGTTGTCGGTGAGCGAAAATTACAGACTGATTCAAAGGATCCTAGCACTGTGTGAGCTTGAATCGAACCCAGACATTCAGCATGGCAGTCAAGTATTCCACCACATAGGCACGCCAATGCTTGAACCCGCTTTAAAAAAAACGCCAGGTCTGCGCTAAAACCGCAGCACAGTCACAGCGAAAGCTGGAAGAGCGGCGTTTCTAGAGCCCGTTAAGCTCTCTTGGGGCTACAATACAAGTACACTAGAAAGGTACCCACTACGCCATAAATCACAATTTTTGTGAAGTTTGGAAGCACCTACTAAGCCATTATTCGTCATTCTGCGGAGAAGCGAGGCACCAGCTACACGTCTGTAAGGCATTATGTGCACTTTGTTCACGCGACGACTGATGACGATGAAGAATTATGGCTCAGCCCTTTGTAATGGGTTGGAATCTTTAAACGGCCCACCAGTTATGTAATTTGCATTGGGTGCCGCCCGCTCGCTATTTCCCTCTCCCGTCATGCTGCATAACATACGTTGACGTGGGAAACAGACGGAGGGGGGGGGAGCGAAGAACTTTACTGAGACCCCGAGGAAATGGATCATACGCTTATGGGCTTCCTTGGCAACCAATACAAGTGCCCTTGCGAGGAACCCACTACGCTATAAATCATTGTAATTTTACTGAGACCCAGAGGAAGTGTATCATGCGCTTATGGGCTTCCTTGGCAACCAATCCATGTGCACTTGCGAGGAACCCACTACGCTATAAATAATTGTAATTTTTGAGAAGTAGGCCAGCAGGCACTCTGCCATTTTTTGTCATTCTACGGAGAGCGTTGGTACCTCCTAAACCCATGTAAGGCATTATGCGCACTTTGTTGATGCTGTGCCTGATGATGAAGAATTATGGCAGGGTCCTTTGTAATGGGTTGGAAGCATTCAACAACCTGCTCGTTGCGCAATTCGCATTGTGTGACGCCTTGTTACAGAATTCGCGTTGTGCTACGCTTGGTGCTTATTTTACTCATCTACCACGCTATATTGCATATGCTAATGTGGTTCCTTCCTGACATGAAGCCTGTATAGGACCTTTTAGCAAAGCAGTTTCAAGCACCGGCATGGCTCAGAGGTTGAATACTGGGCTCCCACGCAGAGGACCCAGGTTCGAACCTCGTTCCATCCTGGAATTTTTTTCTTATTTAGTTTTTTTTCTTATTTCGAGCGATACTGGTTACGGACACCGGCGGCGGCGGCGGCGGCGGCGGCGGCGGCGGCGGACAACTACGGCGCCAAAAACGGCCGGTGAAATGATCTCATAACAGCTTTCGCTGTAAAACATGTCAGTTGAACGGAAATTGTGCTTTCGGTGTTGGCTATCCGATTTAAGAGCAACATAATTAAAATTACATATATACTCCTATTCTAGGATTTTTTCGGGACCTAGTTGGTGCATTCCCACAAAAATTGCTTAGCGCAATAAAACCACGGCACACAAGGAATGTACGCAAGGGACAAGCGCTACTTGCAACTGTTTATTACACAACGTCGTCATGAAACATATATATATGTATATATATATATATATATATATATACTTCCGTATGTGCCGTGTGTTTAGGAGCAAAGCTCCTTAGGCCCGCACCCCACCATCGCCGTCGAAGCTCCCTTTAAGCATCGGTTTAGGTTGCAGTGGCCGTTGATTTAAGAGGAAATGTTTAGGCCTTGAGCGGTTTGGTTCTAGCGCACCGGAAATTCCAGGGTAAAAGAAATAATCTCTGTGCACAACTGGCTAAAATGGTCGTCTTGACTTTCAACACCTTTATCGTCAATTGTGAAGTGACAGCCATCATTCCAGCGCGCTACGGGCGCTTTGTCGAAGGCAGTAGCAGACGCTCTTCTCACCCGGCGCCGGCGCACAAAGACAATGACACGCTGCGCGCGCCGAATGTCGCGCGCGGCATTCCGTCGCCGCCGTCGAAGCTTCCCGCCGCATCACAGCTCGCACCTGTCTCCCTGTCCCTGCGCTGCGTTCGCCGCACATTCACTCGCTCAGTCGTTCCCGCCACAAACGCAGCAGGCGCTCTCCCCACCCGCTCCCCACCCTACCGCCTTCATGAAAGCCAGCACCGAGATCAGGCGCATAGTCGTTTGCGTAGCATTTCTAAGGAGCTTCGCTCATCGGTTGTATTCGTACACAGAACTTCTAGTTTTTTATTGCGTTAGGCAATTTTGTGGATATATACTCCTATGACTTAGTAAGCTGTGGTCTACCGTTGATCGACCCGTAGCAATACGCCAAGGAAGCTAGTCATAATATGTATGTCATCACAAGGTAGCGTGCTGTTCATTTCAATAAACTGACACCTGTGTTTTAATGCGAGCGCCGACATTACGTTGGACCGTAAGCTGCCCTTTAAACGCCATTGTAGTCGACGTGCCTGGTAAGCCCTCAATATGCCCTCGAGTACTTAATGTACAGAAGCACGTTGACCTACCTCGTAACGCTAAGCTCCAAGGGAAAAACCAATAGTACATAGGCAGTACTAGGTGACTGCTACGGATCACATTTATTGCCATAATGCGTGGGATGTGCCGGTATTATATATTTTTGTTGTGAAGAGAGGACGACGACCAAGCACACGAGCAAGCAAGCCGCAGTGTCAACAGTACGATGGGGCACGAACTCGCGTTTGCCCTGATTTTGGTTGTTTGACGCGTGCCACTCTCCGACGCCCTACTCCTGACCTTTCTCGACTTTCCCTGAAGAAGTGTCAATAAACCACGTCACATTTGTTGGAGGTACGTGGATTCCCAGTACAATCCTGGATCTTCGCTCCCGGAAACTCCCCTCGGTTCGTGACCACATTGCCAGCGTGGTCGAAGACTCCTCTCCAGTCTGGAACTTCGACAGTCCACGTCACCTGCAGCGACGTGTATCGCCAATGAGACCTGCCCATTTTCGCCGCCTCAGGTGACCCATGCGTGGAAGAATGGCTGTCGAAATACGAATGTGTGAGTACCAGCAACAAATGGGACGACCAAATGAAGCTTGGTTACGTCCAGTTCTACCTTGCGGACATCGCCCAACTGTGGTATAACAACCACGAGAGCGACATTCCCACTTGGTCCGTTTTTAAGGCGTTTTTAAGAATCAGCAGTTATGCAGGCACAGCGGAATCAGGGCGTCGACGAACCATATATAAAAATTTGGCAAATCCCATGCCTTGTGAGAATCGGTTCCATGTGAAGCGGTCAGGGAGTAGTTCCATTGAGCCAAGCGTTACGAGGTGGATCGACGTGTTTTTGTAAGTGTAGTAGTTTCGTGCACATCGTGGGCTTACCATGCACGTCGACAACACAGGCGCAAAGGGTAGCTTTTAGTTCGACGTAACGTCAGTACTCGCGTTAGAGCACGTACGTCAGTATTATGGAAACGAAGTGAACATTGCGGTGCGATGATGTGAATGTCGTACGTAACTTTCGTTAACTTATCCCCCCGGGTTCGAGCAACGCTTGTATATAGCTTGCTGAATCATAGGATACAAATGTAATGTTTATCAGACTGCAATAAAAGTGGAGTCAACAACTGAGCCACATGAGCTAACCTGACATGACACCTGTATCGTAGAAGTACATATGTAGAGTTTATTGCTTTGTTAGAACATGAGATAGCCAGTACCGCAATCGCAACTGGCATTGCACCGACATTATGCCTGCATAGGGTGTTTTTCCAAAGCAGTTTCAAGAACTGGTGTGGCTCTGTGGTGGAATACGTGAGTGCTACGCAGAATGCTTGGGTTCGATTCCTGCCGAGGTCCTGATTTGGACTCTTTGCATTCGTTGGGTCAACGCTGCCGAAATCGGCTTTTCTTAATGCTCTGGCATTTAAATTACGAATGTCTGTTTTCGCTGTTCCTGGGTATATATAAACTGTCAATCACCTGTGGCGCATACCTGTACGCCGTA
The DNA here is from genome assembly GCF_013339695.2 of Rhipicephalus sanguineus. Lineage (NCBI taxonomy): Eukaryota > Metazoa > Arthropoda > Arachnida > Ixodida > Ixodidae > Rhipicephalus > Rhipicephalus sanguineus. The sequence continues at coordinate 85,556,525 of NC_051181.1, read as the reverse complement.
GTCCATGGTAAACGGGTATGTGCCACACGAGTCTGGAGGAAAGTGTTTACCGACGTACGCGACAGGATTTTCACGTTATTCATGGCATGACCAGACACTCATATTCATCAAATGCTCTAACCCTCTCAGGCCAGTTTTGGTCTACACCAAGTTAAGGAGGCGATCACGAGAGACGTTGGCGACCAGATATATAGATAGATAGATACGTCGATAGAAACGCTCAAAGTGCCTAGGGTTCGCTAAGAAATTTTGCGCACTTAAAATACTGGAATAAATCTAGAATACATCCACAGCCACCGTAGTACTCCATGGAGAAAGCGTCAAAATTTCAATAAAGAAGGGTGTAAGGCAGGGAGACACAATCTCTCCAAAGCTATTCATCGCGTGCTTACAGAAGGTTTTCAGGGCCCTAGATTGGGAAGAGCTAGGGATATGAGTTAATGGAGAGTACCCTAGTAACCTGCAGCTCTCTGATGACATTCTATTGATGAGCAACTAAGGTGACGAAGCGCAACTCATTGTTACTGAATTAGAAGAGGAAAGCAGAACGGTAAGTCGGAAAATTAATAAGCAGAAAGCGGAAATAATGTGCAAGAGTCTCGGGAGAGAACAGCGCTTTGCAATAGGTAGCGAGGCTCTGCAATGCGTAAAGGAATAAGTCTACTTTGAACAGGTAGTGACCGTGGAGCGAAATTTTGAGACTGAAGTAAGTAAAGAATAAGACTCGGGCAGAACACATTTGGCAATTAATGTCATATTAGGAATGGTAGTTTACCACTATACCTCAAGAGCAAGGTATATAACTGATGCATCTTACCGGTAGTTATCCACGGAGCAGAAACCTGGAGGCTTACAAAGAGGATTCAACTTAAATTATGGACGACGCAGCGAGCAATGGAAAAGAAAATGATAGGTGTAGCCTTAAGGGACAAGAAGAGAGCAGAGTATGTCAGCGAACAAACGGGTGTTAAGGATATCTGAGTCTAAATTAAGAAGAAACGGACATGCGCAGGGCATAGCGCGTAGGAAAGATCATTGCTGGTCATTAAGAGTAACGGACTGGATGCTAAGCGAAGGCAAATGCGCGAGCGGGAGACATAAACTTAGGTAAACAGATGAGGTTATCAATTTTGTGGGTACAACGTGACCACAGCAAGCACAGGGCCAGTGTGGGTGGAGAGGCATTTGCCTTGCAGTAAGCGTAGTCAGGCGAATGATATACATACATACCTATATATATGAAATGTGTTATTTAAACGACTTTTCTTTTTCGTAGGCTTTAAGGACGTCGCGTTGTACGGCTTCGATATACTTGTCTAGATATTTGTCACGTTGGGCCGGAGGGGTCCAACGGTTGTTGGCAAACACAGCTGGATGCATGTCGCTAGTGGACGGATGGTCATGGAAATATTCTCGTAGGCGCATGTTACGTGAGCAATTGCCTAAACCATTGCGAATTGAAAAGCGTCAAATCAATTGAAAATCGTCAGCCGCTCTGCTTTAAGAGAATTGGCTCTGAGCAGTCAGACTTTCATGTAAAATGTGTAGAACTCCGCGAATCTTTGATTCACCAGGAATACCCACCCCGTATTGTTGATGGTGCCGTGACAAGAGCCGATGCGCTGAATCTCAAGGATTTGTTCAGCGCTAAAAAGCAACCATCCGTTCAGGCACAATATATTCTGGTTCTAACACACTCAGCATCGGTGCCAAGCGTTTCCTCATTTCTCAAAAAACGTTTCAACATACTAGCGCAAAGTGATCATCTTAAAGTGATCTTTCCATTGCCACTTCGGGTAGTCTTCAGAGGGTCTCGCAATCTGCATGACGTCCTAACTTCTTCTAAGACAAGGGTTCCCGATAATGTCGGTTGTCGACCTTGCAAAAAACCACGATTCAAGGCTTGTGCGCCTATGATGACGTCACACATTGCTAAAAGCACTGCATCTTGTACAAAAATAAAAGGAAATTTCACATGTGACACTTACAATTGCATCTATTTGCTGGAATGTTCCGTCTGCAAATTACAGTACATTGGACAAACCGAAACGCCCTTCAGATACCGATTTAACAACCATAAGTGCCATACTGCCATCATTCCTAACCTTCCGCTATCGAAATACGTGCACATTCCGGCCCACTCATTTGATAATATTACAGCTACAATCTTTCAACCTGGTTTTCGTTCCCACCAAGAAAGAAATCTTCGAGAATTGATTTAAGCTATAAATTTAGTCGATGAAGGTTGCAACGTGGGCTTGTTGGTTACTCATATAAAAGGCTTCTGGTGTAGCGCGAAAGGAAACACGGACACGTGTCCGTGTTTCCTTTCGTGCTACACCAAAAGCCTTTCATATAAATTTAAAGCCGCCACATGTGGTGTGAATGAAAGCGCCATTTAGTTTCGAAAACGCTCTTGACAACCCCGTTATTATTGCCGCTATGCTTTCACGCAGACAGATTTTAAATGCGAAGCATTTCTTAGCGAACTTCTGCGACTTTGAGCGTATCTATCTATCTATCTATCTATCTATCTATCTATCTATCTATCTATCTATCTATCTATCTATCTATCTATCTATCTATCTATCTATCTATCTATCTATCTATCTATCTATCTATCTATCTATCTATCTATCTAGCCGCCTACGACTTTGTGCTCTCCTGGCCGTTTCGTTAATCGGATGTATACCAAAATTGGTGTGTCATAACTGGCCTTATTACCAACATAAATGACAGGTCATATCATGAAAATCATGAAAGGCATGTCATGAACAGCATGATTTACATTCCACGACCTTAGGCTCTTGCGGCCATTCCGTTAACTTCATATAAACGAAAATTGGTACGGCGTGACAAGAATTCAAGACAAACTTAATGACTGGTCCTAACATGCAAATCATGAGGCGCATGTCATGTGCAGCATGATTTACATGACGTGGTCTCTGGGCGCTCGCGGCCGTTTAAAAGAAGGGATATATACGAAAACTGGTATGACAAGACATTTCTCTATGGCGAACATAACTGACATGTGGTAACATAAAAATCATGACATGCATGTCATGTATGAGATCATTTACATGCCACGCTCATGCCGCACTCGCGGTCGTTTCGCTAGATATATATACACCAAAATTGGTATTGTGCTATGTGACTGTATGAAGAACATGAATAACAGGTCGTAGCATGAAAACCATGACATCCATGACATGTATGTCATGATTTACATGCCACGCTCATGGCGCATTCGTGGCCGTTTCGCTTGCGTGATATACATCAAAATTGGTATTGCGTGACACGACCGTATGACGAACGTAAGTGAGAGGTGGTAACTTAGCAACGTTGCTTGTTCGGCGAGTTGGAACGAGTCAGTCATAGCGTAGTTCAGCGCAAAAAACAGGCAACAGACGAGTGAGAGGACGAGTGAGAGGACGATGCGCTGTGTCCTTGTCCTCTCACTCGTCTGTTGCCTGTTTTTTGCGCTGAACTACGCTATGACTGAGAGGTGGTAACATGAAAATCATGACGTGCAAGTCATGTAGAACCTGATTTACATGCCACGCTCATGGTGCGCTAGCGGCCGTTTCAGTAGATTGATATACACCAAAATTGGTATTGCGTGAAGTGACTGTATGAAGAACATTAATAGCAGTTGGTAAGATAAAAACCATGACATGCATGTCATGTATGTCATGATTTACATGCCACGCTCATGATGCATTCGTGGCCGCTTCGCTAGCTTGATGTACACCAAAATTGGTATTGCGCGCAGCGACTGTATGACGAACGTAAATGAGACGTGGTAACATGAAAATCATTACAGGCATGACATGTACGACATGATTTACATGCCACGCTCATGGCGCATTCGTGGCCGTTTCGCTTGCGTGATATACACCAAAATTGGTATTGCGCGACACGACCGTATGACGAACGTAAGTGAGAGGTCGTAACATGAAAATCATGACATGCAAGTCATGTGCAACCTGATTTACATGTCAAGCTCATGGTGCGCTAGCGGCCATTTCAGTAGATTGATATACACCAAAATTGGTATTGCGCGAAGTGACTGTACGAAGAACATGAATAACAGTTGGTAAGATGAAAACCACGACATGCATGTCATGTATGTCATGATTTACATGCCACGCTCATGATGCATTCGCGGCCGCTTCGCCAGCTTGATGTACACCAAAATTTTTATTGCGCGCAGCGACTGTATGACGAACGTAAATGAGACATGGTAACATGAAAATCATGACATGCATGACATGTACGACATGATTTACATGCCATGCTCATGGCGCACTCGCGGTCGTTTTGCTTGCATGGTCTACACCAAAATTGGTATTGCGCGACGCGACTGCATGACGAACGTAAATGAGAGGTGGTAACTTGGAAACATAACATGCAGGTCATGTACGACATGATTTGCAAGCCACACTCATGATACATTCACGGCCGTTTTCCTAGCTTGATATATACCAAAATTGGTATTGCGCGATGCGACTGTATGACGAACATGGATAACACGTGGTAAAATGAAAACCGTGACATTATGTCATGTATGTCATGATTTACATGCCGCGCTCAGGTTGCATTCGCGGCCGTTTCGCTGGCTTGATATACACCAAAATTGGTATTGCGCGAAGCGACTGTTTTTCCCTGTTTTATCTTTGTTGCCGGATTATGACAAGATGTTACGCCCGCGTTTATGTTTATCGATAACTTGCTGGCAGTTGCACCTATGGCGTGTTATGATGTTTGTGCCGGTGACACGCACTTTATGTGGCTTCGTCATTTTTTCCTCCTTTTTAATCATTTTTCACTCTTTTATTCGTTTTGTCTTGCGCAAATGCGCACGTGTGTATTCTCGTTTTTCTTGTCCTATCACGCTTACTGTTTCCCCACGTGCTTTTCAACAACCGCTTGTCAGCCATTAACAGCGCTACGATACGTCATTGGTCATTTTATATTACGTTACCATCGCATGTTTGCATCACTCCGACGAAGGCCGGTCCCGCGGCCGAAACGTGCCCTTTAGAGAACAATGTTTTCCTACGTGCCTGATTTTTTTTTTACTTTTACGTCCGGGTCCGATGTTACGACTTCATTGCTATATATATATATATATATATTGTAAAAGAATGACACACAGAGGCAGCACCTTTGATGCGGGCCGTCTGTTCTACTCTGGATCTTCCTTTTCTTCAACTAGCTCCCTGCGCCGCCCGAGCACCTTTGCGACTCTTCGTCACTACACTCGGCCAAGCTGCAACTTTGCATCGTGCATATTGGCCGCGAGATCGAGCGGAGTCGCCGCCTGGCGGCTTCTGGCTGAAGCGCGCCGAGTGTGGATTGCTCCCTGCGTCGTCTGCTAGCCACGCCGTGTTTGCATGTGCGCGTACGTCCTGCACGTTCTCAAAGGGCGGTTTGTTCTGTTATGTTAGCGCGATTTTAACTGCTCGTACGTATACCCAACATGGTGTACAGAAGCAAATTGGCTTGCTCGGCGCATGCGCATTGTAATAAGATCAGTGAGTGCGAATTTCAAGAGGGCTGTATACTGGTGTCGTACCCTTCGTTCGCCGGAATCATTTCAGCGTTGATGCCGCTTTCTGGCTCAAGCACATCGTAAAGTGCGCTTGGCATAGTCCCAAACATGGGGAGCATTCAATTGTGTGTGAATGTAGCGTTTAAGCGACTCGGTGGTAAACAAAAACGAGGCTCATGCACTTTCGCGTTGTTGTTAGGTGTATAATTGCGGCACTGTAGTTCATGATGAGCTTTAGTTGCGCTTAAGATGTCCTTTTATTTTACGGTCGTGGTCCCGCTACAGCGAAATATTTCTATCGAGTGAAGCCTGAGACTTCGGTACTCAAACTGTCCCCCCGAAAAAACAACAGACAATGGAAGGACACGGCAGTGATAAAACGGTGTTGCCGCGCGCAATTTTAACTTGGAGCGAAATTTATGCAGAACTACCCGTGTGCTTAGCCCGACGGCGTGCCTTACATTTATGTCGTATAATTTCACGCAAAACCTCATCCTTTTTTTTTACATTATCTTGAGCGTTTGTGTGGAGTTGTTATAAATTGATGGAAGGCAGCGGACGTTATTACTTTGAAAAAAAAAAGACACTTATTCCATAAAATAACCGGACCTTTGTTGCATCACTGTCGTGCATGTAATCGATCGATAAAAGCTATGTGCTCAATTTTTACCTGCGTATGCGTATTCGCGTGAAGTGCTATTGAACTCGCTGCACAGGAATATGGGCTGGTATACAAATGAACACGAAGTAAACAATTAAGTGGTTCAGTCGTGCTACAGCAGTGCGTAGTACACAGAACACAAGCTAAGCACGTACAGAGAAAACAACAAAAAAACGTCATATAGTGCGTAAGCGCAGACTGTCATCCAGGGCGAGCATCCCTTTCATCGGCAGATTGCGCTTCTCTCACTAGTAATAGGAACGTGAGATGATCTTCGTGCATCGATTCAACAATGAGGAGTGTATATATTACCAGTAAGCAGCAAAAACGCATTTTATTCGCCGACAATCGCCTGAAACTGCTCACAACCAAGCGCCGCTGTGTGCATTTGTATACGCGCCTTCGACCGCCTCTCCACACTAACGCGGCGACGTTGCTGCCACCTATAGGTCGATCTCGCGGCCAATAGGGAGCTGCTGATATTGCCTGGGGCGGGCAGCACTGGCTGTGTCGCTGCTGTCGGTGTTATATATGCAGAGACTTGCCCAGCTCAACTGCCATACATTCTGGAGGACGACACTGGCTGTGTCGGGATGGTTGGGGCAGGCCTGATCTATACGCTGGGAATTAACGTGGTGACTTGGAAAAGATGCGCCAGCAGAATATGCTGACTCACACAAAGTGGTCGCATCGGTTGCATGTCGTCGAGTTGCTCATCCCGTCGCAGTTGTGTTGACAGCGCAGTAAATCGTGAATGCTGCACAATGACCTGCTGCACAGAGCGGTGGTGTCTACGCTGCTAGTGGTCTATCGAGGGGCGTCGGGATGTCCTGCTAGCCATCTGCCAGAACACAGAGCCGGGTTCACGTTGTGGCTCGTCAGGCAACTCATACCCTTGCAGCATTGCCGCTGTCGGGCTAGTGCTCGAGCTGCTGATTGTTAAAGTTCCACGTGCAGTAGAGCCCTCTTGTCAGAAACCGTGCCATTAGCTGGAGACATAACCTGCACCGGCAGGTCTTTGATGACAGCGACCCCAGCTTGGACGGGTACCTCAGCTTCCTTCAAGGAGGCCGCGCTTAGCACATGGCGAACGCGTGCACACTTAGAAATGACTGCCGTGACTACCAGGGATGTGGCTTCCAAGTGAGGGTCGAATCTAGAGTGGCGGTTTGTCATTCGTTTCCAACTTGTTTCCACACAGCAGGTCGACGCCTCCGTGCGCTCTAGTGCTGGCCAGCTTGGAGATCTCGTCGGCGGCCGCAGTGAATGGGATGTGGTCTTGGCGTCCATCCGGGATGTTACGGTGTCACATACCGAAGCAAGGTCCGATGCCGGAAGTATTGCGCCTGGTCTCTGAGGTTTGTGTGTACCAGGACAGGTTGTCCAGCTGCCTGACGCCGAGCAACAATGCACGGTTTCAGCCTCGAGGTGGTTCTCCTCCTGAGCTCCATCCTCGGTGGCGGTCAGGTTGGACTCGGTGGTCGCGTAGTAGTTATATTGACTCTGTCCAAAATCATCTATGAGCTTGTTGCTTCACTCCGCCCAGGACGGCTGCCGCACGCCTTTGTATCTATTCCACGCCGCGGCACCATTCCGAAGGCGGTCAAATAGCCACGCACCATTTCTCTTGATCCGTCCTCGCCTCGCGAGCTCCAAGAGCGTTGTCGGTGGCCATCCAATTGCTGGTGTCGTCCTGGAAGCCGCGGAACTCCGTTAGTTCGCAGGCGGTCGGTGATGGTGATACGACAGGCGAAACTCCGGAGCATGACGACGCCAAGCAGCCGAGTTGGTATGAATGCTCCGTGAGGGCGTACCGGAGCTCTCTGCGGCTCTCAGGTGAGCTCTCTTCATGGTCTTGCGAGGCGGCTGCGGCCAACGTGGTATTGATCGAGTGCAGTGCTGGCAAGGTGGCAGCAAACAGTGCGGAGTTCGACGCTGTCAAGGCGTGCATCGTGACGCGGAGTCGCTCGATGGTACGGGAAAGGTCGGCGGCGCTTTCGGACAATCCGCACGCGGAGCGACGGGTGACACCTGAGGAGTACGAGATGGCGAAAGAACTCACTGAGGTGGGATCCTTGTACGAGGACGCTTGGACAGTACCCCTAAGCGGTTCTCGTGTCAATGGAGTACTAAGTGAGACGTAGTCGCATCGGGAAGCGCGAACGGCATTCTCGGGCAACGGTAGGCCGTGCACTGTCGTGGGTAAGCAGCCCCTCGGGCCACCGAGGAGGCCGGGACGCCGTCCTTGAATGGTGGCACAGGTGCTTCTGGCAGTAGTAGGGACATGGGCTGCATGATCGTTCCTTGGAGGGAAGGTCCGCAGTGCCGATGAGCCATTAGGACGCACTTACGGTTCTTCGTTCGTAGACTGCGCCGTTGTAAAAGAATGACACAAAGAGACAGCACCCTTGATGCGGGCCGGCTATTCTATTCTGGCTCTTCCTTTTCGTCAACTAGCTCCCCGCGCGCCCGAGCCCATGTGCCATTCGTCACTACTATATATATATATATATATATATATATATATATATATATATATATATATATATATGCGTGTGTACATATATACACAGTCAGGGGGCACTAATGATTACGGTAGTATATACGTTACAAGGTAAACTTGTCTTCTATTTTTGCAGGTGGCGCCGTGGAGCAAAGATGTGCCATGTATATGTGGAATCAAGATGTAGATAACGAACAATCTCTAACAGCATGTCAATCTTACTACACAGATTATTGTACATATCAGGGTAAGGAACAGGTTGTCTACAGCAAGGAATGCCAGTCACTTGCAGGTTGTTAAAATAAATCTCATTTGACATGGTTGCGCAATAAATGTCCTCTTGGGACCTTAACACACATAACGCTTTATGTGTCTCACTTCGTAGTGTTATTTTTACGAAATTTCATTCTTTGGCGACATCAACCAGTTTATATTGACGTTACAGTACCTTATGATGAAGTTTGTCTCTTAGGACAATCAGCCTGGCGATGGAAAGCAGCAGGAGAGCTTGCACAATAAGAGAGTTTGCACAATGTATATTGTTGTCTGGCAGCTATAGCACCGTTTAACGTGGATGTACCCACAGTGATGATTGGTGGTACATCTCCATCCCGACGACTAACGTCCATGTTAAATCATTACACAAAACCTTGTGGTAGCTGTAGTAGTTAAGTGTAAAAGCGTAATCAGAGAACGAGGTGTGATAGCCAGAAGAGCGTCGCATATTCGACGCAGAATTTGGTCGCCATCCCGCGGCATGTTAAAACGTGATTGAACGCCACGGCCGGAGTAGGAAACGCAAAGCGCGTCGTGAGCGGGGAACGCGATGCAACAACGGAGCGTGTCGCACAGCTATTTCTGGTTTAGATTAGCGTGATGCTATGAGCGAGGCCGACGCTTTTACGACGCTTGGGCTAAGATCGCCACCTCGCGGTGTCTTAAGGCATTGACAAAATTGAACTTCTATTGAAAACGCGCCGAATGGGACGGACGTGTAATGCGTTGCAGGTGTTAACGCGGAGGCCACAGTAATGACGAATTACTTTACTGCTCCCAGAGGGCAACACCTACCTGCCGACCAGGAGAGTGGTAGATATAAAAGGCGCGTTTGTAAAGCCTCTAGAGTCTGTGACCGCGGCACAGTGGATAGCGTGCCCGGCATCTGTTGTTGCGGACCGAGCGGTCATGGGTTCGATGCCCGTTGACGGAACTTTTCTCTTTGCCATCTCATCGAATAAATTGTTTCGACGTCATTTCCGTGACAGAAATAAGTCACTGAAATCTTTGTGGACCCCCCATAACACACTTTCGTGTTAAAACAATTGTGTGACGGAAGAAAGCAACAGGTTCGCTGTTTAGCCTGCGTTCATGAAGTGGAGCAGGATCAATTTTTAACAGCTGAGCTGTTTAAGCTTTTCGTTCTGCGTCCAGCGTTCGCAAAAACTCGGCGCGTATGCACCTCTAAAAACGAATATATGCCAAACAGCTCCATGAAGAGCCATCGATGCCTAGTGATATTCAATCGATAACAAATCAAAAACTAATCGATAATCAATGAATAAGCAATAAATTCATGAAGACGCTTGGGTTGCTTAGCATGCCCCAAATACATGGTCAAAGCCTAAGCGATAACCAATCAATAGGTAATCGAAATCAATTAATAACCGATAAATTGAAGGAAATGCTTGAATGACCTTAGCCTGACTCAAGCACATCCGCGATATCCTGTGATAACAATTCGGTAACCAATCAATTGCTAATCGTTAATAGATCAATTACCAACACATTCTAAAAAATGCTTGGATGAACTTAGCCTGTTCCTAGAAAGCCATGTTCGATACGTTGGGATAACCAATCGATAGCTATTGAATAATTGATCAGTAACTCATAAATTCTAGAAAATTCTTGGTCATGCTTAACCTAGCAGCAAATATGATGTGCCACGAAAGAAAGAGAACAAAGAGAAAAAATATTGAAAGACATTAAGAAATACAGACAGAGAAAGTGATAGAAAGGAACAGACACAAAAAACATGGTTGATCCCTCCGTCATAGGAATCGGAGTAACACGAAAGTAAAGCGTGCCCTTAGAGTAGTATGTTTACTGTACAGTGATATAAGAGAATTTGCACAATATATATTGATGCCTGGGAGCTATAGCACCGTGTAATGTGGATGTACCCACTTTGATGATTGGTGGTACATCTTTATCCCGACGACTAACATCCCTGCTAAATGAATAAACAAAACCTTGTGGTAGCTGTAGTAGTTAACGGTGAAAGCGTAATCAGAGAACTAGGTGTGATAGCCAGAAGAGCGTCGCATGTTGGACGCAGAACTTACCCCCGTATTCAGAAACGCTCCTTCACTTGAACTTGGCTTACCACCGCCTTCAACGCGTTTCGAACACGCTGCCTTTAGACTGTGCCAAGGCAGCACAAACGCGTTTCGAACGCGCTGCCCAAGGCGGTGGCAAGTCAAGTTCAAGTCGAGGAGCGTTCCTGAATACGGGGGTTAGTAGCCATCCCGCGGCATGTTAAAATGTGATTGAACACGACGGCCGGACTAGAGGGAAACGCAAAGCGCATCGTGCCGCTCCGGTAGCCCGGCCACGATTTTTCTAGGGGCGAGCGCGAGAGCGGGGAACGCGGTGTTACAGCCAGGTGAGGCAGGCGTGCGTCGCAGAGCTATGAGCGAGGCTGACGCTTTTACGACGCTTGGCTAAGGTCGCCACCTCGCGGTGTGTTAAGGCATTGACAAAATTGAAATTCGATTGAAAATGCGCCAATGGGAGGGACGTGTAACGCGTTGCAGGTGCTAATCGCGGAGGCCATAGTAATGACGAATTACTTTACCGCTCCCAGAGGGCAACACCGCCCCGCCGACCGGGGGAGTGGTAGATATAAAAGGCGCGTTTGTAAAACCTTTAGAGTCTGTGACCGTGGCGCTGTGGGTAGCGTGCCCGGCATCTGTTGTTGCGGACCGAGTCGTCGTGGGCTCGATGCCCGTTGACGGAACTTTTTTTCTTTGCCACCTGATTGTGTATATTTTTTCGACTTCATTTCCGTGACGGAAATACGTCACTGAGGTCTTGGTGGACCCCGGCATAAAACACCTTCGTGTTAAAAAGAGACAGAAAAAAGAGAGAGCATGCATAGCCAATTAGGGCTGGACAAAGATACTTTGAGATTGCATCGCGATGCAATACAAGATGCTACAACACTGACTGTATCCGATACGAGATACATTCCAATTGTATCTTAAGATACTTCGATACATCTGTTACAAATAAAAGAGAACGAAGGGGTGAGGCTCACGAGCAGCTGCCACGGGAGCCTGCCAGCCGGCAGACTCCAGGAGATCCTCGACCTAATCGTGGTAAAGAACGCCCAACTCATCCACTTCGACAGTGAAATCCAGGCCGCGCTTCACGGTGATGAGTTGGAAGCAGACCTGACTACCTCCAACTTTTGCCCGGCATCATGCCCCTCCGCCACCCTATCGTGCTTCCTGGTGGCGAGACTCATTGAGTTGCTGATTCGTTCCATTCATGAGCGAATGCTTCACTCGAGTGTCGAGCACACACTCACCGAAATACGTGAGCGCTTCTGGGTGCTAAAAGGTCGCAAAACCATAAAGTACCCATTAAGAGGCTGTCTGATGTGCCGACGACGCAAGATTGCCCCGAAATCAGCACCCACAGCGCCATTATCACAAGACCGAATTACTGAAGCAAGCCTCTTTGCTGTTGTCGGCGTTGACTTCTGCGGACCACTTTATTGCCATGCAGCGAAGCAGACTTGCTCTAAAGCCTACATAGCCATCTTCCCATGCGCTGTAACACGCGCTCTACAACTAGAACTCACAACGGACACAACTGCCATCAGCTTTGTCGAAGCCTTTCCGCGTTTTATCTCCCGTCGTGGAATACCGTTCACCATATAGGCTCCGTGCAGACGTAACTACGCTGCCCAAGCGAAGGCGTCCCTAGCGGCAAGAAGCGCAGATTTGGCGGAATGTTCTCACGCGCTCGTAATGGGGTGAAATCGAGGAACGATGCCTTTTACAATGACTATACTTTTCGTGGTTTTCGCGCTTAGCCAGTGACCAAGTACCGTCCGCGCTATCAACGCGATCCGCCAGCCGCAGCTGGTGGACGATAAGAATAATATAGCATAAAACATCGCTCTGCGATTGCACCCCTGCTCGCTCCACGCTCCCGCTGTAACGGCGCGAGGTATTTTCGCGGGCAGTGCGTTTTGTGTCGGTTGCGCTGTTCGTAGGAATGCCGAACTGTATCCGATACGATACATTCCAATTGTATCTTAGGATACTTCGATACATCTGTTACAAATAAAATTGCTGCGTTGCTGAATAATTGCTGAATATTTGCTGCGTTGTTGGGTGCAGTAACACCTACCGGAATTCTCCGGGCACGCGTTTTTACCGGTTTCCACTTAGAGAATATGAACGAACCGGCATGAACGGTGGATCGCACTCGCAAAAAGTGAGTTTTGTGAATTGGTGGGGTATTATTTTTCTTTGCGATTGAGAATTTATGGATGCTACATTGCACTACTGCAACGATGGGTCTAATTGGACAACCGGGCCGTACAGCAAAATATGCAGCAGGCCCTTTGTAGGAAATACCAAGAGGCGCAGCCAGCATACAATCCATCGACATTTCCTGAGTGCTACAGGTTCACACAGATGGAAAGCGTTTTTTCATTCAGCGGCCGTGGCAGTGCAATTGCCGGTATCACCAGTTTCAAGCTGCCGCTGAGTTCGCTGCCGCGTTAGCCCGAGGGTGATAAGTTGTGACTGTTTAGTGAGCGAGGCGGCCCGCGTTACACGTGCGCAGTTTCGCTCAACGGGCCCGTCACCTCCCTTGTCTTCCCCCAGCTCATGCATTTTATGTTGCCGCGTTCGCCTGAGGATACACGAGGTCTGGCGAAAAGAAGCACACGCGCTAACGCTACGTTCTCTGACCGCTGCTAACAATTTGACGCCTTTTGGAAGCAAACGGGAAAGGAAACGCCTCAAGTGAAGCACCAAAGCACGGCACAGTGGCTTGCCGCCGCCTGCGTCGTCTGCTCCCTTATCCCGCCAAATATGCTGCCGTGGCTGCTTTGGCGCTGGCGGCAGCGCGCAACTGTGGGGGCCCCTAAAGTATGCACGGTGCCCATACTCGGACAACGCACTAGCATTCTATCACAGCGCAAGAGCTCGGATATCACGCAACTTCCAGTCTGGAAGATTTCTGCAGTTCACCATGGCATCGAGTGGAAGGTCGGTGTCGAGCGAGCCCCTTGGTGGGGCGGATGGTGGGAGCGAGTTGTACGCATCACCAAGAACACGTTGAAACGAGCGCTGGTCGCAGCCATACGAGTCGTACTTTATTCCTTCTTTTGCATCCGGCGGGGCCGACTTCTTGGTGTCATCTTTGTTTTCAGGTAGCACAAGAGAGGGGTAAACACCGTGAATATTGCCCAGTACCACATCATAGAGTGGTTGCTCCATGCATATGGCAAGTACAGTGCCCTTGAAAAAGGGGCAGTCAATCTCCACTCTTGCTTCTGGAAGATAATGGGCGGAACTGTCTAATAAATAGACAGTTCGCGTTTCTCCAGTGAACTTATTGGTTGGAACGAGTGCGCGCTTTACCACGACAGTGTCACAAAGTATCTCTCAGTACGGTTACGGTTTGCCCTTCTAGACACCCTTGCGCTGTAGGCATTCCTTCTGGTCGACGTTTCGGTCCAACCACGCTATGCGCACCCGAACCAATCTTTTCACGACTCGTACCTTCCGTGTTTGTAACACCGCTGTGTTGTTCGCAGTGGTTGTTTTCTTTCGGTGCTTGGTCAGGCCGTGAAAGAGAACACGAAGCCTCGTTGCGGTCCTTCGTATCTTTGGGAAAGCTTTTCGGATTCTTCCCGTTCCAGCCGCTCGCTGTCTTGCTTCCCGTAGACCTAGACCAGCAGTCTGATGGCTTGTGTCCTCGCTTGTTGCATATGAAGCAGTGGGGCTTTCCCTGAGAGCTTGAGCGCTCTTTGGCTGGTGTCCCACTCTTCGTACACGCAGTTCCATCTTTACCTCTCGCCAGGTGGGTCAGGCCTTGAGCTTCGAGGTACTGATCAGCTGTTTCGGCCAAACTGTCCAAGTCTTTACAACCTCGCTCTTTCAGAAATATAGCGAGCTTCTGGTCACATTGAAGCAAGAACTGCTCCGAGACAATCCGGTTTCGCAAGGCGTCATATGTTTTTTCGGTTTTCGCCATCTCTTGCCAGTGGTCGAAATATCCCAGTAATCTGCCGGCAAATTGACGTCCTGTTTCGCCATTTTCCGGTTTCGCCTCTCGGAACTTGACTCGGTAGCCCTCCTGTGTATACCGGAACCTCTGAAGCAATGTCGACTTAAGCTTCACGAAGTCAGTCGCATCTTCAGCGGACATGCGTCCGACTACCGACAGAGCTTCCCCCGTTAAGCACAAGCTCAAGGAGAGGCCCCACTTGTCACTAGGCCATCCCTGGTTAGTGGCCACTCGCTCGAACCTTTGAATGTACGCATCGAGCTCGTCACGGGCTTCATTGAACGCCGGAATGAGCTTGTGCGGGCTTCGAAACCCTTGAGTGCTTGCGTCACGATCAGTTGGTTCGGCGAGGACTGCTTGACCAGCTTGTTGTAATTCATGCACGCGCAGCTGAAGCTCAAGCAACTGGCGTTCTCCAGCTTGCCGCTGTAACTCTCGTTCATGATCTTCTTTAGCTGCCTCACGCTTTAGCGCGTACTCCTCGCTTTCTCTATCGCGTTCCTTCTCTATCCACTGCTGGAGTGCCTTGCCTGTGAGTCCCAACTCTTTACCCACACCTATCAGTCTTTCGGCATCCATCTCTCAACCACCGCACGTGAACAAAGTGAGGCTCTCAAAAGATGTTAAGAGAGCTTAGTCCTGTCTCGCGGACGCCAGAAATGTAAAGAGTGATGTGCGGACCGTCACTTTGATTCATGTACGGTGCAATGAAGGAAGGAGCCGTGCACGATAAGGCTGGTAAGCAACATATATTATCAAGCAGAAGCAACCTTCGACGACAATACACGCAAAACAGATATCCCCCAAATACACTTCAAACGACAAGGTCAATAAGCGTGGGATGTCCTAGAGTGATGCGCTCACATTCGTTGACGTCCTGCTCACGTCCCGGGTAAACGTCTGCAGCACAGCAGGCCGACGGTCGACCGTCTCAGCAGATAGACGGGACGTAGCGGCGCGGCTAGGTGAGCAGCAGGGTGAGTGGTGGTGGACCACGCGTTCCGGCAGGCAGACCGGAACAAGCAAGCGCAGGAAAGAAGCAGGCAGGAACCGGCCAGGTACCGGGCAGGACACGGACACCTTGGTCACCAGCGCCCGCAGGAGCGCGACCCGTCAGGAGGCTGCCCAGCGGTTGACCCGGGTAGCCCTCACGATACGTAGCCTCTCGAACGCTGTGCCTCCGTGGCCACTCCCGCCAGCTCTCTGCTTCTTCTTCCTTTTTTTTTTTCTTCGCCGCCACCACCACGCGCTCCATTTTTGTCCGCAACGTGTCGCATTCCTCGCTGCTGTCCTCGTCTTCTTCACTATTTCACCACACTGCCCTTCGAAGAAATTTCGATGGTTCTCTGCGAGGTGGAAGCGAACATCAACAGAACACCCGCTGACTTATCTATCGGCTGATCCTGACGACCCAAGCCCACTGACACCTTCGCAATTCCTGCTCGGCAAACGTGCAACATGCTTGCCGCAAGATTTCGGCGCCGTCATTCCTCAGTCAACGGGCGTCAATCTGCTACGTCGAGTTCTACATCGACAAGCACTGACAGATCATCTGTGGAAGCGCTGGCGCAAGGAGTATGTGTTGCTTCTGCGATCGGCCCACGAAGCGGCACCCAAGACACTACCACGGCTTCAGGTCGGCGACGTCGTCCTGGGGCACGACGAATCACCACCAATAATGAGAAAAATGGCTCGAGTGACCGAACTCGAGCCTTTGCGCTCGTGCGACTTGGGTCGCGACAACATCGCACGAGCGTGCTGCCTGAGGTTGGCGTCGGGATCCATAATTAGACGTTCCGTCCAGAGCGTTTACTTCCTCGAAGCAGGCAGTACGTCATAAGTTTGTCGGCCGCGGGAGTGTGTTCCAAATAAAAGAGAACGAAGGGGCGAGGCTCAGGAGCAACTGCCACGGGCGCTGGCACGTGCAGTCGGTTCCTATCTTTCGACACAGCCAGACGGCCGGGTTCTGTTTCTCTCTTCGTCTATTCGTTACAACACCCACAAGTTTGTTATTATACGTTTATATAATGTTGCACTAAACACCTATGCACAACAATATTCGCTTGAAAATACAATATTTACAACGTCATAACTAAACACCTATTCACAACGATATTCGCTTAAAAACTACGACCAACTTTGTTTTATCGGAATGAAATGTCTGTTAGTATCTCAAAAGTTTTGTACCTCTTGCTCAAGGTGTAATAGTACTTTCATTCGGAAACAATCTATTGGCGTTGCTTTACCTACTTAACGTGACAGCTCTTTATATATTTTAGCTAGCAGAGCAGCAATAGCAGAGCTGCCATCAAATCACATGAAATTCAATATGATGCCTCCGCGTGATGATGCAAATGCCGCTGTGGAGTTCTACCTGTTTCGTGAACGTATTACGGTTATCTTAATAACGAATCACCGGAAACGTGTACATCACCAAGAACATGTGTGGCCCAAATACGTTTCAGATGTATTGTACAGTTGCACGAAGCGCCGCAGGACACCGCCGCTATTCACGCTATTGCCACTTACTGCTCCGATTAGCTGTTGATAAGTAACCGTAAAATAGGTTAGGGAAGCCTCAACAAGAAAAAAAAACGCCAGGCCTGCGCTGAAACCGCAGCACAGTCACAGCGAAAGCTGGAAGAGCGGCGTTTCTAGAGCCCGTTGTAAGCTCTCTTTGGGCTACAATACAAGTACACAAGAAAGGTACCCACTAACCCATAAATCACAATTTTTGTGAAGTTGGGAAGCACCTACTAAGCCATTATTCGTCATTCTGTGGAGAAGCGAGGCACCAGCTACACGTCTGTAAGGCATTATGTGCACTTTGTTGACGCGACGACTGATGACGATGTAGAATTATGGCTCAGCCCTTTGTAATGGGTTGGTATCTTTAAACGGCCCACCAGTTATGTAATTTGCATTGCGTGACGCCCGTTCGCTATTTCCCTCTCCCGCCATGCTGTATAACATACGTTGACATGGGAGAGAGACGGGGGGGGGGGGCGAAGAACTTTACTGAGACCCCGAGGAAATGGATCATGCGCTTATGGGCTTCCTTGGCAACCAATACAAGTGCACTTGCGAGGAACCCACTACGCTATAAATCATTGTAATTTTTGAGAAGTAGGGCAGCAGGAACTGTGCCATTTTTCGTCATTCTACGGAGATCGTTGGTACCTGCTAAACGCATGTAAAGCATTACGCGCACTTTGTTGATGCTGTGCCTGATGACGATGAAGAATTATGGCAGAGCCCTTTGTAATGGGTCCGAAGCATTCAACAACCTACTCGATGCGCAATTCGCATTGTGTGACGCCTGGTTACAGAATTCGCGTTGTGCGACGCTTGGTGCTTATTTTACTCTTCTACCACGCTATATTGCATACCTTAATGTGCTTCCTTCCCGACATGAAGCCTGTACAGGACCTTCTTGCAAAGCAGTTTCAAGCACCGGCATGGCTCAGAGGTTGAATACTGGGCTCCCACGCAGAGGGGCCATGTTCGAACCTCGTTCCATCCTGAAATTTTTTCTTATTTCGTTTTTTTTTCATATTTCGAGCGATACTGGTTGCGGACACCGGCGGCGGCGGCGGACAACTACGGCGCCAAAAACGGCCACTGAAATGATCTCATAACAGCTTTCGCTGTAAAACAAACAAAGCGGTTTCGTATCACGCACAGCAAATAAGTATACAAACAGGATACAGGCGGTACCCCCGAGAGCCAATAATGATTGTTGTGTTTTGCGTCCTAAAACAACGAAATGATTATAACAGACGCTGTAATGGAGGGCTCCGGAAATTTCACTCACCTGAGGTTCTGAAATCTGATTGTAAGCACACAGGCCTGTAGCATTTTCCCTCCATCGAAATGGGGCTGCCGCTATCTTCGGGTCGGCAGTCAAGCATCATAACCGCTAGACCATCGCGGTGGATAACCCCTAATAGCTATGATAATTAAAATAAGTGCCTATGGGAAAACGCGTAAAACGGTTCGTTAGGACGCTTATGAGAAAAACGGAGCATTTGGTATAACAGTTTTCTCGAATGCCTTTCCTAACATATTTCAGGCGGCTACCAATAATGTACGTTATTATAATGGAAACCTAATTTTGTTATTTTCCTTGGTAGTAATCGCAATTTTTGTTACTGTACACTCCAGGCGCTCCAGGATTATTATATTTACATGAGAGTAAATTAATATAGTTTATAAGCATGTAAACAGCAGCGGAAATGACGCAGACAGTTAAAAGTAAGAATAAAGCAGAGAACTTACTTTGGCAGCATATACTGCCGTAAGGAAACCGGAATAAACAATTTAGAGAAATAGGTAATGTATGGGATGGAACGAGACAGCTATGAAAGAACTTGTGCTAAAAATCAATTAATGATTTTAAAAATTTGTTGCATATGTTGCATAAAGGAAAAAAGAGACGTATGCCAAGATAGCGTCTGTTAGGTGAATGCTTGTTCTGTTAGATCCAGCATCGGTACCGGTGGTGCTATAGCAGTTAGAATCTCATTAGCATAAAAGCCAATCTTATTGCATGTAAATGGAACTTGCATCCACGAGATCCTCAAAATCATCGATGTGTGAAAGCCACGAAATGCAAAGCGACCCCCATTTTAGAATTCTTGAGGCTGTGTAACGAAGCACCACTCAAAAGAAACTTCAACAATAACGCTACAGCGGCGTCAGAATGCGTGCAAAAGACGCCGCATGCATTATAGTGCGCAGCACAGAACAGTAGCTAAATGTCATGTGCCATGGCACTGACACAATTACAAGGAAAAAAAACACGAGAAAGCAAAAGGTCGGCTCGTCGTAGACGTCCGCGTGCTTGTTTGTCGAGTCGTAGTAGAGACGCTCAGTAGGGACGCTCAGAGCTCATCATCTATCCTTGCCGGAAAACTTTTGCGGAAAGATAAAATAACGTCACTGCATTTAGTTCCATTCTGGTGACTTAGTGGCAGCAGTATCAGCTTCAGAAGCGGAGTTCAGCCAACTTTTTTGTTTCGCACGGTGGTGATGGTGTGATCGCATTAGCTTGTATCTTAAGATACACAATACATTCTTCAATGTATCGGAAATACAGATACTGATACACGTCTTGCGAGACATATCGCGATACAGATATAAGATACCCAAAGAGTATCTAAGATAGTGTCTCAGATACATGTATCTTCGATACTGGCTAGCACTAATAGCCATGCATAGTGTAGTATAGCAAGGAACGGGAACAGAAAATGATTGTGAGGAGGACGGAAAGAAGAACATGAAAAGGCAAAGCAAAGCACTGTCTTGTTCAGTATAGTATAGCGAGGGGTGGGAAAGAACAGTGAGGGTCAGGAGGGGGAAAAGGAGGAGGGCGAAGCCACCAGCTCCGCTGCTTCCTCGGTCTTTGCACGACTAGTCCGTAGCTGCCCCAATTGTTTTATTATTTGAATTAATGAGATTCGTCATTGCCTGTTGGGTGAAAGAAGGACCGGCAGAGGCGCAGCCCCACAGGACATGATTGAAATCCGCATAACCATCACACTAGAGGCAGTCCGGGCTTGGGAACCATTCAGGATACATTGTGTGCAATGGTGGTGGTGGTGGTAAAAACATTAGAAAAACAAGGGAGGTATGTAGGTACTGCCCCTTAAGGGGACGGCACCTACAAATAGTAGGTGGGGCCCCATTGGCGTAGGCTGCTGCCTGGGCTTGCCGGACCAAGGTCTTTTGGGCGTGAAGGCCAGAACGACCAAGCACGGTGGCCTCCGACTCCTGCCAGGTTGGGCTGGCGATAGAGGGTGTTGCAGGATTGGAGGGCCACGATTGGAGGGGCATCTCCACTCGAATGGGAGTTGAACGCGATCTTCTGTGATGTTGGTGTGTTGGATGTGCAAGCGGGCTAATAAGCGGCGACGCGCTACCGTCTTTGAAAGTCGAGTGTACTGATTTGTGATGTGGGCCTGTCGAAGCTGCCGAAATGTGTTCGTCATGCCCAGGCCTAGAATTCGCTGGTTCGAGGTGTTCACGGGGAGGTCGAGGGCCCGCTCTACCATTTTGCGAAGGATAACTTCAAGTGCATCCTCCTCTTGCTATAAGATTCTATGGGATAGAATATAAGATGCGTGTGCCAGACGCAAGGCATCTTTGTACCGTAGCCCCCCGCGTTTGTTAGAGACCCCGCAGACCATGCGGCCCACCTCCACTTTACAGAGCTTGGTCAGTGTGGTGTCTGAGAGTTTGTTTGCCGCAGGTCTCGAGTGAGTGCTTGTTTATAGAAGTCTGAGAGTGACATCTTGGGTCCTGCACAGTGAGAAGTACGGCAGAAGCAGGGATCTTCTTGAAAAATAATGATGCTTGCGTATCTCGTTGTACGGGCAGAGAGGGTGGATTCGCCGAGGAGAGCACGCATTACCCGGCGCTCGGTCAATCAAGCCTCGTGGAGCCGCGTCCGTCTCCTCGTTGTGATTGAGCGAGGCACTCTCAATGGTTCCAAGGTGTGCAGGAAACCAAACCAGTGAGTGATATTCGAAGTCTGGCTTTTTGGGTGATTCGTAGAGCTTGGGAAGCCACCATATCAATCCCAAAGGCCCTGATAGCAGCCTTGGCGTCGGAATAAATCGTGCAATGTACGCCGTCCGCCAATGCAAGAGCAATGACAACGAGTTCTGCAACGGTGGAACTATGAGAGTGAATTATTTCTAAGGGACATTGGCCAGGAATAAAAGGAAAAAAACATGGCTGAACCCCCTTTCATAGGAATCGGTATAACACGAAAGTGAAACATGTCTTCACAGGGGTAGTTTAGCGTTTATTGTGCATTGTTTCGCCAGAAGGGCGAAGGAATTAATGCTGTAGCAGAAAATTATAATGTCACGCGATGAACGGCTCGAAACGTGCAGCGTGCTCTAAGGCAGAAAATACGCACGAAAAGAACATACAAAGGACGAACGCGAACTGTCACATTTGTTACTTCTTTGCGTGTTCTTTCGGAAACGCGGCTGCTGCAGCGAGCGAAGTGACCTTCGTGCTCTCTGTAACATCAACGCAAACTTGCGGTGAAAGGACAAGACGCGTGAAGGAGAGACACTAAGCGCGCGCGCATGAGAGCCATCCCCTGTAGAAGCGCGCTCGCATCGTGACGCGCGAGGCGACGACCTATACAGCTTTTCAAATTTTCACTCCAGGGGGGTGCCATATTGAAATGCGCGCCGTCTAACGTGCAAGTTTGGCAAAGTCGCCATTTTAGACTGCGCGGACTCGAACCGGCGCGTTATCCGTTGGTGCGAGATCGCTGCTAAAGCATGTGTTCGCTGATTTTTCGTTTGCTTAGAATGTTTTGTTGGATATCGTCGCTGCCACTGACGATTCATCGCTGTCTGAACTGTTCAGCGGCGCGCATACGCGCTAGCGACGCAAGAATGAGCTCCGCGTCTGCGAACGGCAGTGCTTCGCCGTCGGTACCAGCAGCAGCTAGCATAGTACCAGGTCCATCACGACGTCAAGTGTTAATAAACATTAAGTCAAGTGTCATTTTTTTTCCTTTCAGCTTTTTACCGCTTTGATTTGATGGTGCCGCGAGCGAGTACTTGCTCGCTGTGCTCACTCATGGTGCGCAAGTTTGTAAGCAGTAAACATCTGGCTATCCTATTTGTTCGCCGATACCTTGACCTACACCCGCCCCGACCATATCGAGGACTGGGCCGAGGACACGCACAAGTGGCCACAAATAGGACCACCGAACATTGCCTATTATCTCGTCGAGGCGAATGCCTGCAACCTTCGCCAGGTGTGCATCTACAAGGCACTAGAGTCGTATAACTACGTGCAATCTGGCTTGGTGGGCCAGTTGCTGGCACAAAAAGTGAACGATGAGGTCATGATAGTGAAGGGGGCAGTGACACCGTCGCAAGCAGTGAACAGTAGGCCCCATCGTGCGTGGATTTCCGCAAGGCCTTCCGGTGAAGTCCTGCGCGCGGGCTGCACATGTGTAGCCGGAGAAGGCAGAGTATGCAGCCATGTCGGCGCTATCTTATGGAAAATATAAAGTGCCTTTTCACGCGGCCTGACCGGCAGAGCGTGCACAGATGTTGCTGCAGCGTGGAATAAAGGGACGTAACGTAAGGTTGATCCCTCGACAATAGAAGAGATAAACATCAAATTGCCGCGGACGGTTGTTGACCCCGACCCCGTGGCAAAGCGTCAGCCGCCAGATATCCTCGTACCATTGGGAACAGAGGAAATACAAGCATTGCATCGCGATTCTTGTTACCCGGTGCTGTTCAACGTTCCAGGTAAGCCGACAATGTTACACGTAAGCGTGTGTCAAGAATGAAATGGAGAGATTATGCGGTGCAGTGAGAGCCAGCTAAACTTTCCTTTTACCCGGCCAGTAGGAGGGTGTGGCAGATTTCATTTCTGGTAGACCTGTTCACGACTTAATTACCATGTTCACAGTACTGCAAGTTCTTTGAACAGCACAAGGGGTGAAATTCGGCCTTGTTGGTAAGACATTCGGAAAAATTTTTCAGCGCAAAATAACACAGGGACGAGAAGGGAGGACACAACACGCGCGCTAACTTTCAACAAAATGGTTTATTTCAACCGAAGCACGAATATATACAGCGGTGATGCTCAAACGCTACAGCCAGATGTCATGCGCAGAGAAGTACTGATGTCATGCGCAGAGAAATATTCTGATTTTAACAGGAGACGTGCAGACAAGTGAAGTTTCTTATCATAGCCTTTTACAGAAGATATGCGCACGAACTACAAAATTAATGCATGTTCAAAAAAATACAATTCTTTTTCTGACAGGGACAGGGACGGCGTGCTTACACAGTCGCTACCAAACTTTGCGATTTCGGCGGCTTCTACTATTAGTCTCGTTAGTTCATCACGGTTAGTCAATAACACCTTGGTGCTCTCAAAAACAGGTGCACACCCACAAGCTCTGCAATGCATCGCGAGCCAGCCATCGTTACCCTTCTTTACGAGGTTGGAGTGCTCTCGTAACCTGTCATTCAGACAGCGCCCCGTCTGTCCGACGTACTGCTTTCCGCAAGAGAGGGGAATCTGATACACCACCGCCTCTCTACAGTCCACGAACTGAGTCCTATGTCTTATCTTGCAAGCAGAGGCGTTTTGCGGTGCTGGACTACTCAGTCTGCAAATAGAATTAAGCTTGCACGGGGCGGAAAAAACTACCTGCACATTAGCACGTGACGCCACCCGTTTTATGTTATGCGAGATTTTGTGCATGTACGGCACGTGCTAATGTGCAGGTAGTTTTTTCCGCCCCGTGCAAGCTTAATTCTATTTGCAGACTGAGTAGTCCAGCACCGCAAAACGCCTCTGCTTGCAAGATAAGACATAGGACTCAGTTCGTGGACTGTAGAGAGGCGGTGGTGTATCAGATTCCCCTCTCTTGCGGAAAGCAGTACGTCGGACAGACGGGGCGCTGTCTGAATGACAGGTTACGAGAGCACTCCAACCTCCTAAAGAAGGGTAACGATGGCTGGCTCGCGATGCATTGCAGAGCTTGTGGGTGTGCCCCTGTTTTTGAGAGCACCAAGGCGTTATTGACTAACCGTGATGAACTAACGAGACTAATAGTAGAAGCCGCCGAAATCGCAAAGTTTGGTAGCGATTGTGTAAGCACGCCGTCCCTGTCCCTGTCAGAAAAAGAATTGTATCTTTTGAACATGCATTAATTTTGTAGTTCGTGCGCATATCTTCTGTAAAAGGCTATGATAAGAAATTTCACTTGTCTGCACGTCTCCTGTTAAAATCAGAATATTTCTCTGCGCATGACATCAGTACTTCTCTGCGCATGACATCTGGCTGTAGCGTTTGAGCATCACCGCTGTATATATTCGTGCTTCGGTTGAAATAAACCATTTTGTTGAAAGTTAGCGCACGTGTTGTGTCCTCCCTTCTCGTCCCTGTGTTATTTTGCGCTGAAAAATTTTTTCTTTGAACAGTTCCCACAACTTTCCGGCCTGGCTCATAAATTTCCACATGGCATCTGATTTCTAGTTCATTCTGTAAAGCTGAATAGCATTGTCGGAGCACTGTTTTGTAGCAACAATGCTTTTGCCTTTTTTTCAGGAACGCTAACATTCGAAACATTCAGTGCCCTACCTACCACGGCTACCCAGAACAGGTGTCGCCCAACCTGTGCTACATGCCCCCCACGACAACGTTGACTCACTACCTGCCAGCTGTGCCCCTTGCAATAAATTTTATGAAGAGTTAATTTAGTTGTCTAGAGCTGCAGCATCACTTGAGGAATGCACGAGAAGCCAGACAACAGCCTTTTGGCTTGCTGCAAGGTGCATTCGCCTGACTGCATCCAACATAAAAAAGTGCCAAAGAGGAGCTCCACATCCTGCACGAACGCAGTCAACTCAATTTTGAGCTCCAGCTTTTCAGGAAACGCCGCAACGAAACATGGGCAGAAGTACGAGGCTGTTGCGCGCAGGCAGTTCACAGAGAAGACGGGCTTAGCTGTAACACTGTGTGGGACAGTTGTGTGCCGTGACGTTCCCTGGTTGTCGGCATCTCCAGATAGCCTTTTGAACAGTTCTCAAGCATTGCTAGAAATTAGGTGCCCACATGTGATTGACTGCGTGGATATGGTAAAGGAAACCAACTACGATGTGAAATGTGCTGCGGGCGATTACTTCCTTACCGAAGGTGGCCCTAACGTCTATTACGCACAAGTGCAATACCAGATGTTTTGCACAGGACGAAGCTTTGTTACTTTTATGTGTGAAGTGTGAAAAGTGATATAGTGGTCCAAGTACCCTCTGTGAAAGTTTTGTCAGAGCATGCATGCCAAGGCTCAAGACGTTTTATTTTGTAGAGCTTCTTCCAGAAGCGGAGAGGCGCTATGCAAATAAGTCACTACCAATTTCCACCGATTACGTCAACATTTGCAAACTTTATTGTTGATGGTGGACGGGAAGGTAGAAGTTTGCGAAAATGTTCGCTTTGACGTCGATGTTGGTTCACTGTGCTGATTTGCCATCACTGCACTCCACTTGTTTTCACTGTATAATTGAAAGCATTCAATCTAGTTGGCTGAAATCGCAAGTCTGTACTGTGCTTTACTTCTGTAAAGCAACATGAAAATGTACACCTGAACTTAGAATAAGCGGAGCAGCTGTTGCAAAAGTGTGCGGTATGCGAGAGAAAATTCTCAACATTTTCTAATTCCAGTCTCTTAGTGGCTGTAGCATGTTATTCTGCCGTGTTTGTTCGGGCCAGTTGAGATTAAAATGACGAATAGCAACAGTCTTTCCACCTGCTTGTTCTGCCTATGCATCAATATTTTTTTAATTTCTTCTGTGTTTAATTCACACAGAGAGCTTATATCAGTCAAGCTGAATGTAGTTATGTGAACTGCACATGCTTTTCAACAAGGAATAAAAAATAAATGTTTCATAAAAGCTTAGTCAGAGCACTTCACTGTGCCTTTGATTTTCATACAAAGCGACTGACGCTGTGCCACGGGGTCGGGGTCAACTACCTTTTCTGCAGACTTTCAAAAGTAATCCACGTTGCTGCATAGTGTAAATGTCCTGAAATTGATAAATTCCGTGAGGGTCTGCCTGCAAGGGGGACATTAGGTATTTTCAGCTGCAGACATTTTCTGTACTGCTAGTTTAAAATATAAAAGAGATCATCTAAATTAGCTAATCAGATATGCCTGCACAAGTGTTGGCTCATTTACTAGTATCAGCTCCCAATTTTCGACCGGAGAAGAGGCAGGTTGCTTTCAGATCTGAGGCGGGGCTCATGCCTTCAGTCTAGCACTGTGGCTGCACACATGGATGGCTATGACTTGTGATTGAAAACTAGAGCACGTAGCAATTGCTATTATTTTTTTTCTTTATTCATATATATCCCCACTTTGCCTTGAGGCGTTACAGCAGGGAGTTACAAATTTAAAAAGAAATACATATTCATTGACACTCCACACTTGCTCAGGCGTCAGACTATTCCAATGATTGATAGTTTTATCAAAAGCGAATTTGCGCACAGGTTCACCCTGGCCCGGCATGGCCTTATTTTATATTTGTGATCTGTGCGTTCAGATATAGTCTGGCTGCTTTTAGTAAATGTCACTATCAATTCTCGTATTTCTCAGCATAAGCAGAAGCAACACTGACCACATAAACATAGAGGAGCAGGTATTCCGGTATGCTGATTCATTGTAGTCACACTCAAGAGATGCAGGGCATCGCATTCACCATCACATGTAGTAGAAGTGTCAAGCACCCAACCACATAAAACGTTATACCGCACTTCTTGAGAGGTGGTAAAAAAAGTCTGGATCCCTTTACTGGGCCCTTCAAGTTCTGTACAGACATGATTTGGTGCTCTACTCATGGGTACTCCTTTGGTTTGCAATCAATGCACCCTTGAAATTGCACAGTCCAGAACAGACAAATGCCCGCTTGCTGATGGTCTTGTTGGATTTGATAAGTAGCGCTTGCTTAAATATTCTGTAAGTTCTCAAGCGAATAATTGCTCTTTCAGCGTGTATGCGTAACGAAGCAATCCTCCTTGTCCGTGTGACGTCTCCTTCAGTGAGCAGAGGCCTGCCTGTGGAAAAAATGAATGGTTATCTGGCATATTTTCAACTACAATAACAATCAAGCATTAGTAATCCATTCCGTGCCTTTTGTAAAGGTAGGCATGTTCAGCTTGACGCCTTGCAGCTCAAGATTTTGCCTTAGGCTGGATCCTCTATCCGCCATGATCTCATCTCCAGGACCCAGCAGGTCTTCAGTGCCACGGTCACTAGTTAAAATTTGTCAGAGGCTCGTCCTCCATAAGCATCTGACACATACATAATGTAGCCATTCGGCGCAATGGCCACCAGAAACTTCACAGTATTGTGAGCCTTGTAGCTACTGTAGGTCTGCGCTCGAGGCATTAGCTTCCTTGGTCGCTGCAGGAAAACCTCATGCAATCAATAATGCATGTAGTTCCCTCATAATGAGTGTTCAGAAAGGAAGCTGGCATGCTGTCTCTTATTACATCCCTGGGTAGCCAGAGAACCACTTTTCTCATTATCTTGCCGAGTGCGTACAATATGTGCTTGATGATGCTGTGTACTGAAGCAAGAGGCTTATGAAAAATCCTGGCCAAGCGCCCATAAAGAAGGCCTAAGCATAGCCTCGTCAAGGTCATCAAAAGTTGATCTACGCAAATGTTGAAAAACTTCTTGGGTCCTTTAAAGGTGATTGCCTTCGATAAGTTCTGAAAAATATCTTTAGTGATGCCTGTATAAAAAAGGCAATCATCCTTTGTAAGAGTTGGTCCAAATATTTCACATTTGTTCAGGACGGTTGTTCTTGCATAGTTGTGGTCGTCTGGCAATATGCTTTCCCACTGGGTAGACTGCTCTTTCCTTGCAACCTGTTTACAGAAATAGGAGAGATTCATGAGCTACTGCTGCTGAACAAGCAGCAGAACTGCAGTGAGAGAAGGAGCAAAGAAACAGGCTAATACTCTGCCTTTTATCTTGAAGGCACATCAAAGAGCATAATTTTATCAAAAGATCTTTAACCTTTGACTGACTTTGTGAAGTTGAAATGTATATGCCTTTTATTAAGATTCCTTTGTCTGAAGTGGGATTTCATACACACAGTCGCATGACAGAAAGGAAACTTAGCACCTGCTGTTGATAAACAACTTATAACAAAGAGAATACTGCTGGCCGCCTGGCTTTTAAAATTCATACTTGTAAAGCATTTCCACATATTCTTAAAGCGACCAACAACCGATTTTTGTCGACCCAGTTTTTTTACGGTGCAACAGAAAGCTCACCCTTCGTAGTGTTTGTAGCTGCAGCGGTGGATCCCAAAAGCACGTGGTTATTTTATAAGTGGTACTTTTCGATCTGAAAAGCCCTTAAACTGTACGTAGACGTGCTCCAGCAACGCTGTGAAGCAATAGCAACGCCGTGGTCCCTCAATACTTTTACTGGTCATGAATCTCCCGCGTAACTCAATGGGAGAGCTTCATATACCGCCCGCACCTTCCGTGCCGCGGCGCTGTCGTAGCTAGAAGGGGGACGAGGAAGCCGGCTGCTGCTGCCCGCGATTAGCGGAGTGGTGTTGTTTGTGCTGGTTGCACCCCCTTTTTTTCTTTGCGTGGTCATCTCATCGTGACAGTGATGCCCACCACCTGCTGTTTGCCGGGCTGTCACTCGGGATACAAGGGAACCGTCGAAAAAGTCTCCATGTTCTGTTTACGAGCCGACGCAGACAACACGAGAGGTAGAAACGTGCAATCCCGCGACAGGAGACTGTCGGATTTTCGTTCGACTCCACGTACGTTCGCGTGTGCGAAAAACATTTCGATGCAAGTGACATTGTACGTGCGGACATGTGCACAATGAATGGAAACATCGTTTCACTGCCTCGAGATCGACCAAGACTAGTGGGAGACGCCGTGCCTAGAATTGTGTGTGTAGTGTGTGTGAGTGTGTTTGGAGTTTTATGTGAAGTGCGGTGTTCGGAGTGTGTGCGTTTGCTTTCTGCATAATGATAGCAACTAAAAAGCCATGCCGTGGGCCAAAATGCAATATTTTCTTTTACTTTGATAGTGCTGTTTGCTGGTGTGGTTGCTGAACCGAGAAAAGTTCTAGAAATGATCAAAAAGGATTGTGCAGTTTTATGTATAATTGATCAGTTTAAGCTGAATAACTGGGTTGATGAAAGCTCCGGGTTGATTTCCATTTGCGCTGGTGTTTACATAGAAGGAGCAAGGTGGCTAACTGGAACGCCCGCTTAGAACTCGCAGTCATTGCGACAGTATATGGGAATGGATAAAAAAAGAGCCGCGTATATTAGAACTCGGCTGTGTTATAAAATCTGCATGCGTAAAATCAAAACCTTTCGCTTGAAAATCTGACATAGTGCCTGTACCTAGCAAAAGCAGCTCGCAGCAGTTTCACCTCATTGTTTGTTTTAATCTTCAAAATCATAAGTGCAAATTATGACACCAAAGAGAAAAAATAGGAAAATAACACGAGCATCCCTCTCCGTTCTGTGGTATCTCAATCTGTGCTTTTGATTTTTAAAGCTATGTTTCACTAACGATATCGCTCAAGAGGTACTTCAAAGCTATTAATGCCAAGTAACTTCTATTTGCAGCTTCGTGATGCCCTATAGAATAAAGCGACAATTACTCCGAAAATGTGCGTTACGTGCAACCAGAGCACGGCTACTCCGCAACCTCTAGCGCAAAATATGTTAACCTGTCAGTCATCCAGAACCAGTCACAGTGTTCGGTTTAAGCCCGGAAACGACTATGCAGGAATCGAGAAATGTACGAACGTCACGAACACGCGCACCTGCCCGAAGCCTCCTAAGCACGACTTCTTCCGCCCTAGTAAGCTGAAAGGGGAGAGAGCAGACACACACGGTTGGATAAGAGCGCGTGCATCCTGCCGGAGAACACTTTTACGTGCACGGAGTGTATTTAGGGGTTGAAGTGGAAGGGTATAGATGGGAGGTCTGTATTAGGATGGCAGTGTGCTTGTTGGCCAGCAACAATATTGCGAGGTTTCGCAGCATGGACTTGAATCCAGTGTACCCTGACGCAAATGGTTGTGTTACGGTCCATCTTATGTATCGCCTCGCGAATTTGCATCGCATTGTGAACTTTCTTGAGTTCCTGGATAGCCGCTAAGAGTCAGTGAATATGTCAAGTTGCTTAATTGTAGCCAGCTATTCTTGCCAGCCATTGCTTGCCATTCTTCACGTCACATTTCAGTTTGTTGCAATCGCATTCATTGCTTCGGCCTAGCGGCTAATCTGTGAATTTTTTTCATGATGCCGGATCACCTAAAAATTAGGGGCGTTTGGCAACAGATAGATAGATAGATAGATAGACAGACAGACAGACAGACAGACAGACAGACAGACAGACAGACAGACAGACAGACAGACAGACAGACAGACAGATAGATAGATAGATAGATAGATAGATAGATAGATAGATAGATAGATAGATAGATAGATAGATAGATAGATAGATAGATAGATAGATAGATAGATAGATAGATAGATAGATAGATAGATAGATAGATAGATAGATAGATAGATAGATAGATAGATAGATAGATAGATAGATAGATAGATAGATAGATAGATAGATAGATAGATAGATAGATAGATAGATAGATAGATAACTCGAAGTATTATAAATCGCAAGAAATTAGATAAGCCAAGTTGCGAAATTCCAGTGAAAAGTAAAGCTCTATCTAAATCCTTTACCACTACTGACCAGGTCCTTAACAGGAGCGTCTAACGGCGTCTTCGTTTATGTAAACAAAAGGCAGCTGTGTTTTGCGGCACTGCGTTTTTATTTTGCACTTAAAGACTGAGTAAGGCTGGTTGTGGTAACACGTGAACCTTGCGAAGCGTCCTCGAGTTGATTTGCGCATGGCATGTGCCAATCGTCCTTGCCGCTGCACTCAAGTCAACTTCGCATCAAGCGAACCGTGTTCCCTGTTCCGTAAAATTCTAGATTCCACAAAATTTATAACAAACGAGATTAACTTACACCACGAGCAGCAATTACGTCTTGTTAGTAATTTCTTAGTATATTCACTTAGCTTATGTGATTATTAAACGGCTAGTAAGGATCTTGTTCAAAAATTTTAATTAGTTTGTTAGTACATTAGAAAGACTTGGTCATCTATTAAAACGTCTACGGAGACAAACCATTAAGAAGCGGGATGGATTGAAATGAGATTGTGGCCTGTGTGCGATGGTGAGCCTACATTTAGGGGGAGCAACCGCAGGTAGTTACAACTAATGAGCAGACACAATTCCCACGCACCTCTCTGTTAGATTACGTCCTCCGCAGTTGAAATTGCGGCATTCTTGCGTATTGTAAATACATGGAAGGCGAATAACTGCAGTTATGCTATATGGATCATGTCAATATGTTTTGTAAATTATTTGTACGGTTTTTTCAAACTGGTGATAGATTACCAAGTTGCACGCAAGCAGGCCTTGTCTTCAACGGCTGAACAATTAGCAATCATCATGGTGTGTTGTCCGTTTTTTTTTTTCAGCAGAGAAGCTAACTAAAATTTTATTCCCTTCAAGCTATCGAACGTCTTGACCTTCTGACAGGGCCAGAAATCTTTATTTTTACTAGACGTCAGGCATCATTAGGATGCTACCTGAATGAACCGCTTCAGCAGGCAAGCCACAGGGGAGCTCAAACATGCCCTTTTATCTACAGAACAATAAGCCTCTGCAGACTTCGTAGATATGTAGACGCTCCTTCAACAACTCAATCGAAAATTAGACAGCGTCAATACTGACCTATCGTCAGAAGGGACCGAAAATATGATATTGTTAAACGCTTCGTATCAGACAAAATAATCTACTTGCATACCTGAGCATTCTCGGAAGTAGACTTAGCCGCCATGGCGGCGGGTCACCGCGCAAAGGCCATGCGCGATAATCTCGGCATGAATTTTTTCACGTCGCACTGCTCTCGTCAGCAACCCACAACGGAGCCGAAACAACTTTATTCTGCAAGCCGCTGCACACCTAAAAAAGCAGCACTAAAAAAGGGCAGTTTTATGAAAGACGTGACATATTGACGTCAATATTGACATTCACCAGACTTCTACAGAGTTCGTGAGGTAGACCAAGCATTTTCATGATATGTGCAATGGCTCAATATGTATTTCCGAACACAATAATCACTTTTAGAGCCGTATCGGAAGCGGGGGCTTTTCTTAGGGCTTATTAGCTTTTGTCCTGTTAATTTTCACCTAGTATTGATGTGCGTGTGGCTGTGCGTCGTTTTTTAAAAACGAAGAATTTCTTAGGGAACCAAGCACACTTTGCCAATTTTTATCTATCTATCTATCTATCTATCTATCTATCTATCTATCTATCTATCTATCTATCTATCTATCTATCTATCTATCTATCTATCTATAAATGAGAACTGACAGACAATATTGCCAAGGAAAATATAGGGGGTGCTATTTCTAGTAATTAGGATATAAATGTGAAGAAAGTAAAGTGGACGGAAATGTAACTTGCGGCCAGCAGAGACCGAACCTGCGACTTTCGAATAACGCGTACGATGCTCCACCACTGAGCTACGGCGGCGGTCATCCTCTCGTCCATTTTATGGGGTATATATGTACATTTAAACCAAGCAGTGTTAGTCAGCGCGGGTCCCCGCCATGGCGACGAGTGCGGAACACTCTATTTCTGCCTGTTGGCGTCACGTCGCATGTCATCTTTTCATGAGCCGGCAGCTGACCAATAATCCCTCGCAAACTACTTGAAGGCATCAAGTCTGCCAGAACGAGACCCTCGCTATGAATGAATAGCGCTGGTCTCATTCTGGCAGACTTCATGCCTTCAGGTCCTGCATTCATAGCGAGGGTCTCGTTCTGGCAGACTTGATGTCTTCAGGTAGCCTTCATTCATAGCGAGGGTATCGTTCGCACACTTGATGCCTTCAGGTAGTATGCGAGGGATTATTCGTCAGCTGCCGGCTCGTAAAAAGTCAGCGAGAAATTACTTGCTCTTCTCTAGACAAGTGATACCATATATCGAAAACCGACTACGTGATATGCCGAAAAGCACATGGACGCGGCTGTTGGATGATTTGTGCATCGTGAGCTGCATAGTTACCACGGCCGCCGCGGTGCGGCGTGACGTGCCCGCGCCGCGCTTTACGCTCGTGGCACGCTCGTGATCACAAGGAAAGTGACCCGCGCAATAAAAGAAGCACGGTGTCAAAACAAGCCAAGAAAATAAAGTACTTAGAGCCATGACGCGCGCTGATGTACCGACGCACATTCTTCCCCCTTGTCATCGCCTCCCGTATGTAGCTTTCAGAGCACTCGCTGGAACGAAAGGGAAGATGAAGCGCTTAGAGCAGTGGTATCAAAGAAGAGGCGCGCGGTCCTCATGCCGTTCACCGACCTTTCGGTAGTGGCACCGCCCGCACACGACTATCTTTATCCCATATCTTCTAAATGCGAAGCATTTCTTAGCGAACTTCTGCGACTTTGAGCGTACCTATCTATCTATCTATCTATCTATCTATCTATCTATCTATCTATCTATCTATCTATCTATCTATCTATCTATCTATCTATCTATCTATCTATCTATCTATCTATCTATCTATCTATCTATCTATCTATCTAGCCGCCTAAGACTTTGTGCTCTCCTGGTCACTTGGTTAATCGAATGTACACCAAAATTGGTATGGCGTAACATGACTGTATTACGAACATAAATGACAAGTCATAACATGAAATCATGACACGCATGTCATGTACAGCATGACTTACGTGCCACGCTCACGGTGCTCTAGCAGCCGTTTCGCTAGCTTTATATACACCAAAACAGGTATCTTGCCACGTGACTGTGTAACGAACATAAATAACATGAGTTAACAGGAAAATCATGACACGAATGTCATGTACAGCATGACTTACGTGCCACGCTCATGGAGCGCTGGCGGCCGTTTCGCTAGCTTCATCTACCCCAAAATTGGTATTGCGTGACGTGACTGTGTAACGAACATAAATAACACGAGTTAACATGAAAATCATGACACGAATGTCATGTACAGCATGACTTACGTGCCACGCTCATGGAGCGCTGGCGGCCGTTTCGCTAGCTTCATCTACCCCAAAATTGGTATTGCGCGACGTGACTGTGTAACGAACATAAATAACACGAGTTAACATGAAAATCATGACACGAATGTCATGTACAGCATGACTTACGTGCCACGCTCATGGGGCGCTGGCGGCCGTTTCGCTAGCTTGATCTACCCCAAAGTTGGTATTGCGTGACGTGACTGTGTAACAAACATAAATAACACGAGTTAACATGAAAATCATGACACGAATGTCATGTACAGCATGACTTACGTGCCACGCTCATGGTGCGCTCGCGGCCGCTTCGCTAGCTTGATATACACCGAAATTGGTATCTTGCGACGTGACTGTGTGACGAACATAAATAACTCGAGTTAACATGAGAATCATGACACGCATGTCATGTACAGCATGACTTACGTGCCACGCTCATGGTGCGCTGGCGGCCGTTTCGCTAGCTTGATCTACCCCGAAGTTGCTATTGCGCGGCGTTACTGTGTGACGAACATAAATATTAGGAGTTAACATGAAAACCATGACACGCATTTTCCTCAATGACATACAAGACGATGTATGCAGCTCTTTGCTGGCTGATTCGCATTACATCGATTCCCACAATGCGTGGGATCTGCCGGCTTTTTTTTTTTCTTACTAAGTATGTTCATGAGCTATACAGACGTGACTAAATCATTGTTTTCAGGAGGCATCCCTTGCGGTCACCATGTGTTGAAACATAATCATAGGACAAAAACTATATTTACGAGTTGGCGCCCAGATTTCAGTCATTGTGGTGATCAGTACCGACGCAGTTCTCAAATCCTGATGTCATCTCCTTTTGGAAATGAGCGACATATGAGATATGGGCAGCCCCGTCCCCCCTCTACTTCATTCTTCACTGTGCCCTGCCCTTGCAAGCCAAGTCTCGTGACTGTTGCCCGTTAGCTCAGGTGAGCTTGACACCCCTGGCCTACAGCGTGTAACAAATCCTTGTAAGTCTGCACGTACTTCATACATTCTAAAAATTTTTGCGGTGGTCGATTTGTGAGGCAAAAAACGCCAGGCCTGCGCTGAAATCGAAGCACAGTCACAGCGAAAGCTGGAAGAGCGGCATTTCTAGAGCCCGTTGTAAGCTCTCTTGGGGCTACAATACAAGTACACTAGAAAGGTACCCACTGCGCCATAAATCACAATTTTTGTGAAGTTAGGAAGCACCTACTAAGCCATTATTCGTCATTGTGCGGAGAAGCGAGGCACCAGCTACACGTCTGTAAGGCATTATGTGCACTTTGTTGACGCGACGACTGATGACGATGAAGAATTATGGCTCAGCCCTTTGTAATGGGTTGGAAGCTTTAAACGGCCCACCAGTTATGCAATTTGCATTGGGTGACGCCCGGTCGCTATTTCCCTCTCCCGTCATGCTGTATAACATACGTTGACGTGGGGGAGAGACTGGGGGGGGGGGGTGAAGAACTTTACTGAGACCCCGAGGAAATGAATCATGCGCTTATGGGCTTCCTTGGCAACCAATACAAGTGCACTTGCGAGGAACCCACTACGCTATAAATCATTGTAATTTTACTGAGACTCCGAGGAAATGGATCATGCGCTTATGGGCTTCCTCAACAACCAATACAAGTGCACTTGCGAGGGACCCACTACGCTATAAATCATTGTAATTTTACTGAGACCCCGAAGAAATGGATCATGCGCTTATGGGCTTCCTTGGCAACCAATACAAGTGAACTTTCGAGGAACCCACTACGCTATATCTCATTGTAATTTTTGAGAAGTAGGGCAGCAGGCACTGTGCCAATTTTCGTCATTCTACCGAGAGCCGTGGTACCTGCTAAACGCATGTAAGGCATTATGCGCACTTTGTTGATGCTGTGCCTGATGACGATGAAGAATTATGGCAGAACCCTTTGTAATGGGTTGGAAGCATTCAACAACCTACTCGTTGCGCAATTCGCATTGTGTGACGCCTGGTTACTGAATTTGCGTTGTGCGACGCTTGGTGCTTATTTCACTCTTCTACCACGCTATATTGCATATGCTAATGTGGTTCCTTCCCGACATGAAGCCTGTATAGGACTTTTTTGCGAAGCAGTTTCAAGCACCGGCACGGCTCAGAGGTTGAATACTGGGCTCCCACGCTGAGGGCCCAGGGTCGAACCTCGTTCCATCCTGGAATTTTTTTCTTATTTCGTTTTTTTTTCTTATTTCGAGCGATACTGGTTACGGACACCGGCGGCGGACAACTACGGCGCCAAAAGCGGCCGGTGAAATGATCTCATAACAGCTTTCGCTGTAAAAACACTGGTAGTGAGGTCATTCTATGATTACTTGATAAACTGTTGCAGGGCACCTTTAAGTCTAGTGGCATACGTGGATGAGGGTGTGGTGCGGCTTATTACGTTTCAGGTCGAATAGGTAGTCTCGACATTTCGCGCTGCGTTTCGCTGGCGCAGTCACAACCAGGCCCGTAGCCAGGAAATTTTTTTTTTTTTGGGGGGGGGGACCCACTAGCTGAAGGGCTTCACTATTCAAGAAAAACACCTATTTTTTTATTTATTTATGGTAAAACACCACCCTCCATGAAAATTGGGGGGGGGGGTGCTCAGACCCCTATGACTAAAGCCCCCCACCCCCCACTGGCTACGGCCCTGGTCACAACACTGCATCACCAGCGGCTGTCAATGACGCACGAGAAGATGCTAGGCCTTCTGCATTTATGTCTTCACTTTGCTCCTTCCGACACGCAATTAGACGCGGATTAATTCCTACGTAAGTCATCATTTCTGAACTATACTGCGCTATTTCTAAACTACTGCGATCAATTCTGAACTGCGAACGCGATATGCATTGCCAAGGCCGGCAGATGCCTTGACTGCGCATCAAGTCACCTGGTCGAAAAGCATCGCGAAAGTGTACGAGGCCTACACAAACTGTGCTTTGTCACTCCCTGAAAATTGGTATTCACTGCCAGCGGGCCTTCCAGTCGCTTCAAAACGCCTTCTCAGAGTTCACCGCCGTTCACGGCGGCCGCCCTCTCCGGGCTCGACGCGATGTCAGGGGAGTTATCTTGTACAAGTCCTGTGATGGAACGGAACGAAACGTCCCGAGGGGACAAGAAGGAGCCGTAAGTGATTGGTCGAGGCTCGTCTGACAGTCAGACGTGAGAACAGCGACCGGAAAAGGCAGTGCTGTCAACCATTTTGGCAAAAAACGGGCACAGAACGGACGGAGACACCGTCCGCTAGGACGGCTACAGAACAGTCTCCGGGCGACTTGAATTGAATCAAAACGTAAGCGCTTGCGCCAGAGAATCAAATTATCCTTCTCTGTGCCTGGCTTATTCTAATAGCGCGCTGATAGTTTGCGAAAGTAGCAACCATCCACTCATTACCGAAAGTCTCGTGAACACGCGACACCACCTAGCACCCGATCAAGACATTAACACAGATGAATTGTTAAAGTAGTCGCGCTGTTCAATTTCAAGCTTTGAAAAGCAATGTGTGTCAATATTGATGTTCACCTATAATAATTCCATATTTATTCATGCGCTGAAAACATTTCTGAATTCCCTCAACGAGGCTATTGACTGTTTGTTCTCTATCGACCTCTAGTGACGTTTCGTTCCGTTCTATCACAGAACACGTACAAGACAGCTCCTCAGGGTGGCCGCGGCCTCGCTTCTATGACTTAAAAGCAAACAGAAACAATAAAAAGACCTGTGTTTGCGACAGAAGTCAATTCCAACAATACTAAGTTCGCGGCAATTGCAACATTACTTACGGCAATTCCGACAGGGAATTACGGTAATTCCAACAATACTAAGTTCGCGTGATGAATTACGTTCACACTCCATTGTAGGCAATTAGTGTGCAGTGAGAGAGCATTGCGTAGTCGGGCAACTCTCGTTTTATATTCGAGTTCAAACGAGTGTTCACTTTTCGTTGTTTGCTTAATGGTACACCGTCAAAATATCGCGGCTTACTTCTTTAGAAGCAGATGTAACACGCAGTCGCGAACGCTACAGAAATGTATGTGGCGAAAGAAATGAGCGGAGGTAAGCAGCACACCAAAGCATAAGAAGCGCAAATAAACGACGTTTCTACATATGACGCTCGTTTATATTACATAGAGCATTGTATTTTATAGGAAAGCTCATTTTATAAGTTTGACACATCACCTTGAGACGAAGAATTCCATCTAATGCCTACCTCAGGCCCAACGTGCATGCAGCGACTGAACGTGCTTCTGTGCAATAGATTAGCTTGTGAGGCGGCAGGTATTTCGCATCTGCCGTGTGTATGAGTCTTTAAGAGCGCTTAACTCCGTCATATTGTTCTCGTCCCATTCTGGGAGCAAAGTGAAGTCCTCTGCGGGAACTCACAGCGAGAACACTCGCTGCGGGACGATGAAGGAGCTGGCAGCAGGTTTGTGGCCCGGCAATGACAGCCACTCAGCCTCTCCAATGTGGAGGCTCTAGCAGAGTATTCCCCATAGAGTTTATTAATATTTCGTTCCGAAAGTACTTACAGAAATGTGCTGGAGGGCTTCCGCGAGGTGTTTTTGTAGAGAGCCGACACCGAAACCTATGGGGAGTGCGCCGGCGGGATCCTACCTAGCACGCAATCGAGGCGCGTCCGATAGAGAGCAACTCCGTAACTCCTCGCCTCCAGTACATCGTTTTCCCTGCGTGACATCAAGCGGCGGCATAGGATGGCACCATACGATGACTGCATACTATTTTCCTCCTCCCCCTTCCTTCCTCCTTTCGCTCCTCCTCACCCTCACATCACTGCTCCCCAGCCTCACTTATCTTTCTGGCCCCCTTGCTGTACATTGCTATGCTACAGATGGCTATGATATACATGGCTTTGCCTGCGTCACGCCAAGCGACATATGGTACGAGGATAACAGCATACGACAGCCTGAGCCCCTCAAGAGCTCCGCACTTAAAAGCGAGAGGCTGGACGGTGTTCATACACATAAACATTACATAAACAGTACATAAACATTACGTGCTCTGTCAGTCCTGTGTGAGAAGAGGCGTAGAAAGAATGTCGGCTATGTCCGCTAATGGAGTGTAAATATGTGTTTTTGACCGCGTGTATGAGATATCTTAGTTGTCAACAAGATCCACCCTGGCAACCTCGCAACGCTGCTCTTTAATTGCACCTACTCTTTAAAATAGGAGTCATCTTAATATATTTCTTGCAATGGAATCTTTTCATGACACCTCCAACCCTCGGTTTGCATACGAAATTCTGCATTCCGACTTTACTAGGAGTGTTTCAACGTGAAGGCAGAAAATATGTTTTTTTTAAACCTGACCACTACGAAAACCTCCTTCAGAATCGGTCACTGTTTTGCTACTCGAGTCAAGATTGCTAAGTGCGTTGTAGAAGGCCTGACGCAAAACGATTAATAAAGTGTTAATGGTCTAGATACATTTGTTGAAGCGAACGCTATCAATAAATTAAGAAATTAATAACTAAGTTCAAGCCCAGCTTCTCTTGTCCTTTAATGGAGACTGCCAGCTCCATAACAATACTTGTTTAAAGGTTTTTATACAGCAACCATCGAAATTCTTCAGTTCATTGACAGGCTTCAGTTTTTTATACATTACTATAAAGGCGAAAGCGTTAGATTATGTTTGAAAGTCGCTTCGTGAGCTACAAAAAACGTCGCGCGCCGCTCGTCCTTTTCGTATTTGCGACGTTTGCATTATTTAAAAAAAAATTAGCCGAACTTGGGCGACCCAGCAGGCCCGCGAGGCGGTGTGGAGGCAAGGCCTCGACGTCCCCACGTGAAAGGTCTGGGACCAGTCAACCAAGCTGCTGGTTTCAATAAAAATTCCTCCTCCTCCAGCTTGAGCAGAATACGGCATGACCGTGCGAGCTGCGACCTCCCTTCTCTTTTTCGGCATTCGCAATACGAAACAAATTAAAAACCAGCGGTTTGCGTAATTTAAAGGTGCCCCCCCCCCCGGATCGCTTTCGCGGTCGAGTTGTCGTAACGAGCTATACCTCGTAATTTTTTCTAATAATAGCGCATCGAAGATAATTTCTTTGCTTATTCACCGCTCTTCATTAGTAACATACTTACCTCTGTATGAAATAATCTCCGCTAATATATTTTGGTACAGGTATTCTATCTTATTGACGAACTTGTTACACGTTCATACTATGCTGTTATATGTCAGAGTTGTTTACAGCAGCTAGGCCCCTTTCATGCTATAAGAAATCTCTAAATGTGAATTCTGACGAGGGCGAAGGGTAAATTCTGTAAAATTCAATGCGCCTTTCTCCTGCGGCATTTGTTGATGTATGTGGAGGCTGTAGCCAATAAGTTAGGCATTCTGCGCTACATCCCACCTGTCTATAAATATTCGTAAATCCTTACAGATCACTTCTTTTGAATTAGATGCCACCTATCGCTCACAAATTCTGCCGGCATGGATATTCTCGCCCTTGCAAGTATGTTTCAGATGTTCGTAGGTGTCTTCACCGCTCAAGATTATAATTCTAGACGACCAGGAACCTCAGGAGAACTCTACAAGGCAAGTGAAAAGCAGAGTTTCGGTCCAAGACCGTCCGCGCTGCGTTTTAATCTAGCAATTTTCCTACACCTTCGTTAACAGTGGCTAAAGTTCTTGCTTGATTATGAATCCACCTATTATATTGCTGTGGACGGCGACAGTGAAAAAATGCGCCCTTGGGGGTGAACCTCAAGCTAAATGTCATTTGTTACATGGGTCTGACAGGGATCGTTAACGGGACCAAAATGTGCTGTATGTGCTATACTGCACTGTTTCGTCTAATTCTGTGGCAATAATCGTCCATCCTTATCGATATACATGGCTTCCAGTGTGAAGATGGAAATGTGTTCCCCGAGAAGTAAAGAGAAGGAGAGTAATCAGAGGTCGAAAAGCTGTTCGGAATAGTTTGACAGCTATCTTACGGACGTTATTTACACAATAGAGGATAGATTGAACAGTTACAGAACATCAGAACGTATTGAACATTTTTATTTATATGTTTGTTCTTGAATGCTTACAAATATGTATAACTACATATTTCATTCATTTATAATTTTCTATGCGCTTGCAGATTACACATAGGTCAAGCAATAATACTAATAATGCTCTTGACTAATGTAGGGGAAAGCGCAAAATAAATATGTTTGACTGCAATTTTATATCATGAAGTAAGCCATTGTAGCATTGTATTTTAATATGCATGGATATATGTGTATTTCGTATGCGGCACCCACCAGTAAAACACCGTTCCATGATGGTTCTTCTTCTTGTTCTTGCTGGTCGATCCGTGTTTCTTGATTCTTTGTTAGGTGCATTTTCTTCTCTGTTTCAGTACAAATCTCAACCAGCTCGCGCAAACTATCCTATCGCTGGTCTGAGCTAGCAGATTAAGCCAGTATGGAAAAATTACACTCCATTAGAGTTAACGGACATGGTGCGACAGACAGGAAGATACTATAGAATTCAGGCCGTGCTACATCGGCTCATAGGAATTGAATTTTAGAGCTCATAACATGACATATCCTTTTTCTTGGTTCCAATAGCCGTCTTCTATGTGCACAATAATTCGACGATACAGAGAGCGCCGATTCTCATAATAACACACCATAAAATGCGGGCGTCGAAACGTGTTCTGTTTTCCGCTTCGTATCGCGTCGTTGCGCCACAAGAAACTTGATTTTGCTTGAACCAAGGACACTTTCACCGTGTCTATCTATCTATCTATCTATCTATCTATCTATCTATCTATCTATCTATCTATCTATCTATCTATCTATCTATCTATCTATCTATCTATCTATCTATTGAAACGGGGGTGTTTTACAGGAAGAAGTGGACCCGGCCCCGACGAAGGACTGCTACAAGGGTTAAGTCGAAGCAGGCCAGCGATCGCAGCCAGTTGTCTTCCTATTTCTCTTTTGCTCCAGTCTCGTGTCCACTGCCTTCATTACAATCTCTCCTGGGCATTGAGGGAATCATCCTGGCGACCTAAGGGCAGGTGTACACAGAAGGGCCATGGTGCTGTTTGAGCCGAGAGACGTGCACGATTTCTTGTCCAGGACGACGCTTGTCCGCAGATGCGTCAAGCTGGGCGCTCACCATAGCGTGGACAGCCGGCATCCGGGTGGAATTTGCGTAGGCCTATTCGTCGATAGTAGCAGTCGCGGTACATGCGTCCAGCTTCGCCACAGTGGTAGCACAAAGGACGATTGTCAGGAGCATGCCAGATGGTGAACTTCCGCGGGCCAGGACGAAAGTCGGCGTGCACAGCCGGGCGATGGGTTGGGCTTGGAAAACGTCGAGAGACCCCATCCAGCAGGTGGATGAAAACACCGCGCCGTCGACGGCGTAGAGAGCCGCAGGGCATCCGCGTGGGAGAGCACGGGAGGTTCCGCTCGCGATGGCGGTGAGAAAGGAACCGAACTGCCTGATTTTGTTCCGAATGACGTCGGTAAGAGCGGTGACACTGGAAGTTGCTACTGCATGAATCGTCTGGAGTTTTTCACGGACAGCCTGCTGTATGAGCTCTGTAAGGGACTCCCTGTCACCACACCCTGGCACAAGCCAGCACGCAGCGGATATGGTGGTCTGGCGCTCATACTGCGATAACCGCTGCCGAAGCATGCGTTCCATAATTGTTGCCTCATGTATGAACTCTGACACCGTTGTTGGAAGGTTGCGCACGACGCCCGCGAAAAGCTGTTCCTTTACGCCTCGCATTAAGAGGCGTACAGTCGAGCGCGATTTGAAGGTTATCGCGCGAGCCTAAAATCAAGACCTACAACAGCGCCACGTCCCACAATACTCTTTCGAGGAGAGGGAGGTATCAAGCAAGCTTCACTCACTCTTCTTGCTGTTCCTTAAGCTGCGATCACTCCCCTCTGAGGATGGCACATTTTCATTTGTTTTGTTTTTGTTTTTTGCAATAACGCGTTATAGTGTGGGCACTTCATCATCTGGCACTTCTTTCATCATTTATCAGGCACTACTTCATCATCTGTACATTGTTATCATCACATGGTGTTCTTCATCATCTTCGCTTGTGGGGACACATATTGAGATTGTTCTATGCCTCGGATATGATCGGTTCGCCAAGTCTCGAAGGCTTGATAAAGGCGTGTCAACTACGACGTCACAAGTGGTGGAGGGTGCTCATTGGTTCCGCGTCCTCTCCTTGCCCGCTTTACCTCCTGGATCTTCGTTCAGGTCGCCGTTTGTGCCAGTTGTCCACCAGCATGCCGCAGGACGAACCCTCAGGCAGTTCTTCACCTACCGAAAACCATGTAGCAAGACACTGAGTGAAGTTCGTCATAAGCATGACATTGGGAGGTGCACTTTCATCCCCCAATAAAGTCGTTTTCGCTTCTTGGCGCACGCGCGTTCGGCTACTTGGCGTAGATAGCGGCATCGCCGCCGTGCCAGGGGTGGCGGTGGTCCGGCGCCGGCGCTGTCCTGTCGCGGGCGCACGGGAAAAAGCAATACGATCTTTTGTGGCTTGGAGCGCGAGTCGGCGGTCGTCCCTCACGGGAGGTTCGTGGGGACGATTCCGCAGTAGGGTCTCACAGACTCCCGTGGTGAGTCGAACGTCGGCGATACCGCACTCGTGGTACATTATGTGCGTTAGGTTGTTAGTGTGTGTTTTATTGGCATTATGTGGTGTT
This sequence comes from Rhipicephalus sanguineus, assembly GCF_013339695.2. Lineage (NCBI taxonomy): Eukaryota > Metazoa > Arthropoda > Arachnida > Ixodida > Ixodidae > Rhipicephalus > Rhipicephalus sanguineus. The sequence goes on along the minus strand of NC_051181.1, from coordinate 85,512,106 downwards.
ATTTGGCGTGTTACTTCAGTTATTTGGCGTGTTACTTCAGGCTCGGCTGGCGAGCTCGCCGTTATGTAAAAGCAATTTATAAATGTCCACGTGTCCGTTGCACGACGGCGTCTATTGTGTCCGTTTGTTCCGAGAGTGGCTCATCAGGCCCCACAACATAAATCGGTTACTTTGATTTTAGGAGAGGGCATTCTGAAATGAATCGTCATCTTTACCCGCGATAGAGTGGCGGGCCTTCAGGTGCATTCATGGAAGTGCTGATATTTTTACAAACGGGAAGGACATCATCGATGTAATTGCGAAAATTTACCGCGGTTTGTTTATGCATTCTTACCATAAAGCGTCCATATTTGATGAAACTTGTTTCTGAGACGTACATGTGAAGGTAGGCGACGATGCAAAACCACGCGTTGGCAACCCTAGAGTTGTAGACTATGTTCTTGTTTAGCTGAACAGCATTGTCCTATTAGCCTACAAGCACTGAGACATTCGTAAGAGGAGAGCCAATTGATTATCTCGTTTTCGTTGAAGGTGCTAGGTATTGCTAGACCCTGTTAAACCAGCAAATTGACATAAAGAAACTGAATCGGCCTGTGGGCGAGTTTGGTATCATAGTATGGACGGCAGCTTCTTACCGTAGAGCTCGCAAGGAAGGTAAGTTGGGTAAGGGCAGAACCTCCGCAAAATACTCGTCCCCGCTTATTACATTCGCAATATCGGTGCGCGAGAGGTCTCTCGATCACGGCACATTACAGGCATTCTGAAGACGACCGTTCCGCTACGCATTTAAGTACGCTAGATATGTATAGGCGCGTATATTCGGTCGTGTTGCGTCGCCTGCGTTCTTTTTTCGATGAGTGCTTTTCAGGGGCCAACAAGTGTTATAATAGCATAACTGTCACCAAGAGAACATTTCTACTGTCAGAAATGTTCTCATGCGTTCTCATTAACTGCATGGCAAAGCTCTCTCTATACATATTGCATGCGCGAAGAGAGGAATATTGCACTTTTTGGAATGTGCGTGCTCACGAGTGAACACGTTCGAATGGACACTGAGTCATGTGCGAATAGCCGACCATGTGGCATCACAACCTGATAATATTGCAAACCCAATCATGTCAGATGTGTTAAAAAGGGGAGCTACTAAAGGTATGTATTTGCTAGCTCGAAAAGGACTGTTTCACTAGCCCAAAGGTCAGTGAAATATACCATGCAATACAACGTACGTCATAGTCGATATTGTTCTTCAATTAGAGCAGTGTGGTTCAAAATTTGAACTCTTTATGTTCAATTGAAAATTTGGTCCACTGTGTACATTTTACCTTTTTTTCTGTTGCAGAAGGCAAAAGGGAAACTCAGACATGTGGTTTGTATTTATGGGATGAACGTGTCAATAACAAAGAGGCCGTAACGAAATGTGAAGCAGACTACGACTATTATTGCACTGAATACAAAAAGGGCAAACTGGAACAAACTCTTTACGAAGAGAAATGCAGATATCTACAAGGATGCTGAAAACAGCTATTAGAAGACATGGTTCTTCAATAAAATATTGAGTGCACTCGTTGGACACAAAAATAGCACGTCGTTCTGTCTCACTTCCTGCTGTAACTTAAAGGGACTCTGTACCGCTCGGAAAAACTTTTCTGATTGTCGTGAAAATGAGAAGATCGCTTGTCACATCGGCGGCAACAAGCATGTTTTTGCCCCATAAAAAGGAATTATATTGTCAATTTGATGTTGACAATTGTGAAAGAATTACCGCTAGCGTCACCCAGCAGCGATGTCGTCAAACTACTGGTAGGACAAGAAATCTTCGCAGGTAGACTTATTTTGCTTATAAGCAAACATGTATAGCGTTGAGGCGTTTATTTGACGGTAGTCGGCGACGATGTGCACCGGCGACAGTCAAGGCAAAACACGGTCTCAGAGCGCGAGCGCGAAGAGCCAAAGAGGACGACCCACTAGAAGGCTATAGACCAGAACACAGCGAATTCCATGCGCATCGCCATATTTGCATCACGCGTCGCGCCATCTATCGCACACGCGAAGAAACAACACGCGCGGGCTGCCACGCCAGCAGACGCTACACAGAGCAAACGTGAAACTTCCGAAACTCAGCCCGCCGGAGAGCGTGTTTCGCGTCTTTTCTAGCCTGGACATTTTCGCTGATTTTATTGGAACATCAAGAACATCTTCCTCATGCAAGTCCACAATGTATACAGTACGTGCTGAGTGGGCTGCGGAAGCAACCTCGTCAGATACGTACGCTGTTACATTTGTATAAAAACCTTCTCGCTGTAGTACGCGTGAATCGTAATTGCAGTGCAGCTCGCGAAAGAGTGAAACGATGTTTTGTTTCCCCATATTACAAGCTGTGCACAAAGTTTTGTGAAAGCTCATCATTTCAGCATGCATCGCGCATTAATTAGAGTACGCTTTACGGGTAGTTTCGCGGAACGTAATTTTTGTTTCACGGGCGCTCTTACAATAATGCGTCTTGCTTACAAAAGCGTGCTATCAGAGAGTATAACCTGAAGTATCGTTCAGCGATCCTTTTTGGAAGCTACCTGCGCTATTTTATTCTTTTAACGATGGTGCTCTACAAGCGAAACTGTGCTACTCTTAGTTAAGCCGGTTAGCTACGCCTGCGACGTAAAGGACACTGGCGCGAGTACTGTTTACTCACGTGCCAATATATGTATTATGTGCAGCTGGATGCCTCGTCTCCAAATAAATTTGGGGACATCAAACACTGAAATGAAAGCACGAAATTCTGCCCAGCTGTTGAGGAGCACCGTGCCATTTATTACCTTTTGAAGACGAAGTCTCGAAGGCGTGGATATCATCAAAAGCACTAAAGCTTAATACTACGTTGAAAGTAGCAAAGCATGCTCTTTGCTTGTGCTTGAAAGTACTACCTTGCACTAGATTTTCGTCAAAGGAAACGCTCAAAGGTATGAAGTGCACCCCCACACAAAGCTCACGCCTGCCTTCAATCCAGCTGCGTGTCACGCAAATTAGGTTCGCAAAATGAAATAGGTGGGCATCACACTGCAGAATACACGCTGTTAGTGTACTTACTCGCGCATTTTCACTCGGCTCCTAGTTTTTTTGCTTGAATCACAGTTATCCACTCGCGGCGAAGCTGAAAACACCGCACCGGCACTATTTCCGTGGCGCGTCGTAATCGTCGCAGACAACGCTAATATCCTCTTGTTACGCAGCTTGTTTTGGCATCCGAAGACGACGCAGTAGTGCCCAGACGAGCTCTTATACGCTGAAGCGGCGTGAACGGGTACTTTTTCGCACTTTAAAGCCTCAGAACTGCAGCTTGCCCTGTTTACTTGGTGCAGCCCGCGCGCGCCTTGGCAGCCCCGGTCAGCCCGGCGTCTGGGTGCGAGAGTATCCGCTCGGCTCGCCAGCAGCCTGGGTGCGAGACAGGCGTGCTCTGGTGTATAGAGAGCGCAACCCATTACTCATCTCCAAGGCTTCGCTACAATTATTCCGCAAGCCTGGCTGTGTCAGATATCGGCGCACACTCAGTTGAATCCGGCTTGTATGGGAGTATCGTGTCGATGGTGTGCGACGGGTGCCTTCCGTATAATAAGAAGAAGGGTAAAAAACCTGTTGTGCTTCGAGGGGCGGTGCTATAGGCGTAGGTGACGAAGGGCAGAATGGCATCCCAATTTGTGTGATCGGCGGCGACGTACATTGAGAGCATGTCGCCGAGCGTGCGGTTAAAGCGTTCGGTTAGGCCATTCGTCTGCGGGTGGTAAGCATTATTTTGCGGTGAACAGCATGGCACTCTTTGAGAATGGCTTCGACGACTTCCCGACAAGAAGACACGGCCTCGATCACTGAGAAGCTCCTGGGGTGAACCGTGACGCAGCATGAATCGGTGTAGCAGGAAGGAGGCAACATCGCGCGCTGTAGCGGCTGGGAGGGCGACGGTTTCGGCGTATTGCGTTAGATGGTCAACAGCGACGATGGCCCAGCGGTTACCAGCCGATGTCAGATGAAGTGGTCCGTACAAGTCGATGCCCACGCGTCCGGACGGACGGTTAGGGCAAGGTAATGGTTGTATACCGGCGGGTGACACGTGTGTTGAAGGTTTTGGGCGTTGGCAATCGAGGCAGGAGCGAACTAACTTCTGCACGTAGCGGTACATCCCTCGCCAGAAGTATCGCTGTCGAATGCAGTGGTAAGTTTTGGATACCCCAGAGTGCGCGCATTGTGGATCAGAGTGGAAGGACTCGCATATTTCAGAACGCAGACTGCGGGGTATCACAAGTAGCCACTGGCGGCCGTCGGCGTTGTAATTGCGTCGGTGCAGTAGGTCGTCACGAATGGCAAAATGGTGGGCTTGACGACACAACGCGCGAGTGGTTGGTGTTGCCGACGGATCAGTGAGCAAGTCTATCAGCGAGGCGATCCATTTATCCTTGCGCTGTTCGGTAGCGATGGTGTGAATGTCGATGGAAGAAACAACATTGTTAGGTACCGAGCAGGGGGCATCGTCGTCAGGCAAGCGGGAGCGCAAGAGGGCGTCGGCGTCAGCATGCTGGCGTCCGTTGCGGTACAGCACGCGAATATCGTAGTCCTGTAGGCGAAGTGCCCAGCGGGCGAGGCGGCCTGAGGGATCCTTCAATGACGACAACCAGCATAGTGCATGATGGTCGGTGATGACATCATATGGGTGACCATACAAATAAGGTCGGAATTTTGTAAGGGCCCGGAGGATGGCCAGGCATTCTTTTTCGGTGATGGTGTAATTGGTCTCGGCTTTAGTAAGCGTACGACTTGGATATGCCACGACATAGTCAGGGAACCCTGGTTTGCGCTGCGCAAGGACAGCGCGAAGGCCAACACCACTGGCGTCTGTGTGTACCTCTGTAGGGGCCGTAGGGTCGTAGTGGCGTAGTATGGGAGGCGACGTCAACAAACGATGGAGCTTTGCGATACCGTCATCGCACTCTGACGACCACGAATGGAGGGGCCCGTTACTTCCGAGGAGCTTCGTCAGCGGTGATATGATAACCGCGAAGTTTCGAATGAAGCGTCGAAAGTATGAACACAGTCCTACGAAACTGCGCCGTTCTTTGACGGACGTAGGTTTCAGGAAATCGGTCAAGGCCCGAAGCTTGGCTGGATCGGGGAGAATTCCGTCCTTGGACACGACGTAGCCGAGTATTATCAGCTGCCGTGCTGCAAATCGGCACTTCTTTAGATTCAGTTGCAGACCAGCGTCGCTCAAACGCGTCAACACATGCCGGAGGCGTTGAAGATGCGTGGAGAAGTGTGAAGCGAAAATGACGACGTCGTCGAGGTAGCACAAGCACGTGTGCCATTTCAGCTTGCGCAGAACAGTATCCATCATGAGCGCGAAGATGGCGGGCGCATTACACAGCCCAAACGGCATGACGTTGAATTCGCACAAGCCGTCGGGCGTGACAAAGGCGGGCTTCGGTCGAGCGTCATCAGCCATATGTACCTGCCAGTACCCTGAACGCAAATCGATAGATGAAAAGAATTCTGCTCCTTGTAGGCTGTCAATCGCGTCGTCTATTCGCGGCAGTGGATACACGTCCTTACGAGGGATCTTGATGAGTCGTCGGTAGTCCACACAAAACCGCACAGAACCGTCCTTCTTCGCAACAAGAACGACAGGAGACGCCCAGGGGCTGTTAGATGGTCGAATAACATTGCGTCGAAGCATGTCGTCGGCTTGCTCGTTGATTACGCGGCGTTCTGTGAGAGATACGCGATATGGACGTTACCGCAGTGGCGGTTGGGCACCAGTGTCGATGCGATGCGTAACGGTGGACGTGCGGCCGAGAGAAGTTTGAGCAACATCGAAAGAAGCGCGAAATTCTTCCAAGAGGCCCAGAAGCTGGGAACGCTAGACCGGCGTAAGGTTGTCAGCAATGGAAGAAGCAAATACATCAGCGGGCGATGAACCAGGCGTGGTAATAGCACTGAGCGTACTGGAACTGGGACAGTGCGTGTCATCTGGTTCGTCCATAACTTGTGCGTCTTCGAGGGGTTCCACGCTGCCGAGACATTCACCTCGCACCAACGTAGCACTGTACGGAGATGGGTGGATAACAAAAATTGACCTGCTACCCTGAGTGATTTGCACGGTCGCGAAAGGCACCAGCAAGCCTTTCCTCGTGCAAACACGGTCAGATGGCGAGAGGAGTGCAACGGTGTCGGAGAGCCTGGCGCAGTAGACGGACACCGCCGTTGACGAGTATGCAGGCAGTTTGGTGTCGTCTTTGACGAGTACCTTGCTCACAGACGATGAACTGTCAGCCGTCGTCAGATCAGAGAATGGTGAGAGCTCTATTTCGGCTGGTGCGCGATGAATCACGGCGTCGTGGTGAGAGAAAAAATCCCATCCTAGGATGACGTCGTGAGAGCATGCTGGAATTATGATCAATTCGACGGCGTACAGAGCATCCTTAATCATGACGCAGGCGGTGCACACCGCTGTAGGGTGAATACTTTGGGCGCTGGCTGTACGGAGGGAGAGCCCGGGAAGTGGCGTCGTCACTTTTCGCAGTAGTCGGCTAAATTTGGCGTCAATAACGGATACGGAGGCTCCAGTGTCAATAAGGGCAGATGCGCGAACACCGTCCACAAACACGTCTAACACGTTCGATGGGCTTCGCTGAGGGCTTTCGCAGTTCGATAGCGTCGCAGCCCTTGCCTCGTGGACTGCGACGACTAGTTTTCCTGGTCACGTGGGACCGGACGTGGCCGCATCGGTGACAGTGGTCGGCGTCGTGGTGACGGCGAATGGTGGGTAGATGGAGCTGGGCGAGACGACGGCGACATAGGCGGCGGTGAATCGTAATACGGGCGGCTTGGCTGGCTGGGGATGGCTGAAGCTACACGAGGCGGCTGCAGCGATTTCAATAGCGGGCGACATGACCGGCGCAACCGCATGCGAAGCAGATCGGGCGGTTGTCAGAAGTGCGCCATCGTTTCGCCGGGGTATGTCCCATTCATGGCGCAGGACGCGGTGGAGGAGGCGTATGCTGATACGACTGCATGATGGGCTGCATCGTGGCCTAGGTATGACGTCGGCAAACGCAGCCGGCACACTCGCATTGAAGGCATGAGGTCTGGCGACGGCTTCGGCGTAAGGAAGTGGGGCAGCCACAGGGATCGCTTGGGTTGACCTGGCTACAACTTGCCCCTAACTGAGCGGCGCAGGCGCCGGAGGGCGCTGGTGGTATTCCCGCATAACCTCCGCGATTTCCTGCTGAATAGCGCGGCGCAAGGGAGCGAGCAGCGTGGTCGACGGCTGTTCAACATGCTGCGGGTGAGGGAAGGCCAGTAGGGAGAACTGGCGGGCAATTTCCTCGCGCACGAATGACTTGATCTCGGCGAGCAAGGCATACTGATCAGAAATTGCCGACAAGCCAGCGAGATCGGCGTCGCGTAATGGAGGTCGACGGGTCAGTAATCGCTGCCGACACAGCTCCTCGTAGCTTTCGCAGAGCGTGATCACTTCGGCCACAGTACGGGGGCTCTTGGCGAGCAGCATAGTGAAGGCATCGTCGTCGATGCCTTTCAGAACATGGCGGATCTTGTCAGACTCAGGCATGGCTGCGTCGGCTTTCTTGCTCAAGTCCAGGATGTCTTCTATGTAGCTCGTAAAAGACTCACCGGTCGGCTGAGCTCGTTCACGTAAACGCTGTTCGGCTTGCAGTTTACGAACGGCAGGGCGGCCAAACACATCGATGATGGCGGTCTTGAAAGCAGACCACGTGGGGAAATCGGTGGCGTGGTTGTTGTACCACAGGCCCGCCACACCCGCAAGGCAGAAAACCAGGTTGCTGAGTTTGCCTGCCTCGTCCCATTTATGGGTACGCTCGCACGCTCGTACATCGCAAGCCAGTCCTCAGCGTCGGTCCCATCCGCGCCGGTGAAGATAGGAGGGTCGCGGATGCGGGGGACACCGGAGCATGTGGTCGTTGTGGGAGGAGGCGTTTGCTGAGCAGCGTCTTGAAGCATGGTAGTTGGTAGGGTACGGGATCTCAGCTTGAGGGGCATCGAATGGGAGTACAGCACTCTCCACCAATTTGTTGAGGCGTTTATTTGACGATAGTCGGCGACGATGTGCACTGGCGACAGTCAAGGCAAAACACGGACTCAGAGTGCGAGCGCGAAGAGCCAAAGAGGACGACCCACTAGAAGGCTATAGAGAGCGCAACCCATTACTCATCTCAAAGGCTTCGCTACAATAGCTTGAAATTGTATTTTACGCACTTGAGGCAGCTTTCGGTTGCGTCAGATAGTAATTTTAAATGCGAAGCATATCTTAGCGAACCTCGGGCACTTTGGGCGTTTCTATCTACGTATCTATCTATCTATCTATCTATCTATCTATCTAGCCGCCTACGTCTTGGGCGCTCTCCTGGTCGTCTCCATAACTTGTAATATAACAAAATTGGCACAGCTGGGGATCAGTGTATGACGAACACGATTCACTGGTCATTACATGAATAACGCAAAATACCTGTCGTGTACGTCATGAAACCCTTTCTCTCAGTCACGTGTGGCACACACCCGCACACCCGAGTTCATGTTATGCGGGTATTTGCCACAGGTGATACAAGTCTCAACCGACCCAGTAACCGCGAACACACACATTGACATGCAAGGAAAGGGATAATAATAATTGTTGGGGTTTTAACCACGATATGTGAGAGAGGCCATAGCGGAGGGCTCCGGAAATTTTGACCATCTCGTATTCTTTAACGTGCTCCGAGATCGCACAGTACATGGGCATCTCGCATTTTGCCTCCATCGAAATGCGACCGCCGCGGCCGGGATCGAACCCGCGACCTTCGGATCAGCAGCCGAGCACCGTAACCGCTACACCACTGCGGCGGACACGTCTAAAACACCCCTGGAAGACGCTCAACTACCATGCACTCGTTCACGTGGTGCGGAACGTGGACCACTACGATTACGCAAAAACCGCGGTCCATGCTGCCTACAATAAATCTGCCGAGATAACCACGCCTCGCATCATTAGGTCTGGTGACTTCAACATTGATTTATCAAGACCCAACAACGCCTGGTCTTTATATTGCGTGAAAGGCGGCTTGAATGTGGACATGCAGGGAATCAAGAGACCTCGCTGCCACGTCCATGACAGGAGACATCATAGATCATTTCATCGTAAAAGACATCCAGGATTTCCACCAGCTGTGCTATACCTCGCACTTCACTACACTTAGACCCGCCGCAACCGCGATCACGAATGGATCCGATTCACAAGTCCGGTCCAGCTGCTGGTGCTCACTGATCATAGTGATGATGACCTTGTTCAAGAACTGTCAACAACGTCTCCTACACATACACAAAGGTTCCTGAAACGTGTGTGCGTTCTCCGTCATAACGGACAGGTATAAGCATAAGAACTGTAGAAGAAGAACAAAACTTTATTTGCGAAGACTTCGTTGCCTCGAAAAAGGGGCAACGCTGTGTGGTCGGGCCCCTATTCCAAGGCACCGCTGGCCCTCGCCATCCTTTCGGCCCTCCGGACCAGCCTGAGCTGGTCCCCGAGGGCAGGGCTGGACAGCAATGCCTCCCACCTCAATCTGGTGTTATCCACCTCTTGCTCTTCGGTATGAGCCGTGCACTCCCATGTGATGTGGTAGAGCGTCGGTGTGCTCCCACACCATGGGCATATGTCTTTGTATGCTGTGGGATAGTACACATGTAATCTATGAATGTTTGTGTATGTGTCCGTTTGGAGCCTACGTAACGCCGCAGAATCCATGGCTGAAAGGTTCTTGTGCGGTGCTGGGTAGAGCCTCCTCAAATCCCTGTAGTATTGCAGGACCGCTTTGTAACTAGGTTCGGTGGGTGTAACTCGGCTATAACTGCAACTGTGACTGTAACGTACGTCCAGAGCGCCTGCGCGTGCTACTCGGCTGTGTGTATATCCAGGGAAAATTTCCTGAATGAAGCTTAGTTGCGAGTAACGCCTGTCCTGTGCGTATGTGTTTCTTCTATGTTCTGTTCGGATTCGCGCTATCCAGTATTGAAGAACATAAGCACTAGATGTCAGCTTACCGCGTCTGGTGTCGGTAACATCCATGTTGTTGTTGGCATCGTTGCGCAACTGTAAGAAACTAGGTTATATAATACATATGCGACTCTTCAGCATATGAGTGTGTGTATACCACTTCCACATTTCTCTAGCGTCATTCCGTAAGGTTTCGCTCAATGTGAAAAATTACGCCACAGCCACCATCCCGCGCATGCTTCGCATAACATCGATGGCCAGAGTACGTGGGATCTGCAGAATTTTTGTTGCAATTCCTTACATAGAACGTCATTTTGTGACGTTTTTAAAACGTTTTCAGATGGTCTTAGGAAGGTATTAAAGCCGGACATTAAACGACATATACGACGTTTTCTAGACCTGCATTTTCTGTTTCGTGTTGTCTTCGAGACGTTTTCATTGTCTCGAATGAATGGATATAAAACACGAATTATTCTTTTGTGCTACCTGGGGAAGCTTTAAACAAACAACTCCTTACGCAGCCGGCACAGTGCAACGCCTGGTTGTTATTTTACTCTTCTGCCAAGCTATATCACATCTCATAACGTGATTCTTTGCCCGAATGAAGCCTGTGTAGGGTTTCTTTGCGAACGATCTTCAAGCACTGGCGTGGCTTTGTTGTACAATTCGCGTCTGATACGCAGAGGGCCTGGGTTGAAATCTCGCTCGCTTTTACATATTTCTTTCTCATTTCACGCAATACTGGTTACGGGCGTCGGCGGTGATGGCGCACTGCTACGGCACCAAACTCGTCTGTTGTTGTGATCTCGTAACAGCTTTCGCTGTAAAATTGCGCCTGGTGTGTCCCTGTATAATTGTCATTGCCATAAGGCTTACCTAGGTTTGTCTTTGCCTGTATTCAGTGTCCAAAAATAGGTTGCTGACAGGGAATCCGGGTCGTATTTCGTGCGGGTTGTTCTAAGGCACTTAAAGATGGAGTCTTGGTTCACGTCTTTCACTGCTGCAACGTCGCGAGACCCTTCGAAAAGCTGCAAATAAAAAATAACAGAAGCATTAAAAAGATCATGAGCCGTATTATTCTGTGAAGTGGGATGACCAAGCAATCTGTGTAGAACACTGATTTTTTTGCTTTTTTTTGCTCACGCATTCAAAAAGGTGCCCGGTGGCGCTGCTTCCAGCGCCGTCTTCGATTTCATCTGCTTCAGCTTATGCGCTATGCCATTAGGCCCTCCACGCTGGTCGTTCTGTGCCGCTGTAATGTTGTGAGGATGTCTCACATGTGCTGCGCTTTGAAGGCGTGCATTTATCGTCTTTTTTTGATGAATCAACTTGGCTCGGATTGCGGCAGCAGTGCTAAAATAAACGCATAGACTGCGATTACAGCAAAACAAGTGTTTTGTAATCGTATAATAAGGCTTCATTTAACCGCTAGCGCGCTGAAAACGACTGTTACATCTATTACATTAGTGTTCAGCGAAAATGAAGTAATCCAACATAAATCACATGTGCTTCCGGTTTTAATTTTTACTGGCACTACGATCGTCATCGCCTCCACGAACCAGTGTTGTGGGCACGTTTCACGCCAATGGAAGAAGACCGAACGCAGATCGAAAAATTCTGTTTTAAAAATTTCTACTCACTTTCCAGAGAAACCGCTGCAAGGTTGGACACTTCAGACGGTACGCTTTCTATTGCGGTACAAAACAGAAAAGCGGTGAAGGACACTAGACAGTCCCTTTGACGCGATTAATTGTTATTTTAATCCGGAGAGAGAGACTAAAATATATTTTTCAGCTTGCTGGGGTCAACGAAGGCGGCGGTCGGGAGACTACCAGAGCCCCCGTTCTTCAGGCGGCTGCCAGAGCCCCCCGTCCTTGGCGGCGTCTTCGGCCAGCCGGACTGCCCAGAAATGGTGCTCAGGGCACGCGCTGGGCAGCACAACCTCCCACTGCTCGAACGTGGTTATCTTAAATGAAGGGTTGTTGCTGTGTTTAATGATGTGTCGCTACGGGGCACGCCCAGATAATGTGGTCGAGAAGTCCTGTCAAGTTCTTAAATTTTCGGTCCTCGTTTTATGTGCGCTTAAAAGCTGTGTGCTTTAACATGAATGTGGTCGAGGTTGGCGTGAGCGCCCCGCAAGCTTTGCATTGTGGTGCATAAACGTCTGGGTAGATGCGACTATAGGGCGTGAGTTTTCGGAATTTCCGCGTCTGTAATGATCCCCATGTTGCCGACTGGTGCATATTTAACGACTTGTCAAAGGGTGGGTACTTCACTCTTCAATGCGTCAGAATTTCACCATATGTGACCATTCTGTCTTTCGCGTGGCGCCACCAGGACTCGACTGCCTCGTCTTCAGCCTGCTGGGCTCGTCAAGAGGGTAGCTGCCCTGATGACGGGTGACAATTTTTCGGGCAGCGTTCTCAGCGGCTTCGTTCCCAGCAAGGCCCTACCAGTTTATAGAAAGTAATTAAGAGTTTCAGAAGCACCTTTTGTCACTTACTATGTGGTTATAAAGAAACATTTTACGACGTGTTGCGCTATGCCGAAATTGCCGACATTCTGGTATGCCCGAGTTTTACCATACCTTAATGCGTGACAGTCAGCGGATGAAGATTACATGGAAAGCAACGTGCAAGGAATGGTAAGGTAAGGCGACGTATGTCAAGAATAGCGCACCCTACTCGCGCACATTCATGGCTTCAAAGTGTCCAATATGATGTGGCCCAGCGCATTTAGTCTTTCTCAAATAAATATCGCAACAATGCACCATCATGAATGACCTGCACCACCATAAATGACGTACACCACCATAAATGTCTATCCGCCCGCTTGCTGTAAGCCGCTTGCATTTCTTTCTCGACAGCGTCCACAGAGTGTATCCTCTTTCGTGTATTGTCTTTTACATGCGAAGCAGCTTATGGCGGGACTTTGTCCGTCCCTCCCTCGTTCCTTCCTACGGCGTCCACAACCCAATGCGCATGCGCGTTCCCTCCCCTTTCTCTCCTCTCCTACGCCCCCTTTCTCTCTCATCTAGGATTCGTCTACTCTACGCGCGGCGCGCACGACAGGTGGTGCGACAGCTGCATACTCCGCCGGGGGCGCCACGGTAGTTGCGCGGTGTAAAATGACAGAGCGTGCCTCATTCCCTTCTGCGCCACGCCACTATCAGCGCCAGCGTCAACGCCGTCGCTAGTGTCAGAGTTAGCGCCAGCAAAAGCGCAAGCGTCAGCGAAAGTGTCAACTTCAACGCTGACACTGGCGCTTACACTGGTTCCCCGCTGCTTCGCATCCACACATCCCCTTTAGCGTGAGATGGTGTAATTTTCTATCCTCGGTAGAATGCGCACAGGGCACATGCGACGCATTTTTGTGCCAGCACTTCGCCTCCTTGAAACACGTTAATGTGCGACAAATATTATACTGAACATTTTATTTCGTTAGGTATGTCTGTTTACGATTTGTATGTAATGAAGTTCGGATAAGTAGCGATTCTTGAGACATTTATTAGAAATTTTACACTTTCTACCAAGGTTGGCGACAGTAAGACGTTAACTGGCATGCAGCTAGAGTTATTAAGAGCGCTCACATGCGCAGAACATACAAAATAGCTAGTACAGTGGCGTGCCGCCCGAGGCGTTGCTGTACCATTCCTGTTATACGCGTTATATTGCGTTACAATAAGTACGAGGTGATTCGAGGTTTGTGCAGAGGTTTAATGGTTCCAAATCTTACATTTGGAAACTCAGTGTTGTGCGTGAAGTCAGGGTTGCAATTACGACTAGACGTGAATCGCAGGATTGTGGAACACCTCGCGTTGGGCCCTTGCGCGATGACGACAAATGAGGCTGAAAAGGGCATTATGGGATGGACAAGGTTTGAGGTGAGAGGTGCTCAGAGCAAAATCAGGATTGAAGAGAGGCTAAGGAATATAAAAAAAGATGGTTCCGCTTGATGCGAGCGCACTCACGTTAAAGCCTAGTGCCGATCTCCGTACCGACGACTGACGCCCCTGATCATGATTTAGCCCTGGCGGTAGCTGAAGTTCTTAACATATATGTGGGCACCAGATATTGTGAATTCCGCGCAAAGATGGCATCAGCAAACACATAATAAACACTGATACTCGATGTGCACTCCTTCAAAGCGTCGTGAAACGCGAAGAGAAACGCTACGCGCATCGTGTCTTCCCTCTAGCCTGACCGTTAATTCTCACAGGGCGAGAGGGGAACACGTTGCGACAGCCAGGCGAGCGTCTGGGCACGGCCGCTAAATAAAAAATGGCGCCGACGTTGCCGTTGGAACTCATGACACCAGCGCAGGCGGCGCAGTGACTGAGCGTGTGTACGACCTAACGCGAGTCTTTTATCTAAACGAGGAGGGGGTGGAGAGGGGGAGTGGAAAAGAGGTATTTGGAGAGGGTTTGCGCATGCGCAGTAAGGGTGGTCACGCCGCACACCGTTTGAACTCCGCCATAAGGTGCTTCGCATCTAAAACAATCGCCCTCCAAAGCGCTGTGCGTCGGCGGCCGGGCGACACTAGCGAGGCGAGCGAGCTGGACCATTTATGTGGCGAAGCTGCCGAAAAGGCGCGGCGGCAAAGAGAAAACTAATGCGGTACTTTTCCAGATATAGTGGCTTTACTCGCCGGCAGCTCTCCGGTGCATGCTCTCGGCGCGTGCTCTCGTTAGATAGGCGACCGCTAGAAGGCCGCGCTCATATACAGCGCTTGCTCTCGGCGCGCGCTTCGCTACCGCTACTCAGCATGTACACCCAACAAGCCAAGGCAGCAGGGGTGAGAGCTCGCGAGGCAGCAGTGCGGGCTCGCCGCCAAAACCCTGCGGTAAGAGCCCGCGAAGCAGAAGTGATACGCCAGCTCCCGCAGCAAGCAAAAGCCCCCATCGCTCCAGAGGCAGCGGCGAGGGCGGGCGCAGCCGAACCCGCGCGGTAGCGGCAACAAGCGAACCTCTAAGAGGTACGGGCGCGGGATGCAGCGATCAAACGCCGAAAGCAGTCGCTACCTGAAGTTGGTGGCGCCAACGCGCGCTTCAAGCGCGATTTCCTCGACCACACGCTCGGCCACAGCTGTAAGGTATGCGACCGCTTGTGGTTCGACAATAACTTCACTACCATCTCGAGCATCCGCAATGAGCAGTCCAGCGCCAACGCCATCGCGGTTCTTCAACAAGAGTTTGCTGTCGCCGGCACGTCATCAGCACGGCCACCAGACCATAGTGAGTACAGAGTTTGCTTCACGTGTAAATACTCTCTGGTTGCCGGAAAAGTCCCCACTACGAGTGTTACACTCAGGCATCGATATCCTCCAAAGCCCGCTCACCTGCCCGCTCTCAACCCTGTCGAAAAACGCCTGACAGCTCCTCGTCTACCATTTATGAGCGTCAAGCGTTTGGCTCAGGGCAGCGGCCAGTACGGCATTAAGGGGCAGGTGGTTAACGTGCCGATCAACGTGCCCAAGACTGTGCAGACGCTTTCCCGAAACGGCTGTGGATACAATTCGACGTGCCTACGACTGGAAAGCTCGCTCGTCTTCGCTCTCGTCATGCTGTGAGTGAGGCCGTGCGAAACGGCTACGATGTAGAACCGTCCTGGATACCCATCGAACCTCGCACGGCCACGCTCACCATCAACCGCAAGACGGCCGTTTCGTGCAGGCGGAAGCAGTTCCCTCTCGTGCAAGCCAGTACCATAACGGTACACAAGTCTCAATGGGGGACTTACTCTTCGGTCGTATACGAGTACAGCAAGGCGCCCCACCAGAAACTCGTGTACGTGGCACTCGGCCGCTGCACCAACATCAACAACTTATATTTGACCGATACCAAGGAGAATGTCACTTCTATCACAAGGCCTCCAACGAACACAAGGATATGCTCGGCGAGTTTCGACGTCTCGAACAACACAGGTTGCCCACGCTAACGCAACGGTATCTTCGTGCCCTGCGAGAAGACGTCGACCACTCGACCGAGTTCACCCTTGCTCTATTCAACGTGCGCTTCCTCAACGCTCCCGCAACACGTAGGCGACATCGAACACAATCCCGTACTGACCGCAGCACACGTGTTATGCTTCACAGAGATGTGGAACGGCGCTAGACGCACCATCAACGGCTACGACGCGGTCGTTTGCACCAAAGAAGCGGACCGTCCTGCGGGTGGTGACGGAAGCTATGTCAAGCTACCGTATACAGCGGAAGATCTTCTACCTCTCACCAGTCAGAGCCATAACGGGGAGCACGCCGCCGTGAAGCTCTCCTCCGGGATCGTAGTCATGATCATGTACTTGGCACCGAACCTGTCCGAAGGAGACGTCACCCAGTACATCGAGAAGGCGATGCATCAATACAAAACCGAGTACAAACACGGCCCCTTCGTACTCGCCAGAGACATTAACGTGGACAGCATGCAAAGCGATCGGCTAGTCCAACACATGATGTCCCGTTACGCTCTCCGATGCAGGTCGTACGACTGCAAACGACCCACCACCATCAGAGGGACCTGTATCGACGTTGCCTTCTCGAACTTTCCATTGCATCCTATCATCGAAGATCCCTTGGCCACGTACTTTGCAGATCACAAAGCAGTCATCCTCAAAAGGAAAGGAGTCCCCAGCTTATCGAGGGACGCCCTTCTTGTAATTCGTAAAAATCTATGTAAACTTGCGTATATAATGTATACATAGTCCATGAAATTGTAAATTGTGTATATAGCCCATCAAAATGTAAAAGTGTGTATATAGTGCATCAAATTGTAAATTATTAAAGATTGTGTATATAATTTGTATATATATAACAACGTGGTCACGTCTTTATATGACGATAGAGGAATTTCTACGGACAATTCACGGGTTACTCGATCATCTCCGAGCAAGCTGCTCTAACATCATTCACTTTGTGGATATGGCATTACTTTTTTTTTTCACAGATGTTTCTTACTTTTCGGCTTCGGTTAAGTTTCCTGCGTGTCGGTTTCGGTTTCGGTTTCGTGGACTGTGACGGACACGGACGCCGAGAAGGCTAGGCCCTAAGGAGATTCACCCCTAAAAAAACAAAGGTGCGGCCTGCTGAACGCTCTTTTGCGCCGGTGAGAGCGCTAGTTCTTGCTCCCACCGCCGCAGCGCTGCGCAACGGCAAAGGAAAACAGCTCGCACAGGCAGCCAGCCGGCTGCACGCATTTGTTTCAGTGGTCTTTGATCTGTGATTGCATATCGGCTAGTCTTGTGCAAGACACGCCAAAGGCCAAGCAGTATGGTTTTCTTTGCGGTTATTGCTACCATACGCGAGTAGGTTTTGCCCCCGCCAAGACACGCACAAGCGTGTGGCACAGCGCCGTTGCTATAGATGGATAGGTGAACGAATGTACAACCTAATTGTTCTTTTTTTTCTGCTGGGAACAAAAGTAGTTCACTGCTGTTCGTTGATGTTCTCAGTCGTTTGAATGCTCTATATTTTGTTATCTGCGTGGACGACTTCCTCATTGCGGGGGCTTTTTTAGAGATGCGTGATTACTTTCTCCTATTCAAAATAAACTAGCGTGACATGAAATATCTGCCACGTATATAAATGCTAAATCTGGTGTATTACTACTTTGAATTCCACTAATAAGTGACATCTTAAATGACGTCTGATTCAAACATGAGTTATTACCATCAAACTGCATTACTGAAACACGGTAAATGCAAACGTCTTGCATAAATATTGTTACAAAACGGCTAGTCGGGCGATTTGATGCGCACTCACGTCATGGAGAAACAAGCAGGTTAAAAACGAACACAAGGAATGACTTGAAGACACACAGCGGTGCACACCGAACTGGAGGTTTATTTGGTCTTAACTCTGCCGTTTTAACGCGGTCTTCCACGGCAGAGCTGCGTAGGCCGTCGTCCAATCCACAGAATCCTTTCGCATTCGATGTCGTTCCACTGACCACGCTTTCGTTTTCGGCAACTTCTGCATACAAGTGATTGACAACTTCTTCAGCTTTCGCATTCGTCTTGTTAATCTTGTTCGCTTTTCGATATGGAAGGAGCAGGCGAAACGCGAACAAGTGGTCTACCTTTCAATGATGGCGCGGGTAGCTTGTACGCTGGATAAGATTAAAATATGGTCGGCACGGCTGTCGGTCGCAGCACCTTGCGTTCCAGCTTGAAGTTAACGTCGTGCTTTAAGTGAACAAAGTGAATGTCCGAATTCTTTGCAGTTACTAATCTGCACCGCGGCACAAGTCAGCTCTTAGGCATCGCGGTTATCGTGAAATGTCCGATCACTGATAGAGCCAACGCAAGAAAAACCCACACCTTTTCTACCTCGAAGGAACCGTACGGCTGCTCCTTTCCAGCAAGAGTGTTTGCTTGCGCTCACCCGAGCCAACGCCCCGAGTGTTCGCTTACAAGCGGCCGTGGTTTACCGGTGTGCAGCGCCCCTTCGGTAGCGTCTCAAAACTCTGCATGTCACGTGCTCCCCCGTTGAAAACGCATCCATCCCACCTTTTTTTTATTTTGCGGCCGTGGTCTGAGAGCTATTTTTCGATATGGATGGATGCTAGAGCGAGGCTTGGGCTAAAGCCGCCACCTCACGGTGTGTTAAAGCGTTGAAAAATTACGCTTGTATTGGAAATGCGCCGAATGGAATGGCCGTAGCAACGGTGCGTTTTTTTTCTGAGCCCGGTGGCACGCATGTCACCTGTCCGTTATAAAGTAGGCGTTCATAGCATCCATCCATCCATCCAAGCGCACTCTGAGAGGAAAGTGTGAAAGATAAAAGGCGCGTTCATGTAGCCTCCGTTATGTGTTTGGCGGTAGCTCAGGGCCCTAAACACCCGCCAGCCATTGTCTCGGACCGAGAGGTCATGGGTGCGACTCCTGTCAAAAGGACTTTTTCTTATAGCTTTTTTTCTTCGACATCTGATGGCGTTCATTTTTACTGACGTATTTCCGCGACGGAAAAAGTCAGAAAGGCGGCAAGCACTTGGTTCCAGAATCAGGAGTCCACTCTTTGAACCTGGGACATCTTTCGCAGCGCTTTCTTGGACACGTTCACAAGCGTCGTCCGAAAGGGCCGCAGCCTTGCTGGAGACACGGATGCAACTCCCGAACGAAAGTGTAACCATCTTCGCGGAGCAAATGACCCGGCTATTCCGCCCCGCTGACCCT
Organism: Rhipicephalus sanguineus; assembly: GCF_013339695.2. Lineage (NCBI taxonomy): Eukaryota > Metazoa > Arthropoda > Arachnida > Ixodida > Ixodidae > Rhipicephalus > Rhipicephalus sanguineus. Next base: position 85,492,888 of record NC_051181.1, on the reverse strand, counting down.
TGCCATGATCGAGGAGAAGGTCCGTTTCTTCATGCGAGGAGTAAAGCAACAGCTCTTCGACGGGCTGATGCGCAAACCCCTCGACAGTTCAAGAATTTGTGTCCGAAGCAACGACCATCGAGAAGACGCTGGAAATGCGAACCCGCCAGTACAATCGCCGACCGATTCAAGACAACCCAGCAGTTCATGCCCTCGGCTCCGACGACCTGCGCGAAACGATCTCATCGATCGTGCGGGAGCAAGTGCGCAAGCTGGTACCCTCACCACAGCCTCAAGTGGACTGGATCGCAGATGTCGTTCGAGCAGAAATACAGCAGCCGCTGCGAAAACCTTGAACCGCCACTGCCTCAGCCGCAAGCCATGAACTATGCTGCTTCAGCCCGACGCTCCCCCTCCTCGCCCACGTCAACACGCCGCGCCGTCCCAGCAGTTCCACCGCTAGGCACCACCGCCACCACCACCAACGTCATACCGCCTGCCAGCCGGCCAGTGATACACGTCGAGGAAGACCGATGTTTAGCGCACCCCCGACCACCGCCCACACTTCTACCATTGCGGAGAAGCTGGCCACACGTACCGCCGCTGCCATTACCGACAGATGGGACTGCGTGGGTTCGCCATTGACGCGCCGCGTGCACAGCGGGGTGAACGACCATGCGACATCGCCGACTACCTCGCAGGAGCTATGTGGACACCCCGACAACCTTCCCATTCACCGTCGCCAGGCCGCTATGTCTCACCGCAGCGCCGCCAGTGCACGGGCCCAACTCGGGGCCGGTCGCCTAGCCCGTTCCCGGAAAACTAAGGGCAGCAATCGATGGAGGTGCGGTTGCTGTACGACGAAACATAGAAGGTCCTCCGGCGCCGACGACGACGCCGCGACGAAATCTAAAGAACACGCCATAAGCCGAATGGACCCCTGCCGTTGATACTTCGCGGCCCAAAAGAAGGCCTGACGACGCAACGTGGAAGCAGCGGGGCAAACCGACGTAACCATGATCCGACGCCGCGACCTCACCGGACGCAAGGCGACGGACCAGTGACCTCGACGTACTATTTTACGGCCACGTCGTCACCGCTCTCGTCGACACTGGAGTCGACCATTCCGTCGTCAGTGGACCGTTCGCCACAAAGTTGAAGAAAGTTAGGACTGCTTGGCAGGGCCCCGAAATCCGGACCGCTGGAGGTCACCTAATAACGCCGGCTTGAGTCTCCATCGCAAGTGTCACCATCAATAAACGTACTTATCCTGCGCGTTTTCTATTCTTACAACATTGCTCCAGGAATGTGATACTTGGGATGGATTTCCGAAGTCACCACGGCACCGTCATCGATCTGAGGTCTGAGTCAATAACGGTAACCTCAGAAAAAGCCGTGCCGCCCCACACGATGCCTGGGAACCACGCATTGAATGTGATAGGAGAGCACGTCACCGTCCCGCCTCTCTCAAGCGTCTTCATTCCCGTCGGCACCGAAGAACCCGCAGACCTTGAAGGCGTTATTTATGGCGACCAGTACTTGCTACCATGGGCGGCCTTGCCAGCATTGTGCGCACTCAGTGCCGTGTTGTCTTCAGCCGCCTCACACGACTTTGAGGCCAGCTCACCTGAGTACCGCAGAGAGTTCCGGCGCGCCCTTACGGAGCTCTGAGCCAAAGCGAGCTTCTTGGCCTTGGCACAGTCTGGTTTTTCGCCAGCCGCCCAATGATCGCCGGATTCTGTGGAGTACCGGAGTCCGCCTTTTGCGACATCTTGTGGCGCCGTCGTGCGGTGGCCAGGAAAAACAATCTGGCAGGCACCGCCACGCGGCTGCGCGCCCCGAATGCATTGCCGCCGTACGCGACACTTGTGGGCTGACAAGCAGCGTGTAAGAACAATAAAAAAATTGCTGTACTGGCTTCTGCTCTGCGTTGAATTTTCTTTTTTGCTTCTTCCTTTGAAGCTAAGTTCCTGCTTTCATGCACTGCTGCAGGCAGGAATGATTAGGATATACGCTCGAACTGCACATTGCAGAAACGGTCAGAGATAGGACATTTGCAGTAAGTCGCCTGCCGCACGCAAGACAGAAAGAGAATGCCCTGTGCAGCAAAAGCTTGCCGTCCTCCTGCAGTGTAGTGCATGGAACTCTGTGGACTTTCTACATGTTTTTTGCAGCACACAAAACGGACCCGCACGGGTTTGTACATGTTTGTACAGATAAACCCGTACATGTTTTCCGTGCACACAAGACGGACCCGCGCATTTATCTCTTTCAGATTTGCGCATTTTTAACACGCAAGTGTTTTATACCAGAGTCTACCAAGGCTTCAGTGACGTATTTGCGTCACTAAAATGACATCGAAAAAATACACACGATCAGAAGTTGGACGTCGAACCCACGGCCTCCTCTCGGTCCGCGACAACAGATGCCGGGCACGCTATCCACGGCCGCATGGTCATACATTCAGGAGGATTTAGAAACGCGCCCTTTATATCTCACACTTTCCTCTCGCAGTGCCCTTGGTCGGCGGCGTGGTGTCGCCCTCTGCGAGCGGTAAAGTGAAGTAATGCATCATGACCCTGGCCTCCGCGATTACCTCCTGCAACGCGTCGTTGCTACGCGTCCGTCCCACTCAGCGCGTTTCCAATAGAAGCGCAATTTTGTTCTACGCCTTTAAGGCCCAACCACATGCATGCGACTTTCGAGCGACGGTGATGAGCGACAGTGACAAACGGGCTCTTTCACGCTGTCACTCCGCGACGGGAGCAACCACATGTTCACGACATCGCGAATAGTATGAGTGACAAAGTGTCATTGTTGCTCGATTGAAAACTATCGCGTACACGCAGGTAAATTAAGAGGGCACGGCACATGTGAAACGGGCAGGATGGCTAAACCGCTGCTGCTACCTTTGCAGGCACTGACTTAGATTTACGCCGTTATTTCGTCAAGCAACGTGCGCGGGCAGTCTCCACTCCTGCTTCATCACTACGGAAACAAGACATCGGACATCGTATTGGAAAATCTTCGGTCGACAACGGTTACGTCAGCGATCGCAGGCGTACTTAAGAACGGACACGACGACGGCCACATCAGAGGGCACGGCACATGTCAAACGGGCAGGATGGCTAAACCGCTGCTGCTACCTTTGCAGGTTGGTGTTCAGCCTTACGCAGCTTGCTGCAAAAGTGACAATATAATCTTGATTCAGCTATAAAAATCAAGTTGAAAGAAGCCCTTGTGAATTCCAAAAAAGAGTACTTTGGCCAAACGCTTGTCAACTTCCTTAGAAGTTCGCCATGCAAATTCTGGCGTTACTTCAGTGACAGAAAGGACAGAATTCAGCAGATGGAGCACGAGGGTTGTATAGTGACAAAAGTTGAAGACTTGGCCGATACTTTTAATCGCTTCTTTCAGTCCGTTTTCACAATAGACCAGGGCGATGAGATAGGGGCATCCATCAGTAATGATGCAACAACCGCAATGAAACTTGTTATTATCAACCGCGAAGGTGTTTTTCAGCTACTGCTTGAACTAGACACGAAGAAAGGAAGTGGTCCGGACAATCTACCAACAGAGTTTCTCAAGAGATACGCAGAATGGGTGTCGTTTTATTTAGAAATATTGTTTGTGAAATCGGTTCAGACGCGATCACTTCGACAAGACTGGCGCAATGCAATTGTAATTCCGATTTTTAAAGACGGTAACCGTACGTTAGTAAACAATTACCGGCCCGTATCCTTGACGTCGGTTTGCTGTAAAGTTCTGGAACATCTAATAGCAAAACATATTCTTAGTTTTCTCGATTCTAACCAGTTACTTTGCACAAACCAACGTGAGTTTCGGCATGGTCTTTCTACGGTCGCACAATTAACAGAAACGCTCCATGATTTCTATAAGAACATTGATGCCCTTCTGCAGACGGATGTAATTTTTGTCGATTTTAGGAAAGCATTTGATAAGGTTTCCCATCGTAAATTAATTTTCAAGATTGAAGGATTAGGAATAAGCGAAGAAGTATTAAAATGTACAGAGGCCTGTTTATCTATGCGTCAACAGGCTGTAAAAATTGAAAATTACACTTCATGACCACTGCGCGTGTACTCGGGGGTTCCCAAGGATCTGTTTTGAGGACCAATTCTTTTTATGACATTTGTTAATGATCTATGTTCAATAGTTGAGGCTCCTATTGAAATGAAACTTTTTGCAGATGACTGCTGGATTTATTCCCCAGTTACTTGCGAAGGTGGTCAAATTAATCTGAACAGGCGCTTACAGGCATTAGATCAGTGGTGTATCAAATGGGACATGGAAAAAATATATAGCAAGACGACATTTACGCATATTCACTCAAGTGGGCGGGAATTGTCATTCATGTATCACATCGGAAATCACCCTTTAAATAATGCCACTTGTTTCGAATACCTAGGAGTTAGTATTCTGCACACATTGAAATGGCGCTCGCATATCGATAACATCTGTTCTAAGGCAAAAAAAAACTGTATTTCCTAAAGAAAAAACTGGAACATGCCACACCGGATGTAAAGCTAACTGCTTACAAAACATTCATACGTCCTGTCTTAGAGTACGCTAGTATTGTGTGGTCGCCTCACCAGAAGCTGTTGTGTACAAAAATTGAGAGAATACAGAAATTACCAGTCCGTTTCATATGCGGTAAATACCGACGCACACACTCCGTCACGGCTTCGTTGAAGTCCTGTGTGCTTGAGTCTTTGGAACATCGCAGGCGCAAACGTCGACTGAAATTTCTTTCTAGGATTACAAGCGGGCAAACAAAAATAAATAAGGATTTATATCTTCAGCCGCCTGGAAGGCGATGTGATCGTCTTAATAATAGTAGAGCAATTCAACGAACGCTTTCCGCAACTCCTTTTTCCCAGACACAATAGAAATGTGGAATAGTTTACCCAATGCGGTTGTTCAACAAACAACGTCAGTGAATTTCGAAAAATCGTTAGACAGTTTTCTTTGTAGTGATGCGCGCTAAATTCTGTTGTGAGCATCTATTCGTCGATTTTTATCTGTATAGTCACTGTTCGTTTCTTATTTTTCTGTTGTTGGTTATTCATATCTCCTATTTCTATGTACTTTTCAATGTTTCTTGTTTCTTCGAATATTATGTATTATGTGAAACACTCCCTGTAATGACCCTAAGCACGGGGTCGACAGTATCAAATCAATCAATCAATCAATAAATAAATAAATAAATAAATAAATAAATAAATAAATAAATAAATAAAAATTGTGAAAAAAATTAAACTATAGATGAATGGCAACGTACCAAATTTATCATTTTCTTGTATGAAATAAGAAAGCCATAAAAGCATTTCGCTACTTTCTTTTTTTCGCAATGTTGACATTGCAGCAAGCTACCACCGAAACATCAAAAGAAACCGTCGATAACAAGAACAAAGACAAAGTACGGCGCTCCCTTGCTCTCCGCGTGAGATGTGGCTGTAAAGATGGTAGTCTATATATTACATTCCTTAAAGACGCGCGGATAACAAGCATCGAGAGCAAACTGCAACCGAAGCAAGGATCCGCGATGCGGCCATGTTGCCGGTAATCGTCATGCTCACTTCCGGGAGGCAAGCGATTTTTTCTGGTTGCCCAAAAACCTGTGACGCGACAAACGGCGGCGACGGATGGCCCTCCGCGACAAGAAATCCTCTCGCTCGTCACCGTCGCGACGAGTGACAGTGATAGAAAACATTCGGCGAATTGACAATAATGATGAACAAAAATTGAATAGAAATCATGTTCATTTTCTTCTCACATGTCACAATGTGGCGAAATTTAAAATTAGCTTATAAGCAAACCATAAAAACATGGCTGATCTCTCTTGTCATAGGAATTGGTATAACACGAAAGTAAAACGTGTCTTCACAGACATAGTTGAGTGTTTGTTGTGCATTGTTTCGCCCCCGAGGGCGAAGGAATGAATGCTACAGCAACAAGTTGTAATGTCACGCGAAGAACGGCCAGCAGCTCGAAACTTGCAACGCGCTGCTCAAGCAGAAAGGACCCACAGAACGAACATACACGGGATGAGCGCATACTAACAACTGTCACAGTTCGACAGTTAAATCGCGCTGGTCAAATACAGAGGAGGATGCACGAAACGAACGCATCAGAACTGACAACTGGGCGAGTTGGTGTACTTCCATCTTGAACGAATACTAGCGCGACAAAAACGAGGACGAGAAGAGAAAAGACAGACTACAGCGCTGACTCGCAACTGCCTGTAGTCTGTCTTTTCTCTTCTCGTCCTCGTTTCTGTCGCACTAGTATTCGTTCAAGATGAAACGAACGCACAGGCAAACACAGAATGAGCGCGAGCTGTCACAGCTGTAACTTATTTGTTTGTGAGCAGCGCGCTCCTTTCGCAAAAGCGGCCGCTGCAGTGAGCGAAGTGACCTTCGTGCTCTCTCTAACTTCAGCGCAAACTTGCGGTGAGAGCGCAAGACGTACCAGATCATTCCCACAACAAAATCACTGCTAATGGGCAAGGAGAGACAGAAGAAAGATTAGACACAGAGACCCGCAGTCCGCCTTTAGTTAACGCGCACGCTGCGTATCTTTATTGTTCAACTAGGCACAAGGGAACTCTCTCACCGGCACTACATTGCATGTCAAGATACAGTGCCTACAAAAACGGGGTGGCCGGTGAACGGTTGTGCAGCGCCAGCACTCAGTTTTTTCAATCAAGAAACTCGCTAGCATGCGCGGCCTGCATCGGCGTTGTCTCTCGCGGGCGAGGGCACATGCTCGTTCCTTGCGAGATGGGAGTTCAGCGTGCATCGCAGGAGGAGCGTTTCCATAGTCAACACACGCCGTTCGCTCTCTCTTGCCACACATCCAGCGCTGAGGTGGGGGCACCCTTTCTTGCGCTCAAGCAAATGGACCGTGACGACAGCAGACGACGATTCAAGTCGACACGCCGAGACCTTAAGGTGCTATAATATCATGTTCAATGCATTGTATAACACAAACACACTGTATACTGTACTTCTTGTTTAGCAATGTGCTGTTTTTCTTTAGTCATTGCTATACATTACCTACAAAGAAACATAGTAAAAACTGGATTGGATCGGATTTTAATTTTATTTTTGATCCGCATTTGAAAGCGTGCATCACCATAGTACTTCCTTATTGTCATGAATGATTATCATTGTAGTGCGCTAACACTAATTTAGACTTTTATTCTGTAACAGGGATTTGAAAAAGTATAGGTGAGGTTGCCATAATAAAATTGTTCGCAAAAACAAGGTACAAACCAGCAGAATACTTTCATTATGCGTATGCATAGAACGATGCATATTTATGAAAATCAACGTCCGTACAAAACGTTGCATAAATGGTGATCTTGTCGCACATTAAAAATCAATAAAGCAGATTTAAGTTTTCGTAAATGATTGCGGGATCAGTTCTGATCACACCACTAGTTCAATAGGTGACGCTTGAGCTGAAGAAATTTCTTGTTAAGTCTTACACACCTTGAATAAACAAAGCTTTCTTTCCAGTTCAATGGCAGCAACTGTGTGGCGCTGCGTTAAATCGTTTTGGAAGCGGGCATTTTTATATCTTTTGCTGAGCTGCCACCGTTATACTAATCAAGTTGCCTTAAAGAACTCCGTTATGGCGTTTGCAAGCTTCAATCACCATGCAAAAAGCCATGCTCGCACGGCACTTCTGTCGAAGGTAACATGTGATCCGAGATTCGGCCGGAAACCGCATCTTTACATGTGTGCTTCCGTTGGGTGCAATGGCACTGCCTACAAATGTGCATGTTCTAGCCACAGTGCGCGTAGAATATAGGTCAATCGCAAGCTCCGACCCCCCACGTGGGAGCCGTGTGCAACGATAGACGAGTCTGTGGCAAAGCGCGGGCCTTTACAGAGCCTCGTTTGACTACGAGAACAACTGAGCACACAAAGTTGTCGCCAGCACTCGTGGATCCTAGAAACAGACTGGAGCTGGCAGGGTGGAAATTCCTTCCGTGCTTCCTCTATTTCAGCAGCACCGTGAAAGAAGAGCATATGCGATTTTTTTATGTTTTTTCTTTTCTTTTTACACCCTCCCACTCCTTCGTGTCATGTGATTCTGTCCATGCAGGCGCTGGTATTTGCACAGCCGTCCGACTACCGGACCAGCGGAGTCAATGGCTCTTTGATTACGCCCACTGCCTTTCTTCCTTTTTCGCTATTCGGTGTTGAGCCTTGTCCCAGATTTAACACTTTTCTCACAGCTCTTTCTATGTCTTTTTCATCTTTTTGTTCCCTGCCACTATTGTCTTCTCATAGGTCTTCGCACTCTCATCTTTCCGGGTGGCTTTGTCGAAGACGAAAACGTTGCTACTGTGTAACTGTGTTCATTGAGAAATAAGCCCCTGGCTTCGAGGCTGTTTTTCTAATCTCTGGTGCTCTTGCAGAGCCGCGGTGCCCCGCCGTCGTTCATCATACGCCACCAAAGTTCGGCCATCGCCGTTCCTCTATTTCTTTCTTGCTTTCTTTTTCTTTCCTCTTTTTTTGTGGTGGACGCAGCAATAATGGAAAGTTTCATGCGGAAAGCCGGAATGGCCAAGCTTCTCGACGCTGCGTGCATGATTTTGGTCGGCTAAGCTGTATCATTCCAGTACGGAACAAGCAGACAGAGATCGTCGCCTGATTAGCTCTGTTTCTGAGATTCGAAGGATATTTCGACATTCCTTAAGAGTGTCGAAGTGTAATCTTGCGCCCTCCGCCTCCTCGGGGCTGTCCATACCTGCCTTCCAAAAAACGGCAGCGTTGACGAAAAGTAGGCGAACCTTCAGCAAATAGAAAAGCGAGCGAGAGAGAGAGAAAGAGTAAGAAAGGGTTTCTGAGTGAAAAGAGGTCAGAGGAGCGGCATACAGCTTCCGGTTGTCATCACCTGTCCAAGATCGCTCGGGATTTTGCTCCTGCTTTGATTCTACGTTGTTCCTTAGAGCGAGGAGACTGCCGAAACGACATGGCGTTCACGTCTTTTGCCATCATTGCGTTTCTTGCCACCGCATCTTCCCAGCGTGTCCTGGCAGCTCCTGCCAAGAGCGGCAAAGTGGTACTCAGTGATACTTATCCCTGCAAGTCCGTATTCGACCCTGCAGTTCCATTCGGCATGAGATTCTTTGAACGTGAGTAACTTTTCTTTTCGACAGTCATTTCAAGCAACGGATTTGGGAAGTACCTGTACGAGAGTACATGCGGGGTTGTTTCAAACGTGTGCTTCGTTTCATACTCAGCATGCAGCAGTGCGGCAGATGCTGAGATTTCTTTCACTGGCAGCGATTTTACCAATAAATATGCATTGCATTAACAAAAATTACAGTATTTTCCTACGAATAAATCTTATTTCTTTCATGAGGGCAGTTGAGGTGGCGATGGAGGCGATGTGATGGGGACGGCCGTTGCGGTCTTTGGCTGTGCGATTTAAGAAATTTTCAGAAATGTTTTGTGTATATGACCGTTTACACATCGTTTTCAGTTCATTTCGTCCATCTTGAACGAAATAAACTGCGCGAAAAACAAGGACGAGCAAGGAACAACATACATACCGCTCTGATGCAATTCATTTCGCCCGTCGTCTTTTTTCTGATTGTTCTTTTTTTGGGGGGGAGAGGGGGGCTTTTTGTTTAGAGCCCGTCGGTGTGCTTAACGCGCGCGCTTGCACAGTCCTCGTGTGAGCATTCACAGCTTCGAAATCGATCATGAAATGCATGGATAGCTTCCATGCCGTAGCATGTTGCGAGTTAAAGTGCCCCTTACCACCCCGAGTTCAAAGACGAGGGAGTGGTTTCTTTCTCAACTTCACTACTCTTCCTACAGGCGATATCTCCTCATCGCCACTTATTTCTTAAAAGCACGTGTACAATGCCAGGACTAAGCGCGGAGCCTATCAGGATTTCGCGCTTGTTGGCTACACGCTGTTATCACCGCATGCGTAGTCAAAAACACACAAAATGAAGGGAAATCAGTTCATCGCGCGCGATGGTCATGCGACACAACGAAAAACGGGTGGGCGGCTGCATGGCGAAGCAGTGTAGGAGACGATTCAAAACCGATATTTCGCGTACATGAACCAATTGAGAGTATGTACCGTAATGACGTCACGTGAATCACTGTTCTTACGTCACGAAGTGAGCCAGAAAGACGACAAACGCCAGGAGAGAATAACGCGCTCGTTTTTTTTTTTTTTGTATTTTCAGAGGTGGGTGAGGGGCCCTTTGGGGTGCCTACGCCCATGTGTCACGTAACTGGAATGTCAGGATGCAGGATATTAGATCATGCCAAGCGTCTGTCTTTCCCTCATAATATCTATCTATCTATCTATCTATCTATCTATCTATCTATCTATCTGTCTATCTATCTATCTATCTATCTATCTATCTATCTATCTATCTATCTATCTATCTATCTATCTATCTATCTATATATATATATATATATATATAATATATATATATATATATATATATATATATATATATATATATATATATATATATATATATATATATAGATATATATATATATAGCAACGATATCAAGTGACAGGGAATTAAAGCGAGCGGAAAAGAAAATTCGTCTCCGCTAAGGGCCGAACCCAGAATCTTCGCATTACGCGCGCAATGCATTACGCTTTCCCAACCACTTTTAGGGGCTATTACAGCGAAAGCTGTTATGAGATCATTTCACCGGCCGTTTTTTGGCGCCTTAGTTGTCCGCCGCCGCCGCCGCCGCCGCCGGTGTCCGTAACCAGCATCGCTCGAAATAAGAAAAAAAAACGAAATAAGAAAACAAATTCCAGGATCGAACGAGGTTCGAACTTGGGCCCTCTGCGTGGGAGCCCAGTATTCAACCTCTGAGCCATGCCGGTGCTTGAAACTGCGTTGCAAAAAGACCCTATACAGGCTTCATGTCGGGAAAGAACCACATTAACATATGTAATGTAGCGTGGTCAAGAGTAAAATAACAACCAGGCGTCACACAAACACGAATTCTGTAACCAGGCGTCACACAATGCGAATTGCGCAACGGGTAGGTTGTTGAATGCTTCCAACCCATTACAAAGGGCTCTGCCATAATTCTTCAACGTCATCAGGCACAGCATCAACAAGGTGCGCATAATGCCTTACATGCGTTTAGCAGGTACCAACGCTCTCCGTAGAATGACGAAAAATGGCACAGTGCCAGCTGCCCTACTTCTAAAAAATTACGATGATTTATAGCGTAGTGGGTTCCTCGCAAGTGCACTTGTATTGGTTGCCAAGGAAGCCCATAAGCGCATGATCCATTTCCTCGGGGTCTCGGTAAAGTTCTTCGCCCCCCCCCCCCGTCTCTCTCCCACGTCAACGTATGTTATACAGGCATGACGGAAGAGGGAAATAGCGACCGGGCCTCACCCAATGCAAATTGCATAACTGGTGGGCCGTTTAAAGCTTCCAACCCATTACAAAGGGCTGAGCCATAATTCTTCATCGTTCATCAGTCGTCGCGTCAAAAAAGTGCACATAATGCCTTACAGACGTGTAGCTGGTGCCTCGCTTCTCCGCAGAATGTGGAATAATGGCTTAGTAGGTGCTTCCCAACATCACATAAATTGTGATTTATGGCGTAGTGGGTACCTTTCTAGTGTACTTGTATTGTAGCCCCAAGAGAGCTTACAATGAGCTCTAGAAACGCCGCTCTTCCAGCTTTCGCGGTGACTGTGCTGCGGTTTCAGCGCAGGCCTGGCGTAATTTCTTTATTTCTAAATGTTCTCTTTTTTACACCAGTACTGTGCAGAGGAATATACTCATTGTACCCAGTGCCCTGTCTCACATCCAATTTTTAGCGCAGTGTTACGGAGAATATTGGAGGGCTACAGAGAGGGAGAGAGACAGGGGCGTAGCCAGAAATTTTTTTTCCCGGGGAGGTTCAACCAAGCTTAATGTATGTTCGTGCGTGGGTTTTATGTGTGCGCGTATATACACACATGCAAAACTGAAAAATTCTGGGGAGGCTTCAGTTCCCCCAACCCCTCCCCCCTGGCTACGCCAGTGGAGAGAGAGAATCGTACATTTTTGAAATCGAAAGAATTTTTGAAATTGTTCCACGACCCAGTCATTAATGAAGTATGAGAACGACTTCGATCATTCGTCTGCGCAGGTTGGCCGCAAGAGGTCCGAGCAAAGCACATGTCCTGTCACAATATAACAGCACAAGAAGCTCTGGAGGTAAGGCCTTATAGTTTGCAATAGGACAATGCCGTTCGATCATACACGATGTACAACTAGCTATGGATAGCGAATCTTATCCCAGCACGCCTTTTCCATAATGCACCATATCCCGAACAGGGCATGGTCAATACATCCTTGTCATTTTTCCGGAATGTGTGCACATTTCGAAGAAATTTGTAAAAAGCTTTCAACTGCGTGCAGGAAGCTAGTAACTGCTGCTAATGCTACATCTCGCAAACAGTTACTAACATTTTACAAGCTACTAAGCAACGCCACAGCTTTACAGATGTAATTGAGGCGAGTTGGTAATGGTTACTACCTCATCGTGCAGTGTACCGAGTGTCGTCAATTTTCGTTCATCATTTAGTGAACCATAGCTTCGTTTATCATTTCGTATTACCATGGTTATGCCACCTTGCTGAACATCTGAGTGGATACAGTGTGTTATAAAAATTTAAAACTACTGCATTAGCTCTTTCGGAAAGTACATGCATACCTGTAGAAACGGCACGAACTGCGGACGTGAAACCTTGGCTGTGTGTATTATTAATTGAAGGAATGGTAAAAGTTCAGGGGAAGATGGGAGCTTGTGGAGATGAGAAATTCGTGAACATGGGCGTTGCTGGAGCAGACGTTTCGGCAAGCGGACATGTCTTCTTCAAGAAGGAGACAAGACCACATCTGTAAATGGGAAAAATCGCACCAAAGGAGACGTAGTACGAGCGTAGGAAAACACAGGGTAGCGCTCGTCCTGTGTGTTCTTTCGCTTGTTCTATGTCTCCATTCGCGTGTTTTTCCCATTTATACATATGTGACCAACTTGCCCAATGAACCGCAAGATCTCTTGTCGAAATTTTGGCTCCAGTGATACCCCTTGTTGAATAATGTTTCATAATGAAGAAATGTTGCGTATGTATTAGCAGCGCTTGTACATCTACACGCGAATGTTTTCTTTTCTCTTTTTTTTCTTTTTTTGTGCGGTTCTACCTCGTAGCGGTGAAGTAGAACAAACTTTTTCATCTTAGAAACGTCGAGTGTGAACTTTGACAGGGACAAAGAGCCAAAGTTCACGCTCGACGTTTCTAAAATGTATATGTACCAACTAGCTCGTCTATCAGTCAAACTGTTTCAGTGTACACATTGGAAGGCTTAGCTGTGCCATCTCTATGTGCGTCAGTTGACTGCGCAGTTCGCATTCCTTCGAAATAGTGGAGATGTATCCATACGTACTGTCATAGAGATTATGTTTGCGATTGTATTGCCGGAACCTGTTGTGGCCCCTGGCCATAAGGGAACAAATCTCAAAGGTTACCTCAAAGTAGTAGTTAATTCGCGTCTGTTCCTAAAAGCACCTTTTTCTTTTGACTACCTCAGTTTTGTGTCACGTAAAATGTTATACAAGGATCTAGTGCATAGAATTCTTTCTGCCCCTTTGTTTGAAATACCGTGCAGGATCTGGGCAAAACATTTTAAGCAGCGCGAAAAGAATGGAGGTAGAACCCGTAGTAAAGATTTTCTTCAATTTTCACACAGCCACATTGCTTATCAGAACAAGTGTGCAGAAAGTTGGCGTATTCGTGCCTTGGGGAGACCAATTCTTTATCTTGAGAAACATGAAATAATTTAACATGTTTTGTGCTGGGATTGGGGTTTCCTTTGGGTCGTCCTCCAGCGGACTTCGAAAAATCACTTGTTTCGGGGTGCCCATGGCACTTCATTGTTTTGCACTTGAAAACGAGCAAAGGGCGCCGTACGATGATGTTGCTGTACGATTAAGTGAGGTTGCTGCCGCTGCACAGTATACGGTAGTCTAGATACAATGGCAAGGCGCCATTCTTATATTAAAGGGGCCCTGCAACACTTTTCGAGCATGCTCAAAAAGCGCTGCCGATCGGTAGTGGAGGCTCCCGAGAACACGCGAGCCAAATATTATAGCGATGCGCACGGCCTGGAATTTACAATAAATTCTCAAAGTCAGCTGAAAATCGCTCCCTCTTCTCTCGACAAATGATGTATTAGTCCGCAAAATATGACGCGATTGTCGGCAGTTCCACCATTGGCTGATGTTATAATCACGATAACACCCTCATTATTACTTTCGTTGTTAATTTTGAGTTCAATAAGTAGATAATATGTATGTTTATATTATGTTATCGCGTTAAAAACACCGATCAAACATTAATATTAGCACTTCCGGTCTCACCGACAGCTCGTCTGCTCGTAGTTGCGTGGTTCCGTTTTCTTCGCCATGCGCAGTGCCGAAAACGTGAATATTTCTGTGCTTTTGACCATCGCCGGTTGCCGTTGAGAGTGGCAGCCGTTCGAGTGTTGCCTCGTCAGCTGAGAACTGAATCGTCGGCACGTTCTCACGACCGACCGAGGCACGGGCGCAGCGTGTCTCCGATAACAATGCTGGCGTCCGTAATGGCGGCGCTTCGGGGTCGTCTGCCAGTGCCGTCTTACGAGGCGGTGTATCGGAGTAGGGGCCGAAACCGATCTCAGCTGTCATTCGTTCCAAACGAGCGCGCAGGTTTGCTTCCATGGTTGGCAGAGCGATGAAAACACTACGGCGTTCGAGGTGCACACCCAACATTACCAAACCGACGCGCAGTTTTCAAGCACGCGCGATACACAGAGCGATCGACTCCGCTCGACGAGAACGACGCAAGCCGACCGGAAGTGGCGGCACAGACCACGTGGTTGCGCCCAGACGTCAGAGAGAAAAAAATGAAGAAAGAAACTCCGCCGGCGCTCTTGGGCGGAGCCTCGCCTCTCTGCGCTCCCCCCGTCTACTCGCTGCCTAGGCAGTTCCGCGCGCTCGCGGCGTTGAGTTGAGGGTGAAAGCTGCGGAACGTGATCTCTATAATTTGGTAACACCACTTAGACTTGACGGATTCGAAAAATTTTTGCGGCATATGACTCGTGAAGAGTCATACGTCAATAATGAGACTATTCCAATATAACTAAGAAAGGTGTTGCAGGGCCCCTTTAATGCACGTCCGGTTCGAGAGCATACTTACTCGAATGTACTTGTTCCTTAGTGGAAACAAAAATGATCTACCGAAATGTTACTGAATAACCAACTACAGCACGTAGACGGTCATTCACAGATCAAGCAGTTTTAGACCGCCTGTAACTGTGCCAGCTAATGTAGAGTTTCGTGCCTTTTACTGTGCCAGTGTCTCATTGTGATAAGAATCTACATTGGCAATAAAGAAAGAAAAAACGCAAGTGCAGCTTGCAGCTGAGGGCGTTGCGTCGTTCGCCAGACTTTGTTGCGCAGCCTAAGCTTCTGAATTTTGTATAAACAATTCCATACCGCTTGACTATCTACGGTGACATTACTTAACAGATTAAAAAAAACGGACATGGCACTTCAGCTGCTTTCTCTCTGTTTTGTTTTTTCCTTTTTTTTATTTTACTTCATCGTGATTCTGAACTTAAGCCGTTTGAGTGCGCGACATACGCAGTAAGCCTACTTAATCGTTGGAAACCATTATGCAAGTCAACTTCATGGGCGCCAGTAAGACCTTCGAGTTCGAAAATACGAAGTTTATGGTCGGTCGGCTTCCTCTGTAAATGTCCAGCTCTTTATGCTTTTGGCACAGTCGTTTGTAGCGTTTAAGGATTGAACTTACTGCGCTTAATCACGTACAGCGTGACCGGTCCTACGACGCGCACAAGGCAAAGTGCATGGCCGCCGTGCTGCCCTCTGTGGAGGCATCGATGCGCGAGAAGGAGGCCTGCCGGATCGTGGTGGAAGCTACAAACATGAGCAGCGCCGCATTCTGGACTGTGACACAGGTGACGAGTGTGCTCTGTGTCTTTCTCTTTGTTGTCTATGCAGACACGGCCTCTCTGAATGGAACGGTACATCAGTAGCGCGGCCATTAGCAGCTCTTCATCATGGCCATCCAGTGCGGTCGTGATGTAGAATACGTGCTGTGAATGATTATTTGAATGGTGTGCTGTGCTTTTTGCGAAATCCTTCCTTTTTGAAAGAATGCACCAACTAGCCCCTAAACATCTGCTACTAGAATAGGTTGAACTGTTAAAGGGAACGCTAAAATGTGTAACCTTCATGTTCTTCGATTCGTAACTGCAAGAGGCTGCTAGTAAAACAGTGTCCGTGTCCACAGGAGTGAAGATTGTCTGCCACTTGTTAACATCTGCGAATCTACGCGAATGTGCCCGAGCGATGCAGAAACTTTTGGACACGGCCATCACGCAAGTGTTACTTTTAACAGCGGACCCATTAGTACCTACCTCTCGTGCGCCTCGTACTGGTCCAACACGCCAATAAAAAGCAAAAACCACAGCGCCGCTAGAAAACAGAACTATTTGAAACCTGTTGCATTTTTATTTAGATACATCTATTTCAACCTTTCCTCCTGCGTCACTGAACATGCACAAATTTGTGTGTGTGTGTGTGTGTGTGTGTGTGTGTGTGTGTGTGTGTGTGTGTGTGTGTGTGTGTGTGTGTGTGTGTGTGTGTGTGTGTGTGTGTGTGTGTGTGTGTTTGTGTGTGTGTGTGTGTGTGTGCGCGTGTGCGCGTGTGTGTGTGTATGTGTGCGCGCGCGCGCGTGTGTGTGTGTGTGTGTGTGTGTGTGTGTGTGTGTGTGTGTGTGTGTGTGTGTGTGTGTGTGTTCAAAACATTACGTATTTCGCGTCTGTTCTCCATGCAAAAGGGCGCTTACATGGTGCTTTCGCTTCTTTCAATGCTTTTGCGAATGTTCCATGTAAACATCAGTCATGAGGCGATAGATAAGAGATCTGAAGGTACGCCTCCTCCCCTCCCCCACCAAATAAAAAGAAAAAGAAACTCACACAGGGTCCGCCATACAATCGCCTAAGACGATTTGAAGGCGAACGGACGCCGCCGCTTTCTTATATATAATGTATGTGCGTGTGTGCTATACATTTTTTCACGTCAACGCCGTAGAGAAGTGAACGGACAGCTCCTCGCCTCGACCCGTGCGTCACACGGTTGGTCATGTAACTTTAGAGCGATTCATGCGAGCACCGCTTTTACATCGCTTTTTTTTTTAATAATGCTAACGCCGCGAAGGCGACGTCAAGGCGCAGCACATGCGCTTCAATCGACAAGGGGCACGAGTGGTCATGTGATTTTTTTGTACCGCACCCCGGCTTTTAGCCAAAGCACTCTTCTCATAAGCCGTTTAAAGATTTCGTCTTAAAAGCCCCACGGCTGGCATTTTAGTAGAAAGCTAAGACGTGAATTCTAGAATTTGTAAACTCTACAGAACTTCATGAATAGCGGAACGAAAGTCTCATCTGAATTTTGGCAATACGTCTTCAATTATGACGAATATGCAAGAAATGTTATGGAACTAAATTTTTAACGCGTGCAATCATTTGTTTGATGAAGTGTTGATACTGCAAACGTTCACTCGCGGACCAGAAGCTTTGAGTCTAACAAAAAAGTGTTAAAACTTTCTGATGAGTAGTGGTGAAAAGGAACTAAACGCGCATTACTTTAAAAAGCAGACCCAGATGAAGAGGAACTTTGGAAGTGAACGGAACCTTTTTTTTAGTCAGAACAGAGTTGCAAGCAAGATAACATTGTTTATCTGCCCAATTTCGTTTAGCACGAAATCATTTATTATGTGAAATTGGTCTCCGCTCACAGTGGTATCCTAAGTGTCAGCAAAAATTTTTCGCATCATTGCAAGGCTTCTTGCGATGCAACCATTCAATCTCGAACTAAACTACATGAAAAAGACACTACAGAGCAAAACGATTTTTCTCATACTAGTAAAGTACTCTTTGGCAATACCAAAAACACCATGCTTGTTGCGAGAAGACGCTTAGTAAGCGAGAAAACACGCAAAAACAAAATGTGGGTGATGACGCCACCTTGAAGTTTCCGCACCATTCGCCGTGACGTCACATGTTTTGACGGCGCCTGCTAGGAACGGCGTAGTTCGTAATCGGTAAAAATGAAGTACATTGTCCTCTGAGGGGTCCATAGACAACATACCAAGTTTGGGGTAATTTTGCTGTGCCAATGGCGCCAAAATACGATAAATACACTTTGAAATCCGTGACGTCACGCGAGGATATTTCGGTGCGAAATTTAAAAGTGATACTTTGAACTTGATTTTCTCCTCTATTAATAAACCTATGGTGGCGAAATTAACGACGTTAGAGTTCTCAGAGCACAATTTATCGATCTAAACCGATTCATTGTTTCTCTTTAGGGGCCCTTGAACGGGCAGCTACAGAACCTCTACAGAATTTACTGCACATGCTCTTGCTTCCTGTGTTCATATTTCTACGAGCTTGATGCGATTATCCTAATATTACCTCGTGCGTTAGAATTATTCCTCGCGACATCAAAGGGAGAAGGAGAGAAGACTTCGTCAGAGTTGTCTTTGTTGATGCGCTCAGTGTTTCCACCCTATCGCTACATCAGTACAAGAGATATGCTCTCGGTAACACCCAATATTCAAATACGTTTATTGGCAACCTTCTGGGCAGGGGCATAGCCAGGAGGGGTTGGGGGGTTAACACCCCCCCCCCCAAATTTTTCGATTTTGCATGTACATATACACACGCACGCATGCAAACGCACGCGCGAACATACAGAAAGGATGATTGAACCCCCCCCCCCCCCCCCACCGAAAAAAATTTCTGGCTACGCTTCTGCTTCTGGGGTCCGTTCATGTAGGTCTAGCGTAGAGAACATACTTTCTTAAAGAGCGGACATTGCCGTAGGGCCCTGCGGCCAAGCAACTGCACTCCTGCCAGCGCCACGAGCCGCTGGTAGGACTGGTAATGCCTTCTGAGATTTGGGACGATCATCTCAATAAAGAAAAAGATGAACGAAACCAGAAAGATGTTTTTTTTTTCGGTACTGGGGTTCAAACCGAGACCCTCACGCCCCGAAGGTGATTGTCCTTACCACTGGGCTGCACACCCATGGTTGATGAATGTGAATACGCGTATATGTGAAGCATATGAATGCGTTCTACCCGTGGTACAAACAAATATAGAAAGAGAACAATCTATATGCAGACTTTCGTGGCAGTATAATAAAAGCTCTCTGTAGGCATGATGCGTTGCCGACAGGGAGGATTGCAGACATCAGTAAAACTTTTCCTTTGCAAAAATTTAGTGTCAAACTCGCGTTTCGGTGGTCCTCCTGAGGCGGCTGCTACAGATGCTGAATAATGAGTGGAATCTATCGCTACGCTACCTGGCAGGTCGTGAGACCCTTACTTACTCGCTTTCGAAACGGTTCGAGTGACCGTTCTTTATGAAAGTATATTACTCTATGGGTATAGCGCGTAGCTGCATGCGTATCTTCTTGCAAGCGCGTGCCGTCCAGTGCATTAGGCCGTGCATGAGACTTCGAGTGACAGGAGATATGTAACTTCGTTTCAGGTTCGAAGATGCATAGCAGACAGCGTCATGTTTCCGGATGCCGATGAGGTAAGAAAATGCTTCAAGTGAGAACTTGTAAAGCGTGCTGCTGCTTCCTTAAAACGCAGCCTTACAGCAAATATTTCTGATCCTAAATGCAGATGGGGGATATGCATAACCGTCTAATTCGGTACTCTTTCTAAATGATATGTCACAAATGTTAGAGAGACTCATTTAAACACTAGTGTATGGTGCTCGAAACATCATGCCCATATTTCATAAGACCGTCTCATCATGGACGTGCTATCGTAAAACAAGATAGGAGTAGTCTAAACTAAGAGATTAGAGTTCATTACTGTGTTTGGCATATGAATGACACGTCCTTAATCTACAGTAGGCGTAGCGGTATTCGAAAAACATACACGGGGAGCATTCTGACACCTTGACGACAGAACAATGTCGATCAAATTGGGCATGATTTCCTTGAGCGCGAATTTGCATGCGACTTGCATTCTTTGTAAGGTTTCGGCCGGCACCACACGGCAGCGTATTCTGAATGAATATTTCACATAATCGCTTCTGTGTCTGGCCAGGCGCTGGATGAACTGAACAGACGGTTGGCGTATATTGACATATATCCTCACGTTTCAACTGAAGGAAGAAGATGCAATATGGAGATTACTGTTCATTATATGAATAACATTCCGAGCAACGGTTTTCAAAGCCCTCGTAAACATCCCGCGAATTTAGCATAACCTAAAAACTTATAGACAAAGTTTATCCCGCTTATCTGCTCTAACGAATGAAGATTCCAGAATCTCAATATGTGATTCGATACTGCAAAGACTTATGGGCATTTGAAAACGTCAAAAGAGTTTAAAAGCTTAGATTGCCGGCACATTACTCTCCAGCAATCATTGTAACAGGTATGGTGCTGTTGATAGCAATATTACACTAAGAATGTTTCTAGGTATCCCTTCAAACTTCGCGATCTTGTCGTTATCAGTTTGCGGCAGGACTTGTAAAAGAAATTCGGCCATGTGCAGACAGTATATATATATATATATATATATATACAGGGTGTCCCAGCTATCACGCAGCACGATTTAAAAAAAGAGGAACGGCGTTACGCGAATCAAACCTACAGCATATTGTTCCTAGTACACTAGAGTAGCCACTGCTATTTTTTCGTTAATGAGGTTTAATTAATTAGTCATAATTATATTTCTAACTCGACAAGTACTCACCTAATTGTCAAAATGTCAATGAGGCGTATGTAGACATGTTCAAATGGCATCTAACTGCGCTACTTTCAACAACGTGCTAATTGCGCGCTCATTTTTTCCGGCTGATAAAGAAAGCCCGCTAAATATGAAAAATAACACGTGACTACGCTCCCACCCGCAAAGGAAACCAGCGCCCTCAAATAAGCTTACTACAAACAACCGCTTTGCCTGTTGCGAAAGACAGCGTTCCGCATTTTGGCAAGGGTACAGGTCGGGCACCAGCGATATGCGTGCAGTTTCGCTGGGATTCAATCCGTTCGATAGTACGCCGCAATCGTCCATATCTCACGGCCGACTGTTCTCATTGATAACGCGGCAGGTGTTCCGATTACGGCCTGACTCTGTAAAACCAAGCGGTGCGTTTCTAGGCAGGGGAGTAGCAGATAGGGCGATACGTTTTTTTTTTTTTCTGCATTTTTTCCTTGATACTGTCTGCCTCATAGGGAGCCTGTTTGAGGGCGCTGGTTCCCGACGCGCGCAACACTCTAGCCACGTGTCACTTTTCATATTTCGCGGGCTTTCTTGATCAGGCGGAAAAAATGAGTGCGCAATTAGCACGTTGTTGAAAGTAGCGCAGTTAGATGCCATTTGAACATGCCTACATACGCCTCATTGACATTTTGACAATTAGGCGAGTACTTGTCGAGTTAGAAATATAATTATGACTAATTAATCAAACCTCATTAACGGAAAAAACAGCAGTGGCTACTTTAGTGTACTAGGAACAATATGCTGTAGGTTTGATTGCGCGTAACGCCGTTCCTCTTTTTTTAAATCGTGCTGCGTGATAGCTGGGACACCCTGTATATATATATATATATATATATATTGTAGTCCATTAATCGGCTTTCTGCAACCGCTTGTCTTAATTTGCGTTATTTCAGTTTCTCTCATGTGCTACAAATTCATTTTAAATTCATTACGCAGTTGTTCAATACTAGCACATTTATAACAATTCTCCTCTTCCTCAGGAAGCATAATATCGTAATTATCGTACGGTTAGGCACCCACTCTTCGCTTTTATCACTTCCTGTGTTATAATAGGGAAACTGAGACTATCTCAACGGTAATCTTCTCCTTAAGTTCAATGTAAAGCTTACAAGTGTACTTTACCGGCATATGAAATAATTTACATCTGATATCTCAGATATTCGAGGTATAACACGTGGCAGAGGCCCTTCCGCACATGCAGGAGCAGCTTGACCTGGAGTCCAAGCGGGCGCTGTGTCTTCGCGAGGCGCTGCCAGACAAGCCCGAAGCTGACAGGGACGACGCTTTTCGCCGAGCCGCCCAGGAGGCTAACGCCCTTACGAAACGGCACACTGATCTTAGACAGAAAGTGAGTGTCTTGGAAAGAGTGTCTCGCGATAGGTTAATAATACAGTTCACGTTTTGTAAGAGGCAGGCCCTTAGTCAAGTGGAAGAGGGTGGGTGTGGTGCCCTAGAAGCCCGTGTCCCCACTCCCCCGCCCCCGAAATTCTGATGAAGGGGGGTGTTTTACCAAAAATAGATAACGAAAATTGGTGTTTTTCTAAATAGTCATGGCCTTGAACAAGTGCCCCCCACCACGAAAAAAAATTCCTCGCTATGGGCTTGGAGAGAGGTCATGCAATAAGTGCTACATTAGCCACGCCCGTGAAGTACAATTGGCGGTTATTGTGGAGTGCGATAGCAATTGAATTACAATGGCAAGTTGCATGCAGATGTGGACTCTACCTATATGAACACCCCTTAGCAGTGGCAATGGTCTCATGATGCGACGTTTTGGTATTCCCTTTAATGGGTGCCAAAAATGTCGTGACGGTACAACACCGCCAAGGTATTGGGGCATTACAGACGCTGTGGTGCAGGGGAATCGCATTGCTGCTTGGCTAAAGGACGTTTGGTCGATCATTGCTGAATCCCTTTAGCGAGTTATCTCATGAAGGGTTGTCGGCTAGTTTAACTAACGTGTGAAATAATTGAGGCTCACAAAATTGCCATGTTAAAGGATAGATGTGTCAGCACTCCCTCTGTTTTATTAACTGACAAGGAAATTGTGTATCTCTCTGCTGGCGATTCATGGTAGCCATTGGTGTCATGCGCACAAAGCTTTTTACGTCGGAGTAGTTTTATCATTTTTCGTTTTCCTTCTTTCTTCTGTTGTCTGTTCTTGATTTCTTTCACGTTGGCTGATACGTGGATAGGTATTTATTTACGTTGTTCGCCGCAATAAACTTCAGTTGCCAGTCAGCGCTACGTGTGGTTTTATGTGTGCCTATTTTTGTCCTGGTCCTCGCGCTGTTTCCTCCTACGAGTTATCTCAGCTCGCAGCACGAATTGGATAGACAATAGGAGCAAAATACAAATTTTTTCTTTGCTTTTTTGCGTGTGCAGTTAGCAATTGAAATGGCAGACAGGTTCTAAACGCATCGTTATAATTTTGTTATCACGTTTGTAAATGCATTGTCATCATTTCACGCGGTATGTGCGGGCTGCCACCTGAATGTTATGGTACTTCCTTAACTCACATCTTCACTGCTGATAGAAGTTGCTGTTGCTACGATGAATCACCTAGTCTATAGGTCTCTCTTGGCTTTACTACCAGATAAAGACGGCGGCTGCCCTAAAATGTACTGCCTTTGACTTTGCTATAGGTGTCGTGCTTTTAAATTCCTTCGAACACCGCAAACTTGAATTCTATCGTGCACCGCATCAAAGATGTAGCGGACGGAAGCAGAGTCGACTCTGCGCAGGGCTGTAACATTTCCCGCGCGGACAGGTGTAAGACAAAATTGTGAATTTCTTATACAAGCACAGCCAAGCGCAAACGCACACACACATGCGCAAACAAACAAACACAAAGATGCCCAAACGCAAAAGAATGCACATTGTGGATTCCAGAACCGATATCGATAAGTGTGCTTGTCATTCTCCTCTTACGTGTTTCGTTTTTTGTGCCAGCGATTCTGGATAATAAAAATTCACTATCTAATCACTACCGTTATAATATGGCTGCGACGCCCTATTTAGTGTTGCTGTTCTATTATGCGATTATTTCAATTGTTTATTTCAATTCGCCCCGCTTTCGACTGTGCGTCGACCCTGTCTTAGTTTAGCGCCAAGTAATTATCCCCGTGTTATATTCCAGCTGGAAACCTGCATGCACGAGTACCTGCTACATATTGAGGCAAGTGAACATTTCTGCAATCTCCTTTTGTTGCAAGGCCTTCATTCTGTTGCCCATGTCATCAGTGTCACAAAACAAATGTTCTACACTATGTTGCTGGCCGTTTTAGACACAGTAGCGTATTTAAAGTACTGCTGTTGCAAAAGTACACTTCATATCAGTCTACATAAGCTACCGTATTCATACGCCTTTTATATGACCTCCGAAGTATCGGCGCGCCTCGTTGTATGCTGCGTATCTAATATACCCATGTTGTCATATCATAAGCGAATTTTTCATTGCTGAGTACAGCATGCTCACAGGGCAGCGCGTGTGGTTCATTAGTGTACTAGCGAGCACTTTAGGCCGGAACATTCACGACAGACCATCACCTTGAAAGCGACGTGCGCGCTCGCTATACGTGTTCATGCTGTTTGTTTATCGCGATCTGCGAAGTTGCTTTTCCTTTATTCTAGCGTAGTGGAATACAACAAATTTCACATGTCATCTAGTTGCTTATTCACCGGCATAACTGTTTTATTAAACGATATTAGTTTGCCGCTTTCTCTGCGTCTAAATTTTTTAATTTTTTTCTGTGCCAGTTGTTACTTGATCTATCGTCAAGCTGCCGTAAGGAGCGACCCCGATATTTATCTAAGGGACAGGTGTGGTTTCCTTAAAGGCATCGCTTATTTTTTGCGCAGATCACATAATTCGCCGAAGTTGAGAAAAAATGCTATTGTCTTGTTCTCAGTAAAGCTAGAAATATTCAACCGTCCTAAATGACGGAGCTTGGCACATTGGCTTTCGGTGATCTATTTTCACAAACGCAACGTATAGCGTAAAAAAATTATAAAAACTCATGAGCACAGAAAAGCGTGTCTGTAGCCTATCATATAAACTATTTCATGAATGGGTTTCAGTGCCGCGATATTGGGCTGTTAACCTTGCCTTTTTGTATCTTTAACAACTAAACGAGAAGTGCTGCGGTGGACGCATACGCATGAATACGGTTGGTTTGATGCGTTCGGCATTTGCTGACCTTATCAACTCGCGTCACGACATACAAAAATAAGAAAATTTCGTTTAACAGCCCAAGGTGGGGGCGCCCCCATGTCTTGCGTAAAATAGTCTATACCATCTCAAATCATTCTGCCTCGTGACGTTATAACCAGATCGCAGAACCTTTATAGTTTTTTAACGGCAACTTCGAAACCACCATGGGGTGAATTGACCATATTGAGTGGTCATATCGGCGCGGAGGAAAACCAAGGTTACATAGTTTATGGGTTCACCATGTTTTTACCGTGTTGCCGTGTTTTTACCGATTGGAGTGCAGATAATAAGCTCGTGCAAAACATTTCCTTTTGTTAGCGGTGGCATTCAAGTGTAGAACTTGCTGTGGGGCTAGTTGGTACATGTCTGAATTAAATAGTCAACTTCGCGCCAAAATCACGTTCACACAGAAGAAGAAGAGCGCCCGTCCTGTCGTGTGTTTCTTCTTTTGTGTGAATGTGATTTTGGCGCGAAGTTGACTATTTAATTCAGGCATTCAAGTGTGTGTAACTTATCATTCGCAGGTTTTTGGAAACGGTACATCCCACTCCGCCTATCGGCACAGGCTGCGCGCCCTGCCATAACTGAATAGAAAACAGATGAACCAACTAACACATCCGATCAACAAAACTGCTTATCGAATTAAACTAGCGATACACATGCTAAAGACACACTAGAAAGTTCTGTTAAAATTCCAGTGACGTGTCACAAATTTCGTAGGTTCTGAGGACATCTGAATATTTTACACAGCCAATAATAAGCTAATAATACCTTCTTTTTTTCTGGGTTTTAACATCCCGAAACCACGATATGATTATGAGAGACGCCGTAGTGGAGGGCTCTGAAAATTTCGACCACCTGGGGTTCTTTAACGTGCACCTACATCTAAGTACACGGGCCTCAAACATTTTCGCCTCCGTCGAAAATGCAGCCGCCGCGGCCGGGATTCGATCCCGCGACCTGCGGGTCAGCAGTCGAGCGCCATATTCACTAGACCACCGAGGCGGGGCGCTAATAATAATTTCTGAGGTTTCACGTGCCACCATCACAATATGATTATCAGGC
This sequence comes from Rhipicephalus sanguineus, assembly GCF_013339695.2. Lineage (NCBI taxonomy): Eukaryota > Metazoa > Arthropoda > Arachnida > Ixodida > Ixodidae > Rhipicephalus > Rhipicephalus sanguineus. The sequence continues at coordinate 85,466,712 of NC_051181.1, read as the reverse complement.
CTGCTGCAGTGAAAGGCTCCGAAAATTTTAGGGGCGAAGCTCCTCTTAGTCTAACCTTGTCACGCGCCCGGTGTAAGGCGTAACCGGCAGTATACTACGAACCATCACCGATCCTTTGCAAACTGCCCACTACTTCGTCTTTGCAAACATCCCACTACGATCCATCACCGATCCAGTACTTCACCGACCATAAAGCCGTTATATTGAAGGGGATACGGAAGCCACCTTTGCAAACTGCCCACTACTTCGTCTTTGCAAACATCCCACTACGATCCATCACCGATCCATTACTTCAACGACTATAAAGCCTTTATAATGAAGGTGGAACGGAAGCCACCTTTGCAAACTGCCCACTACGTCGTCTTTGCAAACATCCCACTACTTCCCACTGCTTCCCACTACACTGCTTCCCACTACATCCCACTGCTTCAGGAGCTTCGCCCAAACTCTTCATCATTCACCCGTGGATATGCTGTGAATTTTTTTTACCACCTGGAGTTCTTTAACACGCATTTCACCTCCATCGAAATTCGAGCGTCAAGGCCGGTATCGGACCCGAGGCTTTCCGGTCAGCATTTGAGCCAATAATGGGCGGTGTTATAAAATATTTAGACGTCTTGGGACCCAACATGATTTATGGCACAATACTTTAACAATAATTGTCGGGGTTTTACGTCCTAAAACCACGACATGATTATGAGGGACGCCGAAGTGGAGGGCTCCGGGAATGTCGACCACCTGGGGTTCCTTAACGTGAACCTAGATCAAGTAGGCTATACGGGCATCAAGCATTATCGCCTTCATCGAAAATGCGGCTGCCGCGATCTTCGGGTCAGCAGTGCAGCACCATGACCATTAGACCACCGTGGTGGTGGTCTATTGAACATACGTCGGCAAACTCACTCATGAGTCGACTCACTCAGACTCAGTCAGAGACACAGATCGAGCCCTGAATGAGAGTCTGAGTGAGTCTGTGTGAGCAATATTGTGGTGAGCGAGTCCAGTTCGAGCGAGTCCGGTTGAGGAAAATCTTGATCGGTCTGAGAGCGAGTGCGCCCCAAACGCATAACATATTTCATGAGTGAGTCTCAGGTAGCTCCACATACTTATTTCTCCATCATATGGCCGTGAATCAAATTTTAAAAAATATGTTTGTCTGCTGGAGGTACTTTTTCATTGCCTGATTCCAAACGACTTACAGTGAGGCTCGGTCACCACCGGGAGATGGCGCGAGGTTTACCTGTCCCGAAAACACTTAGTACGAACGCGTCAAAGCAACATATAAACAACTGCACAAGTGAAAAGTGGACGGTCACGATATACCACGGGTCAGGTACTGATCTAATGTTTATTTTAATTTTCCATCTTACGTCCTCCGTCGCTTGGGTGAAAGCTTACTCGCACACAGTCATTCTTGAATCGCCGTCGCCAGCAGCAACCACTTGGTTGAGCAAACAACAAGAAGTGAAGAACGGAAAATCATTGAAAAGTTTTGCGCAGGCCCCGCTTTTTATGTTCGAGAACATTTTCTTTTCCTTCTGATTTCCCGTTTGGCCACCGTCAAGCATGAAGTGCTGTTTGTATGGTACCTAATTCATGACCATGTGATCGTAAGCACCTTGATATATCTTACAAGCGCTGAGCGCGGGTGCCGTGAATTTGTTTCATTTGTTATCAAAGAGTCTGATTTGCTATCACGACTTATACCTAACAAGTCCAATTTCCAGTTCTTATTCATTAAAGCACATTCAAGCAACGCACACCACCACCGATGCATTATGCTAAAAACACAACGAGATTCAGCAAAAATGAATCAAAAATACTTGCTGCATTGCAGCATCTAGCGCACAATACGACAGGGACGGGGTGAAAAGGGCGAAGATACCACGTTCTTGTCTTGTGCGCTAGATGCCGCAATGGAATACCCACATGCAGGGGCGTAGCCAGAAATTCTTTTCGGGTGGTTCAACCATGTTTTATGTATGTTTGTGCATGCATTTGCATGTGTTCGTGTATATATACGCAGGCGAAATTGAAAAATTTCAGGGGAGGGCTTTAACCCCCCCCCTCCAACCCTCCCCCTTGGCTACGCCCCTGCCCACATGCCGAAACTTACGTTACTTCAAGCTACTTGCTGTAGCCAAACAACAACAGTCTCGCCGAGCTTAGTTTACCGGCGAAAAAAAAATGCCGCTCAGACGCGCCACGCTAGGTTAAATTTATGGCTAGGCTATGCCATCGCTTGGTTCGTTTGTTATCCGATATGCACTCGCGAAAGCGCCGTAGCAAGGCCACTGCACCGCATTCAGTGATAGTGTATTCAAAGGCTGTGCCACCGCTCAGCACATCGTGTTTCCGCAGGAACAGCGCGAATACCGTCAACTGCTGCCCGACTGCCGGAAAAAGTTGTTTCCTGAACTCGACTCGCAGCAGCTGCAAGAACAGCTCGACTCAGCGCTCGCAAGAGGGGACCTCAGCCTTTACGTTCAGGTAGTACCCTTCACCACACCTCAGCGGCAACACCGGCAACGTCATCGGAATGTAGCCATAGGCAGCTTGTAGTTTTCCACATGAGGCAAGCGTTCCCGAGTGCGGCTGAACAAATGATATTGGAAGGATATATTTGACGGTTGCCGTGACATCTGGAACGTCTTATTAGGAATCGAGAGTGTTTATAATCTGAAAGCGTTCAAGTACAAATAAGCTGCATGCTATGAACAATGAAGCGACTGTGCGTGTCGTCTTTAACGCAGCTTTATTGTCCAAGTGCCCCTATAGGCCAATGTTGGCGACACTGCACCGGAATATTGGAGCGTCTTCTGGTTCGTTAACGTGAAAGTGGGAATATTGATGCTGTGAAACAGTTGCGCCTCATGTGCGGGAGATATCAAAATAAAATAATCCTAATTTGGAGGGCAGCAGAGCTCGACCCCTCAAACCACCTCTGCAGCATAAAATTACCTGCGGTGTAAAGGGCGCAGCTTCTCACTGTAGTAATGCGCAAACATGGCGGCCATAGTAGCGTCCACGTTACCGGCAGCTTGCGGATTGCGCTGTGTAAATTGTTCCTGGCACTTCGTCCCCATTGGTCGGCTGCAGTCACGTGACGAGGCTGACGGTATTTTTAATTTGTTGCATTTGGCCGGCAATGTCACTGTTGACCGTGGCTCTGGATATGATGATATGATGATGCTGGATAAACTGAGAACTGTGAAGTGGCGTGGTGTAGATTACTGGCGCCCAGTGACCGGGCCAACCACTGACACTAGCGAAATGGCGATACCGAAAAAGTAGATATACCGACAATGTGGTCACACAGTCACGGCTAGCCAATGGTGGCGCAATGCCAACAACATTTCGTGCAGCCTACTCTGCCGGCCGCCAGAAACGTAGACTCATTATTTCTTATACACAATAATCCTTGCACTTTCCCAGCCGTTAACTACGCAAAATGTAACCTGTTTGTTGCTATTCTGCAGTCCTTCTTTTTCACAAAGCAGGACTTGGACAAAACTTGGTCTACAATTTTTTGTAAACCTTGCAGCATTGAGAAGACTGTAATTTGGGGGATAATGAGATAAGCTTTTGGAATGAGGAATGTCAGTCGACTATTCGTTGGCATATTGCTGCAGTCGTCCTTGGAAAAGACTGGACATCTGCGCTCGAATAAAGAAATTCTGAGTCAACTTGCAATTTTGTAGTGGTGGCAGTGCGGACTTGCATTCGATAAACAAACTGTGCCGTATATTTCAAAGCACAATAGATTTGTGTGCCGTCCCTTAAGGTTGACAGAAAAAGGTATGTCGCTGCACGCGACGTAATTGACTGTTGCGGAACAGCCATCGCGGTTGACGCAGACAAGGAGACAAGAACAGGCTCACCAGCTTCAGTAACCAAGGTTTTCTATCTGGACCGGTGGTATTTCAAGTCGCCTGACAGCAAGTCATGCAGAGCCCAAGCTACCACCTGGCGGTAGCTGCAGACTGCCACTTATTCAAACCCGCTTGCGTATCATAGATTCTACCCTGATATCTATCACGACAGCACCTCCAAGGTCGGCAATGTAGAACCTGCTACACTCAAACACATGCTCTGAGTATGTGAAGCAAGTGCTAAAGGCATCATTCTCGATGTTATCTCGACGAGGTGGGCCGCTGCCATTCACAATTCAGAGCTCGCTGACCAAATTTGGGCCGGCCAGCAGGCCCGCGAAGCGGCGACTAGGCAACGTGTGGATGTCCCGACGTGGGAGACCTGAGCCCGGGTCATCAAACTGCAGGGCACTCAATGAAAGTTTTTTACCAACCAAAAAATAGCTTTGTGCCTAGTGATAAAAGTTCAAGGTAAAAATTAATTTTATTATGTTTGGCTGTTTCAGGTTCACACCTGCGTCTACCTCGAGACGACCAAAGGACAGGTAAGAAATGCTTCTGACGTATTACTCGACTAGAAATACAAGCGACCACTCTATACCAGCATCCACTGTGGTTTCTTACTTCGCTGGCACAGGGACATATTTACTCATTCGTTTGTCTACATTCTAAACGATCTGAGAGTGAGCAACTGGGTGTGTTGGTATTGCGTGATGCGAAATAGTAGGCGCAAGAAAGACGACGGACAAAAAGGGCGCCCTGTGTGTGTGTCTCCCTTTTCGTCCGTCGTCTTCTTCGCGCCTAAAATTTCGAATCTAAATTCTATATACTTCGTTTTCTTAACTGCATATAGTGGGAACTTCAAAACTTTCACGTGGTTCAAGCGTGCGCCCGGCAGGTGTACGACAACACCACAAACGAAGCCATGAAGACCCAGCTGCTGGCCGAATACGAAAAGTACATGGACAATGCGACCATAGAAAAAGTACGTGCCAAGTAGTGAGTTAGCATGAAATGTTTTTATATTTCTGCGGAATCACAAGAAGCTGTACAGAAAATATCACGTGCGCATGCGAGCTGCACGTATTCTTCGTGTTTGCGGCTTACCCATCAGCAACAAAAATTCAAAAGCCGCAAATATCAAGTGACCGCACAATCTGCGCCTTCACTTCGGCTTTACGGCATTTGCATGGCAAAATAAAAAAAAGAAACAAAGCGGCGTTCGCATGGTATGAAGTGCGCGGTAACATAGCACACCGGATAGGTTTCGCTTTCGAGTCGTTTTAGTCGAATCCATAAAGGTTCCTGTGAGTTTTATTTTTATTTATTCTGAGGGCCACGACCTGTTTGCCGTATCTGAGGCAGTCATGTATTTGCAATATCTTACAATAACATGAACTTCCGCTCATCAGGGCTTTAACATTTCTGCATAGTTTCCTCACGTTAGACAGTGAGATAACTTGTGCCACATTGTAACCTCCAAGTTGAAAATAAAATATTTTGTCAATTTTCTGTTGAACACGTTTAGTTACTGTACTTTTGCGTAGATTACTACGTGAATACTCTGGGTTCCCAATTCTGCGCGTAACTCAAGTCCCCCCCCCCGCTCCCTCCCTTGTACTTTTTGTTTTTTTTTATTCAGATCCTCGCATGTCACGCCAGACGCCTCTACCCAGACGTGAAAAAGGTACGTGCTTACAACTACCACGGACACGTGGGACGCGTCTAATGTGATTTTGCGTAGCAAATTAATGCACTATTTACACTGCGCGAAAAGATTACATGGTGGTTATTATTGTATAATACAAACGAACACGTAGGTCTAACTGGAGAGGATAGAAGCACTACGCATTTGGCTACTTCACTCGCTCTGTAGAAATTCATTTTTCTTTGAAACTAAACCTAACGGAAAAACGCATTGAAGAATAAAACGACAATAAACACGCCCAAGAACGAACGCGTGCTACACAAAAGGAAAAGTTAGCTCGCATAACTAGACTGCCCATCATATCCACAGGAAAGAGTGGTCACTCTTCAAACATGATGATCATGTCTATTTTTCATTGTCACTCTGCACGATACTAAGATCATGGCTAGTTGGCAATTGTCCTTAGAATACAAGAGATAAACTTGAACGAAGAATGGATCAAGGAACTCGTTGTGCTTTTAGGCTCAACAATAAAGAGCTTAAGAAAAACTTGGCAGTGGGCTAGTTGGTTAAACATTATCGATGATTTTTGCGCAAACTTTACAAAAAGTGACTGGGGACAGAGAAGGACCACACACACGGCGCATATGAGCGCGAACTAACAACTGTTTATTAGAACTATGGAATGAAATATATACGGTGACCCACGCATGCGCAACGCTGCCCTAGCTACGACGCCCCCTGCTCTCCTTTATCATCTTGATTTCCATACTGCAGCAGGTGCACGTGTCATCCTTTGTTTGAAGAAACGGACATTTTGCACACGTCGAGCAAGCGCACCAAAAGAGAGGTCGTCGAGGCCTTCATTATCAGAACGGCAGCAGAGGGCAAGTGTATTAGCGCGCCTTCTATTGCGCTCACCGATATGGAAATCAAGATGATAAAGGAGAGCAGGGGGCGTCGTAGCTAGGGCAGCGTTGCGCATGCGTGGGTCACCGTATATATTTCATTCCATAGTTCTAATAAACAGTTGTTAGTTTGCGCTCTTATGTGCCGTGTGTGTGGTCCTTCTCTGTCCCCAATCACTTTTTGTAAAGTTTGCGCAAAAATCATCGATAAAGAGCTTAAAATGTAAGGGGCGTAATTTGTAGTTTTTGCTTGAAGTGTATTCTCACATAAAAGGAATGAATTAAGGTGAACAAACAAAAAAAAAACTCGTCCTCTATTAGGACTGAGCCTAAGACCTTCGCAATATTCTTCAATATGAGCCTCATCGGACACGAGAGCCACTTTATTGTTTCCAGTCTGCTCCGTGTCACTTTTTCAGACGTGTTGTCCAACTTGACGTACAAATATTTCTTTTGCACGCATCGATTATCCGGGGCCAAATCATGCAGAACGAGAGCGGAGATATGGTCGTGATGTGCCGCTCCCCAGCGCTGCCCGGCCACGGAACCAAGAAGTTCCAGGACACCGAAGCCCTGCGCATGCGCAACATGGTGGCTCGACAGGTAAGATCTATCGGTGAAGTTAACGTGCCAAAACCTGTATGCCAGTTTCCGTAGGAGGTTCTGGAATACTTTCTAACACCTGGGGCTCGTTACTGAGCTGCCAATCAATGACAAACCTGTAATTTCATATACTGCCCCCCTTGCATGCGTTACCTTGTGCTGAGCACGAGGTGCGAGCCGCGAGACCTCTTTCTCGTTCTCAGCAACACAGTAACTATGACGGCAGGTAGCAACTAAACACTTCCGATTATAACTTGGTGCACATCAGTACTTATCAAGGCCTCGGTAAATATTTTTATTTATTTGACAATGTACTCTGGTCGAAAGATCAACAGCGTGGCATAACAAAAGCAAAGGGACAAAATTAAATCAATGAATTCAAGCAATGGACACAATAAAATGCTTGTTGAAGTAGTAGAGCACGGTTTAATGAAAAAATATAACAAGTCAGCAAGACACATTAAAGCATAACTAGGCAAGTATATTAACTTCACTGCGAAATAATCGTAATATTTTGAGCTTTGTGCTCACAAAGGTGTTCTTTTGGAGAGATAAAATCATGAGAAACTCCGAATCCGCGGCTATGCCTTTATTCGTTTGTCTGGCCCCAGTATGCGAACTTGCGTGGGCTTTTGATAGTTACGTAGGCGTTCATATAGGGCACGTTGCAACAAATACGAGATATGTGTATGTTAATAGACTTGCGGAGTTAAGGTTAACATAATAGGGGGAGGAGGAGGGGAGGGGGGCAGAGGGGGTGCGCACAGCGTTGATGGCATAACTGAAGAACAAGCGTGCATAGGTTAAGACGTACTTGGAACCAATCACATTTGGCCGAGTGCACCGAATGTAAGGCTGTGCGTCTGGCCAACTTCTCAACAGTATGAAAAAGAAAAAAAGAACTAAGAAGCCAACTTCTCAGATGGTTTAGCAAAGGCTGTCTGTGTGACTTGATATGCTGGCGCCACTTCTCATTTCTTTAGCATCTCTGACTCGATCACAACATCTCAGATCGTCATTGTAGGTCACATATTGTCAATATATTCAAATATAAGTGTTATCTACGAGGTGTGCGAGAAATAACGTTTGGGCTACACACGTGAGAGTACTGACAAATCAATGCGTTCCCTAGTAACGTCATCAAGAATTGTACAAGGCTAAACACTATCGCTCAATTTAACACTTCCCAACGAGTTATGAAATCTATTCCCTATTTTGTCGTTCGTTGAGCGCAGTAAGTTTCAAAGACCCACATCGTAAGCTTCAGTCCAAATTATGACGTCAATGAAAAGTGCGTGAGATGGTAAACGTTGTACCACTAAGGTTTGTTAAGGTTGTGTCAAACAAAGGAACGAGACCTTAAAATTCCCTTCTTTCGTCCATGCATGAATTAAGTTTTACCAGGTATTCATCCACATTTCCGTAAGAAGTAGCAAGCCACCTGTGACTCGTTAGTGCCGTTCGTGCCACATGGCGCAAGGCCTCCTCGCCAACGCGAGGGACAATGCATGCAACATTACTTAATATCCGTGCAATGTTATAGCTCTCAAAAATTACATACATGTTAAACTTTCAGGTGAGATGTAGGCACTTTCTATGTGGCCCGCAGCTTGCGATAGCGAGGAAGGATCGCGCTAATTTGTTCCATGAGTTCTAGGTGTCGGATTATAACATCTCGACGCCACCGCCTTAATAAAGTAATCTTTGCTAGTATTCCATAACAATGACAAAAAAAAACGCAACGCATGTTACATTCTCCCTTGACTCTTATACAATTCACAGACGCGTGTGTTCTCTTCAGTACGGTTCCGGTAGGCTTTCCTCAGTCTCTAAAAGCTAGACGTTACACAGCAACTTTCTTCGATGTACATTAACCAGTTTATTGACCATTCCCGGAAAAAGATATTCTTTTACCATGCTCATATCCCTCGCAGGTCTGCAAAGCAATTCGGGGATTTTTTTTTCTATTTTAAGCCACTTCTTCGTGCTTTGGCGCGGTGTACGTATAAGTTCCCCTCGATTACATCTCGTTCTCCTTTTCATAATTATAATTAAACAGTGTCTTTCGCATATGTGATAGCCGCTTTATAAACATGAGCAATGTCTAATTTTATCCTTCTGAAATTCGAAGGCCAGAATGCCGAAAGGCTTCCTTTATCTGATATGCCGATATATAGATACAAGAGACTTTCAATTTTCGTTTGTGACAATCTTACTATTTTTAATGTCAGGCTCGCAAGAGAGAGCGGCATAAGTGAACAGAAATTGCCCTATGCCCGGCATTACTGCGACGTGCACTTTTTGAGGATAAGGTCACGCTTAGTTGCCTCAGCCGGTCATTTGGTTCAGCTGATTCAATCCCACAGTATGGCTGCGTAGTATATGCTGAAAAGCTTGTCTGAATAAAAGGAGTCCAGGAATGGAGCTGCGAGAACAATTCTTTCGAAGTGCGCGTGTTGTGTTGTTCTTTCGTTAACATAATAACATTAAATTAACAGATAGATCAAACTGAGTCACGCAAATTCTGTTATGTCAAAGCAATATATAAACACCTACAGCGCACCGAAAGAACAGGAACACGAAGAAACAACGTGGACGCAGCGCTAACTTCCAACAAATGATTTCTTTACGAAGCAGTTACATGAGAAATATAGGGAAAACCAAGAGATTAATATTATAAAATACTTATGCACCTGCGTACTTATGCGCCTGCGTGCGTTGCTTGGTTTTTCCTATATTTGTCATGTAACTGCTTCGTGAATAACTCATCTGGTGGAAGTTAGCGCTGCGTCCACGTCGTTTCTTCGTGTTCCTGTTCCTTCGGTGCGCTGTAGGTGTTAAGATGCATTACCAACAAGCCCAAGGTCACGCTCTTTCAAAACAATACAAGCGCGCATTTTTTTTCGTATTTTCATGCCTGAACCCACCATAACATCGTCACAACCGTTGTCATTGTCAATATAATTGCAGGTTGGAGAGTGCATTCGCCGACGCTCCACGGTGACTGAGGTGAGAGCAAATAATTTTTTTTGGGTGAATACGTCCAGGAACAGGAAAAAAAGATCACGTACCTATTTAGTCATGTAAAATACAGACAAGTGATGTTTTACCCACTGAAGATAGAGCTGCGCTTGCGTGAAGCCGACTGACTGCTGCAGTGCAGCCCCCTCAAATTATGCAATGATCGGCGGAGGAAGTTTAAAGCACTGACTGAACGTTTCTTCGAATTCAAATAAATATATGAAATCTGTTTATCAGTGCTGTTGTCGACATGTTATATTTATATCGAAAAAAACAAGCAGGCCTTTTCATTCCAACTATAGGACTAAAGGTGAGAGGGACCACACCGGCACATTTTAGAGCATATAAAACAAACTTAACCTCCGTAGCTCTAGCGGTGTTCAATGGAAATGTAATTTATGGCCAGACAGAATTCAATTCTGTAAGTAGAATTATTTGTTTACACTATTTCACGTCTACCTTTCTAGTGCTCATACAGTACAATTTACTGCGCGAAGTAGTGATCTTGTAGAAAAGCGCAGTTAGAGTATAATCCCATTAATGGAGTGCAGCTAATGAGATATCGCTACATTTCTTTTAGCACACTCGTCACTTACAGTCAATAACATGTGAAAACATTAACTAACTTTACCAACTTTCTCGCAATGAAGCGTGGTCATGCCACCTACGTAGGCGCATCGGGGTCGCCTATTTCAACATGATGTCGTTATTGCAGTAGAGAAAACATTGCTGGTGCATTCAGAAAGTTTCAAACCCGAAAAACAGCTAAATGTTTTCGCTAGCACTGCTTGCAGGAAAAGTGCTCACTGTAGTTAGTGATGCCATCCTAGCGATTTCAAGACTACTTCTGCTACCCGTCCCCACGCGGGAGCGGCCCGCGACGCTGCCCTAAGGCATCGTCTCGCAGGATGTTCCTCAATAAAATTGTGTGTACGTGTATCTCACGACTTTTTAAGTCACAGCAATTAGTTTTACTGGTGGGTGACTTCTTTATCGACAAGATGATACTGTAACAACGCTCACCGCAAGGATTTACTATTTACACTATTTATTAAGGGTCGAACTTGTGCCCTAAGCCAAAATAATCAAAGCAGTTCTGAGGGGTAAACGTTTATTAGCTATTCCTATTAGCAACTAATGCGGGTGGGGCCCTTCGTCCAGTGCTCCACAGGCTATAGCAGCTAGAAATTCGTAGTTCTCGCCAGCCACTCCTTCGAACGCCGTCTTTCTCTTCTCAACGTGCGTGGGCCGCTCGCTCGAAGCTCGTGCGTATGAAGGGCCAGCCGGTGAACTGCGGCTGGCTTCACCTGTCGTAACGATGCCTTCAGAGTTTCGCTTGTTTTGCAACGCCTGCGTTGTACTGAGCGATGGCAGTTTCCGTGGCAATATGGAGAGAGTTTACCGAAAACATTCTGAGAAAATTGGTTTAAGAATTTATTTCAATCCTATACCTAATTATTCAAACGTGAACATTAAGCGACCGAATACGGTTGCGCGGAGTTTGTGCCATGCTGAAGCGGCGGCAGTAGTTCCTTACACAGGGCATCTTGTTTTGGTTGGTGAGCTGAGGTGTGTTAAATAGAACCAATTCTAGGCTTAGAATAACAGAGCTGAGCTAGTTGGTAAGTATTACTTCAAAAAGGATGGGGCGTGCAAATACGGACACAAGAAAAGTCACGACACCACAAACGCTAACAACTGAAGATACGCACAACGGCGGAAAAGAAAGAAGGCACGAAAACTTGTCTGCGCGTCCCCAGGCAATAGGCGAACCAATCAATCTACATGAAAGATAACTGTTAAGGCATTTGATTTGATCTTTATTCGCGTATTGCTACATTCAAATATTGCTACGGCTATCCTAAAGACGAACACATTTGCAGCAGATTATATTCTCCGCTCACTAACACACAATAATTTATTCGCAGACATTATAGCAGGATCCAGTGCATTTTACCGGTGTGCTTGTCAGCTTGCTATGCGACGTAAAACATAAGTTTTTAGCTGTCGCCACAAGTTCTTTTGTAAAAATAAAATTTCCGTTTATTCCTCCCCGGCCTAGACACTTGAACATAAAAACTATTGGCGTGCTCATTATGGCATGCTCGCCTGCGTAGTGTTTGCATCCACGTGCAACAAAGCAATCCAATCTACAATTCGACATCGTTGGACATCTTTGGAGCAAAATCCAACTAAAGATTAGTGGTTTTGCTGATTTAGTCAAGTGACGTTAGTGTTAAGTCAGTCATAACGTCCAGAGAAAAATGTCAGTAACATTGATGGGACGAAGAATGACGTGCGTGTTTAATGGAGGGCCTGAAAAAATGTAGTGAGCGGTTACGACGTCCATATGGTGCACTTCTGGTTCGGATTCATGGGCGAGTCGCTGGCGCATTCCCAGAAAGTGGGAAACCTGAATGAGTTCCTCAGGGGCCCGTTGGCCCGGTCTGACGGCGGCCGAAACAACGACTCCTCGGCCAGTTCCCGGCGCCTGGCCGCATCCGTCGTCTCGCACAACCCCTTGGTGTACAGTATGTAGAAGAGCTGCTTGACAGTGATGTTCAGGCCTGTCAGCAAGCCGTAGTCCTCGATGTTCACCTGCGACGAAAAACAAAGCAAAAAATACCGCGTGTTTCTCATCGACTGGTGCCTTCTGAATCTAAAGCCACCCCAATGCAAGACTCAGACGCCTGACAGTGGCACTCGCACTGACTGTGTCGGTAAACTTGCGGTTAACCTTCTCTTCCTTCTCAGTCTATGTATTGATCCTTTCCCGCCATCCCCCGAAAGCTTTCTGCACCTAACGTGGTTTTGCACTGCCTCCAGGATCGGAGGCATTGCAAGCTCTCTGCGCCTCACCTGGTATTGAACTGCCTCCGGGATCAGCACACCTTTGACCACGCGATGATTTCGTGCGTTGACGTCATAATGACGTCACAGCGCCTCACCTGGTATTGCACTGCCTCCGTGATCAACACACCATCGCATGCGATGTTTTCGTGCAGTGTAGTCATAATGACGTCACAAACTTTGGTGGTCTGCGATGACGTGATGGCGCCACCGAGCCTTTATTTCTAACCACGGGACTTTTGCGCCTTTCGTGTTGACGCCGACGGTCACTTTTCCCGTTCGATAAGGCATCGAAGGCTTTCGCCTTAAAGTATCTCTCTTGACTTGAACCTCAACCATTACTTTCGTACCTGTTTGCCGAATCGTTTGTACTAATTGATGTTCACACTAAATTCTGCTAATTATGTGACTCCGTTTTCAATTTATGACATACCTTATTGTCCACTCTGTCGTACACAGCCCTTATCTTAACCCGTTCCATACCATATATTTTTTTATATTTTTATCGTGGTTTCTGGACAACTTGCAGGGGCGCTTCATGGCGTGGTCTGGAAGATAGCAAAGCGTGCCGCTAATGAGCTGTCTATGAAGCATTCCAACGTTGCGTACCAGCTTTTCACGTTCGCGGAGTTTCGTGATGCAAATCCCTTGAGCGCGTTTAGATTAGTTTATTAAATGCGAAGCATTTCTTAGCGAACTTCTGCGACTTTGAGCGTATCTATCTATCTATCTATCTATCTATCTATCTATCTATCTATCTATCTATCTATCTATCTATCTATCTATCTATCTATCTATCTATCTATCTATCTATCTATCTATCTATCTATCTATCTATCTAGCCGCCTACGACTTTGTGCTCTCCTGGCCGTTTCGCTAATCGGATGTATACCGAAATTGGTGTGTCATAACATGGCCTTATTACGAACATAAATGACAGGTCATATCATGAAAATCGTGACACGCATGTCATGAACAGCATGATTTACATTCCACGACCTTAGGCTCTTGCGGCCGTTCCGTTAATTTCATATACACCAAAATTGGTACGGCGTGACAAAGTTCATGACGAACATAATGACTGGTCCTAACATGCAAATCATGACGCGCATGTCATGTGCAGCATGATTTACATGACATGGTGTCTGGGCGCTCGCGGCCGTTCAAATGAAGGGATATACACGAAAACTGGTATGACGAGACATTTCTGTATGACGAACATAACTGACACGTGGTAACATGAAAATCATGACATGCATGTCATGTATAAGATGATTTACATGCCACGCTCATGGCGCACTCGCGGTCGTTTCGCTAGATTGATATACACCAAAAGTGGTATTGTGCTATGTGACTGTATGAAGAATATGACTAACAGGTCGTAGCATGAAAACCATGATATCCATGACATGTATGTCATGATTTACATGCCACGCTCATGGTGCATCTGCGGCCGTTTCGCGTGCATGATATGCACCAAAAGTGGTATTGCGCGACACGACCGTATGACAAACGTAAGTGAAAGGTTGTAACATGAAAATCATGACATGCAAGTCATGTACAATCTGATTTACATGCCACGCTCATGGTGCGCTAGCGGCCGTTTCAGTAGATTGATATACACGGAAATTGGCATTGCGCGAAGTGACTGTAGAAAGAACATGAAAGATTAAAACCATGACATGCATGTCATGTATGTCATGATTTACATGCCACGCTCATGATGCATTCGCGGCCGCTTCGCTAGCTTGATGCACACCAAAATTGGTATTGCGCGCAGCGACTGTATGACGAACGTAAATGAGACATGGTCACATGAAAATCATGACATGGATGACATGTACGACATGATTTACATGTCATGGTCATGGCGCATTCGTGGCCGTTTCGCTTGCATGATATACACCAAAATTGGTATTGCGCGACGCGACTGCATGACGAACGTAAATGAGAGGTGGTAACATGGAAACATGACATGCAGGTCATGCACGACATGATTTGCAAGCCATACTCATGATACATTCGCGGCCGTTTTCCTAACTTGATATATACCAAAATTGGTATTGCGCGACGCGACTGTATGACGAACATGAATAACAGGTGGTAACATGAAAACCGTGACATGATGTCATATATGTCATGATTTACATGCTGCGCTCATGGTGCATTCGCGGCCGTTTCGCTAGCTTGATATACACCAAAATTGGTATTGCGCGAAGCGACTGTATGACGAACGTAAATGAAAGGTGTTAACATGAGAATCACGACATGCATGTCATGTATGGCATGGTTTACATGCTATACTCGTGGTGCACTCGCGCCCATTTCGCTCGTTTGATATACACCAAAATTGATATTGCGCGACGTGACTGTATGACGAACATAAATGAGAGGTCTTAACATGCCAATCATGTTATGCATGTCATGTACGGTATGATTTACATGCCACTGTCATGGTGTGTTTCCGGCCGTTTTGTTAACTGGATATATACCAAAAGTGGTATGGCACGACACGAGTGCGTGATGAACATAAGCGACAGGTCATGCATTGTATATACCAGAATATGCGTTTCATTGGCATGGTGCATACTAGATTGTGCATGCATGCGTGCATGGCTAACATGTGATATATGGTGGACTAGATGCCATGGCACGAATGATTACATTTGGCTCAAATTCAAACAAGGCGATGTATGCAGCTCTTTGCTGGCTGCTTCGCATTACATCGATTCCCACAGTGCGTGGATCTGCCGAATTTTTTTACCATATATAGAATTACTTTCTATTATGCAAGAACATTAACCCGCCTATCATTAAATCTAGGAAGCCGTGTTTCGAACAAATGGTAAGTGATTCAGAGTACTGTGTACTCAACTATGAGAGCGCCCTCAGCCTTCCCGCTGGCTGACAGACATTTCGGAATAAATGTGGCCTTCTTACGATTCCTCACTTTCGTTGGGGCACTTAACGTTAATGTAGAGAAATGCGTTGGTGTCGCTGGTTTTAGGCAGAAACCTTGTAGGTTTTGGCAAGTTTTCTCACGTTATTTTATCCTAAATCTCGGCCAAACTTCATATTTTAGATAAGAACGAACAACTTTTAATTCCCAATATCCGTAGTACTTAAAATAATATAGAAGAAGTGCTTACGCGAAGCACAAAAAAATCACAGCATATCCACTGAGTGAATGATGATGAGTGGGCGAAGCTGCGGAGGTTCATCGGTAAACCGTGAATCTTCCGTGAATTCTGCCCAGTACATCATCACCGACGTGAGATCGGGCGCGTTTATACTAAAGGTTCGATGAGTTATGACAACTTGCAGCTCACTTTAATTTTACATGTACGCTGTGAATTTTCATTGTTTAGAAAACCATTGCTTTAGAAAACATCTGGCGTCTTTCGTTAAGCAGCTGGCGTCTTTTCGTTTTGCTTTAGAAACATCTGGCGTTCTTCCGTTTTGCTTTTACAAAACATCTGGCGTCTTTCGTTGGTTTATTTCATCAATCAACGGCGTTTTGAACAAAATTTTTATTGTTTAATCACGCACAGGAGAAATCTCACCAGACACTACCTTGGAGGTAAAGAATAGCTGCTAATGGGAATGAAAGACAGACGAAGTCGGCTTTTAGCTACCGCTGCGAATTTTTTATGGTTCAACAACGCGCAGGAAAAATCTCCCACCGGCACCACCTTGGAGGTCAAAGCGTAAGACTGGTTACGCACTACGACTACGACTACGAGGGACGAACGGGTGCCGCCTTAAAAATCTTCGCCCCTAAAACAAGCACGTTTCCGGAGCCCTCCGCTACTGCGTCCCTCATGCTTTGGGACGTTACACCCAAGAATTATTATTGCCAGCTGACACCACTCTCTTACAGAGGTGGGAGACAGGGGAGCCGCGGCTCCGTTGGCGAAGCTTATATTTTAAAGCGATAGCTTTAAACCTCAAGGTACACACCCAGATAAATCCTAGTTATGTGACTCTGACCTTCAAGCTCAGCCATGGTCATGCCAGCGTCTCTGAAGTTACGTGAGCATTACTGCGCGTTCGCGCCGAGAATTCTGACGTTGTCGAACAGAGTCTCTGAGCAAAACTGAGCTCTCGCTCGACAAACTTGGTTTTGCGACGTTCAAACACGGGAATTTTTTCTTAGGCTGTAACTGACCCAACGGAAGAGCTTTCTAAGCCTCTTACAAATATTGTGAGGAAAAAAAATGAAAACCTCATTTAATTTACGATCACATTCGCTGTTGTGAATGAGCCGGACGTGGAAACTGATGTTTACCTTAAAACTTGAGGTGGTTGCACAGAGTTCTAGCACATCGTAAAACGTGTACGTTAGTGTCAGCGTGCACCTCGACGCTAACGCTAAGGAAAGATGCACTGTGCGGCACGAATATTATTTTAATATATCAGAAGGGAGTGAAACGCTAACGTAAACACATTTGGCATCATCTGGATGTAGTAACACTCACTACTGAAGAGAAAGATACATACAACCGCACTTAACTTTGTTTCGCCACAGAAAACATCGTATATCTCGACTGATTTGCTGTCGCCGTATCATGTGAAACGGGCGAATGAACGAAAGACCAGATACGGGCAGTGGCGCCATGTCGACGCGGCGACACCAAACACTGCCAGATTCCCGCTAAGCCTTCTGTGCAGCTAATCGAGAGCGTATTTTGACAACGATCGAGAGTGCGTGGCTGGCGAAGCATTATTCCCAAATCTAAGTAAAATACCAGCATTAGTGCTGAATAAATTAGCTTTATAGTGTAGGCCGATGACTCGAAAGATCCGAAGCGGTAGGCTCTCTCTTCGACAGACACCACCATCTTGCCTTATACGTTCGTGATGAAAGCTATATTGCGAAAATAGTTCAGTTGCGTTGCTCCGCACTGCGCATGCGCCGTGCTTGCGTTTCGTTCTTTACTCTCACTTATCACGCTCAGTGCAGCTCACGCCTCCGTAACGCCACTACTACCGCTGCGGCCAGCATACCACAATCAATAAACGCGCCGAACAACACGATCACTTATTTTAGATGCGAAGTATCTTATGGCGGAGTTCAATCCGGTGGTGTTGGTGGTGGTGGTGTACGGCGTGACCACCCTTACTGCCCATGCGCATACCCTCCCCACTCACCCTCTTCTCTGCCCCTCTCAATTTCACCTCTCCACTTCCCCTCTCCCCTCCTCTTTCCACTTTCCCTCTCCCCTCCCCCTCTGCACTTCCCCTCTCCCTCTCCACTCTTCCTCTGAAAGCTAGACATGCCGCGGGCTAGACATGCCGAAATTCCCTCCTGCGCAACGCCGCGATGAGCACCAGCGCATGCGCGTCCCCTCCCCCTCTCTCTCCTCTCCTACGCTGCCCCCCTCTCGCACGCCTGCCGACCGCGTTCCCCGCTCGCCCTGGAGAATTAACGGCCAGGCTAGAGGGAAGACAAGACGCGCATAGCGTTCGTCTTCGTGTTGCACGACGCGAGGTCGATAGCATGCCCAAAGAACGCCAACGAAACGCGATCGCGCAAGTGCTCCGGCTTCGCATCGCCTCATGGTCCCCTTTAGCGGGAAATGGTGTAATTTTTTGTACCCGCTGGAAGTCCGCTCAGCAGCTTACAGACAGCGGTAACTCACCTGGTTGACGTGCTTGAGGAAAAGCTTGAAGGCCGGTAGGATTGACAAGCTCTCCAGCACATCAAACTGCGTTGTCTTTTCTGTGCGCAACCTCACGCCGCCGGCCACCGAGGACGCTGCGTTTGCGTCTGAAGCCGCGTAGTTTCGCTGCAGGCATTTCTGCACGTCGTGGTAGCCCAGTTCGGTGTCCACCGACCAGTGCAACTTGCCTTGCGGGAAGTTGCCATAGTGGATGCCGGCGAAGAGCGCGCCGATCACCTTGGTCGCCACTCTGGGAAGCTGCAAGTGCACGTTAAGAGAAATAAATTGATTGATTGATTGATTGATTGATTGATTGATTGATTGATTGATTGATTGATTGATTGATTGATTGATTGATTGATTGATTGATTGATTGATTGATTGATTGATTTGAGGGGGTCAAATCTGTGGTTTCGTTATTTTGTGCACAGTTTCCAATCTCATCTCCGAGTTTCCGCATAAATGCTGTACTGTTGTGTACAATGTACTGTTGTGTTCGCTCGTTAGTTCAAGCGGTGTCTTGGTTCCAGGAAACAAAAATTCTACCACAGAGCAACGCTATTGCTTAAGAAGTAAAAATTGCTGCCTCGGACAGCACCTTCTCTTGACAGTCGAGCTGCGTACGCCGACAAATACTGGACTGGTTTAAGCGAAGAACGACAATTTTGATACATCCTTTTCGCACTCTTGTCAGGAACTAATAAACGCAAGCTCTGAAAAACTAATTCTAAAGCTTTGCTGTTTGCTTTGAAGTGCAATTCGGAGTTTTAGTGCCAAACTGTGACGATGATTGTGAGGTCCGCCGTTGTGAGGAGTACGGACGAATTTTGAGCACACTGGCTTCTTTAGCATTTACCGAAATTTAAATACACTGGCAATCTTGCATTTCTTCCAGATCCAATCGTGGCCGTCGCGCCTGTAAATAAAAGCCGTGTCCACAAGCTTAGCAGCGTAACTATATTGAAGCGTAAACATGTCTGAATACAGCGCTCATAGATCACTCCCATGTGTCACCATGCCGTGCCACAAGTATTGAGGCATCGGAAAACAAGTGGTGATAGGTTTGTTAATAGCTAATCATCTAACAGCTTGTGGCGCAGGCCCGAATACTGGGTCCCTGCAACAAGGCGCTACAAAGCCCTCACTGCCGGACAATTTCTCATTTGTATAGACAAGGCTCTGGCAAGTTTTCCCAGTTTTATCGTTCTAAAAATTCTGCTTCTTCTCCCCGGAAGGCGATAAGGTATCATAGGGGGCTTTGTGGTTGTATGCTGACACATAGCGAATCTATAAATACCCTGTCCCAATCTGTTTACGAAATTATTTTTCATTCTGTATGCGTACACAATCTTGGGGATGTAACCGTTATAGACATTATGCGGCTAATTTACAAAGGTCAGAGAGCATATATTCTAGCAATCTTCATGAACACCTTTGCCGCTTTAGCTAATCTCATTTAATTTTTACAAGTCCATCAAACTGCGATCGCCGTCTAATGATCTTTCATCACTCTTCAAAACTTATTAAGCCCAAGAAAGGATATCACGCGAATTAACATTATGTTAACTCGCGTGATATCCTATTATAATGATATCCTAACATTATAATGTCACATTATACGAAACGCATGCTTCTCTCACCCTTCTGTGGTGCTTCGCGACAAGGTGTTCCCTTTCCCAGGCTTTTCACGACTGCGCATTGTCAGTATATTTTATCTTTGTGTGTGTGTGTGTGTTTTTTTTTTGAACAAAGCTCTGTTTCAAACGGCAATGTTAGCGCTAGCTGTCACCTTGTCCAAGCGCTACACCCCCCCCCCTCGGCCCCCGCCTCACACTGCCCCGGCGCTTGCGGGACCCCATGTAGTGCCTGTGGCCAGCTGGCTGAAACGAGTTTGAGACCCCTGGGTTAGCAGCACGCTGCCGATCGGGCCATCAGGAGTCCTACTGAATGCAGTCCGGTCCGTTTTGAGCAGTGACACCTTTGTTTAGACAATGATCGGTGTCGCTGAACGGTGCAGGTTTCGTCTTTCTTGGCTATTGCTAGTTCATTTCATCCATGGTATATCAGGGTGCTTTAGAGGCAAGCTTATCTCGACTCTATAGAATACGCGCATCACGGCTGAGCTCATACTGAGTAGCCAATTTGACTAAGCTCCAAACGTCGGGTTGTTCTTGGCATAGCGTCCGAAATTAACGCAATCGAGGAGGCTGAGATTGTAGAACGGGTATACTGGCTCTGACTTATATATCTTAGCTCGTTGGGTGGCCTTGGCAACTTACTTGTCTCAAGAGAAATATTATTAGTCCCCTTTTGCTGCTTTTTTTTTATTGGCGCAGCTGTTATTGTCCGGTGTGTTATCTTCGTGAATGCGCGTTCATTTGCCACCTCGGTGGTACTCTTTCTCTTGTCCGCGGTTTTTTTAGCGCTATTTTTTATGTGAAGTATGTCGTACCAACTCGCCCAAGCAACCACTTTAGCTACTTTATCCGAGTTGCACTGCGCAATCCATTACCTGCAGCAGCATAGACTCCGGGTCGTTCATGTACGCGGGGTCGAACATGGCCATGGGCACGAAGATGCTCTGTGAGTCCCTGTCGAACTTTGGCACCGTATCGAAGACCGAGCCCTTCCACTTGGTCACCGTTGGATCGCGGCGCATTTTGATTCTCGTAAGGCGTCGTTCCATCAGCTGCCTAGCCAGAGTCCTGTAGCGTGCGGCAGATTGAGAACAAAGTAAGTGTACAATCGTTCACGACGTGAAAATTGCCATTTAGGGCTAAATATAGGAAAGCGGCCCAATACGGGACAAAGATATAGACGAGGGAACATGCATACGTCTGGGTCTTTGTCCCGTGTTGCGCCGCTTTCCTATATTTGTCTATGCACCAACTAGCCCAGCAACGAGTTTTATTAGACCATTTCGGGCTCACAGTGAAAAATAAAAGGACGATAGTCCCTGCACTGCTATTAGCTGCCCCTACAAAGTATGGTGTGGCAACAAAAGTACGTTCTTATTCCTCGGATACGAGCGTAATGTTCCTGTGAACGAAGCATCTTTGTTGGGATACCGTGCGCACCAAAAAAATCGCACCATCTCCCGGTAAAGGGGACCATGAGGCGATGCGAAACAGCGTTTCAGCATGTCGAGCCCGCGTTTTGGAGTGGGCGTGCAGAGGGGGAGAGAATAAAGGGGGAGAGGGGGTGTCAGGAGAAGTGTGTGGAGAAGGTTTGCGCATGCGCAGTAAGGGTGGTCACGCCGCACACCACCACCACCACCGGATTGAACTCCGCCATAAGATGCTTCGCATCTCATAGCGCCCGGAACTAGTATTAGCAGCAACTACATCAACGACTACATTGTTTGTAATCTGTGATTATCACCGTTATATTTCTGCTCCAATTATTTTTGTTTCGAACATCTGTATCGTAAGATCTTTCTGCGACTACGGTGGCCCTGGTGTCACGTGGAGGAGTACAGAGCGAGCACCGTGAGTTGCAGTTGCCAACATGTCCCTGAACTGAACGAGTGTGCACGGTGGGACTGCTGTCGAATCTCTCAACATTGGCGGCGCTCGCTTGACGTTGAATATTTGCCATTTATGGTCGGTACCATAAGGATACTGCTCCAATCTCGGCTTCCCTCTCTCGGCAGCGCACTTCGAGGAATCCTACCTGACCCGCCACTGGTTGCGTAGCAAACACATGCGATTTCTGTGCACGCCTCAGTGCCTCTCATGGATTCTATCGCAGTAGATATCTGTGCCATCTCAGTGTCAACCCAAGGTCTCTCATGATTGCGATATCATGCCTAGCGCACTTTTCTTTGATATATTCAATCATAACTCCAGCGAGGGCCGCGTGAATGCAGGGAAAGGATGTTGCAACTCCATATGTCATATTTGTTCGTTAATATGAATAAGGAACTCACCTGACAGGAGCGAATTTAAGCCCGAGCACGTATTTACAGTGCCGACTCAAAGCAGCGCGTTCTTTCACAATTGCACCTTTGCGCACAGCGCTAAGGAAGTAGTATCAAATTAGAAGAAGCGACGAAACACAGCGTTTGTGTTTCGTAGTTTCTTCTTCTAGTGTCATTTCTTTCTAGCTGCGCGTAAAGATGCAGATGTACCGACTCGCCTAACTAGCTGATCTACTTGAATCCATTCACAACTCAAAAAACCATCATCTACTCGCCTGTAGACGGTGATGACGTTTCCGGGCTGCACGTCCGGCACAAACTCAGATGGCGAGTGCTTGTGCCCGCGCTTGGCCACGAACTTGTGGAACACTTCAATCTTGATGCGCGACAGGCGGTCCTTCAACATAAGCTTGTCGTCGATGCTCATCCAGGGAGCGCTGTTGATGGCCAGCACGAAGCTCGCCTGGATGTCGTTCAGCAAGCTCCACACCTGCGCGTATCGTATTTACACGATTGTAGGTCGATTCATTTTATCTAAATTTGAAATCCGAAGTTGGCGGGTTGACTCACAATCGAAACCGAATTTTTTCTTGTAAGGTTGGCTTACAACGGAGACCGAAACACATAAGAAATGGGGCGCGCTGTGGCATGATTACAACAATATGTTTGTGTTCTGGCTCTAGCTGTAACATATACCATATTTTTCCTGTGCATGACCCGCACCCTCAGCCGTGATTCGCGGAAAATATTATAAAAATGATCCCCGTGGATTGCCGCAAAACTAGCTTTTTTGCATAGCTTTTATCACTGCCGTGAAGACACCTTCCCCTTTGCACGTCGGAATTTGACTGTGTTTTCTGCAGCCGGCATCGTAAATAAACTTCCTTTATAAAAGGCGCTCCTTTTTTTTTTTTGCTGTACGATTTTAGGGGGTCTCGACCTACAGTGGACTCACTTTACAATAGTGTACACATTGTATAACCATGCGGAGAGGTGCATGATTTTTACCGTACGACTCTGAATAGCGTTAGTTGAACACTTCTGCCCGAAGTCTGGTGCGGGATAGCAAATTGATAAAGCGCTGATAGAATCCATATGTAAATTGCTGTCAATGTTTGCGAGAGAGCGTCTGACAAAAGATAGGAAATGCGGGTTTTTCAGAAAACAAAGAAACAGCGCGATGAACGAAAAATTTATGCCGGTCAGGAAATCAAACCAGAGACCGACGATTTTCGGGCGTCAGTCCCGCGGACCTTCGGACCGCGGAAAACATTTATCAGTTGCGAAGCTTTTTGTCCGATAATGCCGACTGTGGTATGCTTTGTACTCCTGTGCTTGAGAAGATGGATACTAATTTTGACCGTTTACGAAACATTGTCCACATTGCGACCTTGAGCAGAATTTAGGAGCTGGATTCGACTCCTTGGATGGAATTACTGAAAGACACCAACAATATTTCCACTAGCAAAAGCAAGAGATAATCAAAGAATTACCACTGCTTTGCTAATATTTATACAATGATTTCTTTGCCGCACACGTTTCCCCATGTCAATTCTGGCTCGTGTGCTTTCGTGGCATATTATTCACTCTGAAAAAACCCTCAGGATGACAGTTGCCACATGTGCCATTCTAAGATATGCAAAATAGCACATCGTCTACGTGGTCTTTCCTTCGTTAGATAAATAGATGCCTTCTTTGAAAGACAGTACATGAAACAGCATCAAGCTCTGGCGAGAAGCGCGACAGCGCTCATTCCTGTACCGGTGCTTGTTTCTAGATTCGTTTCAATTGGGTGCTGCTTGAGAAAGGACTCGATTTTATTCACAAATTACAATAAGCGCCTTAAACTAAGAATTCACTTAGCTAAACTTGAACGACGAAACCGTGCTAGAACAAAAGAAGAGACGAAGACGAGACGACGCAAACACGTCCTCTCGTCTTCGTCTTGTTCTCGCGTTGTTTCATTGGAAAAATTCAGTATGAATCAACCAGCCCATTTCAAGACGCTAAACCTTAGCTGCTTCGTGAAATTGTGTTCATTTCTCCGTCTTCCGTGTGTAAATATTGTGCATAACTAAAAGTGGCGTGAAATAAAATGGTGTAAGGAAGAGGAGACAGTAATATTGCTGTTACAACAATGGAATCGTTTAGTTTACCCTGTTTTCCTCCGTAAATAAGTACCCACTAGCTCACGATCATTACCCAATTACGTATCTTGCGCATTTATTGTCCGCCTCTTTGAAAAAGTCCGCTTCGCCAGCAGATCCTTGTTTTATGCCGTAGCTAGTTCCTTTCTTTAAAATTTCGTGAACTCCAACAATTAATCAAATAATTAGCGCATACCTGTTTTCCAGCCACACTGAAAATGCATTGATGATGATGATATGTGGTGGTTAATTGCGCAAGGGCCATGCTGATGTCCAAAGAGCGCCAGGACATGGTACGGTGCGCGGTCTATGATAGTGTAAGGTGGCTGTATAAGGGCCTTAAAAACCTGCGCACTAAATGTGCGTAAAATGCATATACTAGTTAAAACAATGAAAGTCACGTGTAATGTATCCAATCGGTTAAAAACAGTGCCATGCGTGAGATCTACCAAGAGGGTGAAGCAATACTAGGCACTCTGCCACTGTGGCCGAGTTGAAAATGCATTGGGACTGGCACATCAAATGCATACAGGCAGCAGTAGTGAGAAGATTGCAATGAAACGAAGGAACGTAATCTCGCCTTGTCCTTGTTCGGCACGTTCTGTCGCACGTCGGCGTACGCGTGCAGAAATACGGCGGGCGTGACACGCTCGTACATGCGGATGCATCGGCGCCACCGGGGCCAGTTGAGCCGGCGCAGGCCGGTCAGCTGCTTCATCTGCAGCGAGGCCATCTCCAGTGCCTGGTCCGGCAGCAGTGGTGAGATGTGCAGCAGTGCGCGGAAGCCCAGGTAGTTGAGCACGTCCACGCCTTTGGTGACGTGCAGCACGTTGCGAAGGTCGCGGAAATACGCCTCGGTCTTCACCAGAACCTGCGGTAAAACGTCGTAAAAACGTTATAAGACGTGACACGACGCATGTTCAGCTCACCTTATTTGCTATGCGTACTGCAGCACAAAGTCGATGTGTTCCATTCACAATCTATCCACGCTTAATTAACGATGCAGCGAACCTCGCGCGAGCCTGCCGGAACGTGGCTCCGAGCATCCAGACGCCTTCACATGTAGGAGTTTTTCCGTGGTTGGAAAGCTTTAACACACATTTCCTTTAGAGCTGTTGAACTTGAAGAAACTCCAGCTTCTCCCTCCGTGTCGCATTCCTTTCGGTGGATCATGCAGGGGCGTAGCTAAGGAGTGGGGGGTCAACCCCCACCCGATAATTGTCAATTTCGCTTGCCTATATATACACGCACACATACAAACGCACCCACGAACATACGTATAGTGGACCCCCCCCCCCCCCCCACCAAAAAAAAACATCTCTGGCTACGCCCTTCGGATCATGGTGATTAAAGCGGGATGGGGGCTGCCCGCCCATTAATCACTTAAGAAGCTGCGCAATGTCTGCCCCATATTTTTACTTAGTCGGACCTGTCGCGTCATAGTTTAAAGAGCACGGTTATGACCACGCAAGTTTTTGACGATAACGGCGGCCGAAGACCCAGGAACTGCTTACTTCCCATCTTTACTAGCGGAAAGCCAGGGACCAAAGGCAGGCCATTGTGAGAAGCGCGTCATCGCTTCATCTTAATTTTTTCATCCACTGTGAAGCATGTCTTCCGGACTGGCCCAACAGAAGCGGGGATGAAGGGGGAGGGGCGTCTGCGGGGAAGCTACGCCCCCCTCCCCCCTAATGGGGAACCGTACGCCTGCCTATGCGTACTAACTGGCATAACGTATGGTTGAGCCTCCCATCCCCTCCCCCACCTTACCCGAAAAAAATTCGGCCTACCTCCCTGCTTCATCAATGGTGCCCCAACCCCCGTTTTTTTTTTATTTCAAATTTAATATTAAGGTGCCGATTAAGTTCAGCTGTGTGAAGAGGTACCATGCTTTTTGTGGGTATAAACTGCAGGAAACATGAGAAGCCTCGACAATTTGCTTGCTCCGCGGAAGTTGCTAGCTTCAGATCACCACATCTTCTCTTCTACTTCAAAAATGTTTTCTTGCGCTCCAAGAACTGTTTACTTCTCACGTTTATCCCCGGAAAGCAAGGAACCAAGGACGAACCGCTGTGAGAGGTCCATCATCGCTTCATGTTCATGCTAAAATCCATTGCCAAGCTTGTTTTCTTTCGGACTCGACCAGCGGGTGGTCGGTGGAGGAGGAGGAGGGGGTCGCTGCATTGAAACTTTGCTACCCCTAATGGAGACCCCCTGAGCTTGCCTATGGGCACAATTACAATGCGCGAAGTGCTTAGCCGCAGTCACCGCCGACATCAAAGGCGTTTTGTCACAAGGAGGACAGCGTATCTACGTACGAGATCAGTCTAATGAGCACGTGGCTAGAACATGTACACTGCTATCAGAAGAAAATTTCTTATCAGGAAACGCAATACAGATTATCAGGAAGAAACGCTGGCATCTATGAATGTACAAAGAAACCTGTCTCGACGAATGATTACCTTCATGCGACTGTGTACAACAGTGATGTTGCTGAACAGGAAGGTGAGCAGCTGTATGAGGTTAGCGTGGTGCTTGAGCTGCACCAGCTTGAAGCGGTTTGCAGCGAACGCCTCGCTTCCGCGGTCGGTGGCGGCCTCTGCCAGTCGGGCGGAGAACTCGCGTACCCGCCGTGCGATATCCACATACTTGCCGCTGGTGAACACCTTAAAGCAGCTGGTTACCGCCATGGAGTACCACTCGGGCAGCGCGCTTTCCTGGCTGCCGTACTGGCCGATCAGCACGTCCGGATCGCCGAGTGCGATAATGTACCGCTCTTCGTTCTCTGGATCAGGCTCCACCTGTCACGTGACACGCAAGAAAGTCAGGGCACCCTGGGTTTAATTGAAGTGATGCTTCCCGTAACCACTAAGACGTAACAGGTCAAACTATCCAAGCTCAGTGTACACCTTGACGGCTTTCTACTTAAGCTCAGCGAGGGGGGAACTCTCCATTAAAACAAGTAAGATCAAAAAGTTAGACGGGGTAATCGGCAGTTACACAAAGGGACATTTGTACGAGATTACATTTCTATCACGAAATTCTGCGACTTTCGCATGCGCCTATAGGTAGCGTTTTATGATCGCTTGTGTGTATACCTCGGCCACGAAAAAAAAAAATCATACGGCTGCCTCATTTCATGGCCGCAGAATTCGATTTTTCCGAATCATCGCGCTTTAGTTCTATTTCCTACTGACTTCCAGGGACGCGAGTTCATCGTGTCTAGAATGCTTGCCGTCTTAGTTTGTCTCCGAATTTCCGTACCTGCGCTGGTTTTCTTTGCAGTTCCAAACTAGCTATGCACATTTCGTAGCTTGGCTTAAAGGTAGACTAAGAGAAAAACGAGTTTTCTCATATTGTTAAATTACTCATTCGCAATACCAATAGCGCCAGGCTTTCCGCGAGAAGACGCTTGGTGAGCGAGAAAACGTGCAAAAAGAAAGTGCGGGTGGCGACGCCACCTTGAAGTCCCCGCACCAACCGCCGTTACGTCACAGATTTTTATGGCGTGTACTAGGGCTGACGTAGTTCCTACCGTTAAATATGAAGCACATTGTCCTATAAGGGTTCCATCACTTGGCATATCAAGTTTCAGAAAATTTATTTGAGTGAGTATGGCCTAAATACGAATAAAACGTGAAATACGTGACGGCACGTGCTGAGATCTCGGAGCAAAATTAAAAGTGTAACTTTGACATTGATGTCTCTTTTTAATGAGCATGATACTGAAATTAACGATCATGGAGCTTTCAGGTTATAATTTATTAGACTAAGCTGGTCCATCGTTTCGCTTTCTTTAGTGTCCCCTTCAACTACTCCTACTTTTAGCTCGCGATCTCACCTTTACCGAAACCAGAACGGCCAGTCCGAGGTTCCGCAGCAGGAGACTGGTGCTCTTCCAGACGTCATGGAGCGTCTTGGTGTCGCGATGGAAGGGCCACCCGCGCAAACCCAGATCGCCCATGAAGTCCACTAGCGCAGTCTTGTGGCCCTCAGTAAAGGGCCTGTGCACGCACGCACTGATGATGGATTGAGCCTTGATGAGTCTGTTGTTGGTCCTCGCCTGCGACGTCATCGCGCGATAGACGTCCTCTTCGACCTTCTGCACGAGCAGTGAGTCGACGGACGAGCCCACTTCAGGATATAAGTTCTTCCAGTGGTTGCAGACGAAGCTGTAGAAGTCGTCGCACGGCGACACACTCCAGTCTAGGTAGCTGGTGAGGTACACCGATTCCCTCTCGCACACCTTCGTCTCGCAGAAGTGCCTGTTCTGGTCGCTTAACGTGACGATAGCGCGTGTGCGCCGCTTCGCTGCCGTCGCGATGACACGCCGAGTAGTCCTACGCGTCGCTTTCCTGTTACCCGCCCCTTTGGTATCGTCGCCGTCACTGCGGCTCGTAGTCGCCAGAGGCCGAATCCTCTCGGTGCTCGAAGGAACGGCGTTGGGCGCTTGCGTCTCTCGTGCGGTCGTGGCCGCCGGCCTCGGCGTGCTCGCGTTCTGGTTGCTGCCGCCGGAGTTGTAGATTCTCTTGCCCTCCCACACAGCGATCTTTCTACGGCGCCGTGGCTTTTCGGTTGTGGTCTTGCTCGCTTCTTCTTCCGCGAACATGGGCCCCGTCATGTGCTCTTCCAAGCCACGCTTCCACTGTCGGCGTTCTTCAGGAACACGTTGGATGGCCCTTGGGCTGCAGAAGCGGCCACGTCAATTGGTGGCTGGGTTTTCTTCTTCCTCGCCTGGACGTTCCCGGCTGCGTGGAAGACTGCCGGAGGGCCTATTTCACCGCCTTCGAACGAGCCAATGTCACTTCCTTCGGTGGAAGGCTTGTGCGCGAGCTCGGAGTATGAGTAGAAGAAGGCGGCCAGTCCGAACGCCGCCGCAACAGTGAATGTGGTACCGACTAAAAGTAACACGCCGGTGAAGGAATACTTTCCACCGGTCTTCGATGGGTGCCCTTTCGTGGTGTCCGCACCGTAACGGCTACGGCTGTCGTCGACGTCGCTTTCCATTTCACTTCCCGCGACGCTGTCGAAGCCGGACTCCGGATAGCTGCCGCCGATGGTGTCGGCGACGCTCTCCGTCTTCTCTGCCGCCATCTCGCTGTCCTCCCAATCACCCGTGGTGTTGCGACTGACGTCTTCCTCTTCCGCGTAGTGGGGTGTCGTATAGACTTCCGAAGACGTCTGCGCCGAGAACTCGCCCGTGGCGATGCTTTGGCCACCGGATCCGTACGTGTCGGTCGTCCCGTAGCCATAGCCGCCGGCTCTGCCGGCGCCGCTGGCGTACGGCCAGAAGGGCAGCCTACCTTGGGCGCCGCCTAGGATGTTTCGGATGTACTCGAGCTTGTGGGCGTCGGTCACCACATTGGAGGAGCCGTCGCCCGACACCTCTCCATCGGCGGTCGTGGAGCGTCGGGGGACGCGCCGGTGTCGTTCGCGGCGCTGGTGCTGATGCGGCAGCGCGGAGGAAGGTGTGCGGCTCGAGTGGCTCGCATCGGAACTCGTCGTGACTTCTGCAGGCGCCGCGGGATTGTGCCGCCTGTAGTCATTTCGGACCCACCTGAGCATCGGAGCAAGCTCGGCTCGCCACGGGCTGAGACTATCCCGCGGCTCTGCTCCGGGCGAGCCTGTTTCGGGTAGGAATAACAGAGGTGGCACTCACGGTGGGTCTAGCATCGTCGGAAGGTGAGCACACTGCGCTTTTTTTTTTCGTTGGAAAAGCAGCAGCTGGCTGGGCGGCAGAATGTGCCTACCTCTTCCTTCTCTTCCTTTCACTGCCTTTATTTTTGCGTGTAGAATGATAATGTACACGGCATTCGGAATTTACATACTTACGTGCAAATTTTCATCGTTCGTCAAGCTGCTTAATCGATGGCATCGCTCTTTAGTACCCATTTTATTTATGTATTTCTCTTTGTTATTACATACTGCAACTCTAAGAGGTTTATCTCGGGAGTGAATACAAGAAATTTGAAAAGTAAGCGTTAACACACAAAACAAAGAGAAAAACTAAACAATCGTGGTTATTGGAATTGGATTTCGAAAGCAGGCCACTCGTGATTGTCTTACAGAATTCTTCAAATGGCAAATTTCGGGTGTCAGGGGGTAGGTAGTTCCATGAATGTGTGGATGGGGCGTAAGAACTGTATTCGATCTTGCCAGTACTGGCTTACGAGGGCGTTATATTTAGGGGGTGAAAACTCCTGTTATCAGATGCTTTTGCGAAGGTAATGTATTTTATATATGAGCAACGCTCGGAGTGAACAGTGGTGTAAAACAGTTTATGGCTTTCTAGATGACGCCGCTCGGCTAGGAACGGCAGGCTCAATGCGGGAAGGTTAGAAGTAGGGTAGAAGTTCTTGTCGTAGCGCCCGTACATGAATCGAGTAGCCTTTCTTGTACACATTCTAGCTTATTTATACCGCATTTCAAATAAAGATGTCAGATAGCGCAGCCACATTTCAAGATCACCTTTCCTGCGAAACCTTCCCCCCTCCCCCCACGCTCCATGAAGACACAAAAAAAGCGATTGAGACCCGTACACATAGCGCATTGTTGGTTTTGACAAGGTTAAATGTTGTTTATGCTGCATTTACTTGTGTCTTTTTTCCTCATCTGCATCAACACATGTTCGCAGTGTCCTTCCTCTTTTCTTGTTTTTTTTTCTGTGGTCAGATACTAGCCGTTAACAATTCAAAAACAAATCATACTTGCTAAGAAATTTAGAGCACGAAAAATGTTATCCTTGGCTTTAACTGACTTATCGTCGTAAAGATCAGTGTAGAGCAGAGCAGAGGTGCCAGCTTCACTGACTTTACGCCGCGAAGCCTAATCAAAAAGCAAAGCATTCTTCGTCGCTGTGCTAAGCTGCACAAAGCATCACAATCATTCCGAAGCATTTAGGAGCCAGTAGATCAGTTTGCACGAGCTAAAGTGGTTCAGCGGTTTCTTTTTGCAATGTCGTCGAAAATCTCTAGTCGTTCTTCAGCCTCACTGAGGTTGGGTAACATCGGGGGGAATTGGATGGTACTTGTAGCCGTTACTTATGCTCAGAGGCGGCATTTCACCGGCAAGAAAACAGGCCGTACCCGCTAGGCTAGTTGTAGATAGGTTCTTCATTTTTACTGGACCGGATGTGAGTAGTGTCGCTTGCCCCATTTCTGTGGCATACACCCGCTTCACTGTGGGGCGAACGTCGCTGTTTCCGGATTAAGCTCGGTTTTAACGGCTCCGCTTTATAAATACTGGACGAAGACAGGAACATGCACCCCACGAGCGATGGAATTGCGTGCGTTTCTTTGCCTGTGCAAAATCTTTGGCGCTGCAAGCTGTATACAATTGCAGTACCAACTACCTCACCAAATCATCCTATTGCAAATTAAAGTCGTTTACAATCACCATTCGATGACCATCTCACAACTTTATTTGTTTGCAAAATTTCTCTTTAG
The DNA here is from genome assembly GCF_013339695.2 of Rhipicephalus sanguineus. Lineage (NCBI taxonomy): Eukaryota > Metazoa > Arthropoda > Arachnida > Ixodida > Ixodidae > Rhipicephalus > Rhipicephalus sanguineus. Next base: position 85,434,636 of record NC_051181.1, on the reverse strand, counting down.
TTCTTTTTTTTTCTTGTCTACTACCACCGCCCAATTAATTCATTGGCAATTCACCGTAGTGGGTTGAGCCACACCACCAGAACCTAACCAGCGAGCCATAGGACGTAATCATGCAGCGTATAAAATAATCGAAATAAGAAGTATATCGCATATAAATAACCTACAGCAGGTCATAATTCCGCGTCCATACACTGTCAAGTGTAGCAACTGTCGCCATCGTAGCGGACGCTCGACACGTGATCGAACTCACCACGCTGGGCGCTGACGGTAGACATCGCCATAATACGACGTCGTCCCGACATGGGCAGTTTAATTGGTCGAATAGTGCGATGTAACTGCTGTACGAACTATGGTTTCTCGGTATGAACGGTCTTGTTACATGGGATCCCTATTAGCCATGAAAGCGGTGCACACAGTTCCTGCCACGCTCGACGAAAAAATAATAATTTTAATAATAACACTCACAGGGTCCCCTTTTGCATCCGCCTCAGTCGACTCGAAGGCGAAAGACGTGTTCTTCTTTTTCTCTTAAGTCTATGTAGTGGACCTCCCGCGCCCCCCTCCGAAAGCTTTTGCAACTAACGTCGTTTTGCAATCCCTCCAGGATCCGAGGCATGGTAGTAATAATATCTGGGGTTTAACGTCCCAAAACCATGATATCACTATGAGAGACGCCGTAGTGAAGGGCTCCGGATATTTCGACCACCTTGGGTTCTTTAGCGTGCACCTAAATTTAAGTACACAGGCCTCAAACATTTTCACCTCCATCGAAAATGCAGCCGCCGCGGCCGGGATTCGATCCCGCGACCTTCGTGTCAGCAGTCGAGCGCCATAACCTCTAGACCACCGTGGCGGGACTCGGAGGCCTTGCAAGCTTTCTGCACCTCACATTGTTTTGCACTGCCTCCGGAATCGGCCCACCTTTGACCAAGCAATGATGTCATACGATGACGTCACAGTCATCGGTCAGATGACATCACATCACAAATGTTGGCTATCTGTGACGTAATGATGGCATCATATGGTGACGTCATCACGTGATGATGGCTTTTTGCATTACTCGGTCAATTTTCGCGTTGGATGAAGTACCTAAGAACTTCTCATGAAAAATGCAGGAGGCGACCATAATAAGTGACTTAGTTGTCTGGTAGGGACGCACGCACGTCGGCAGTCGCGTGCCTTTGCGCATTGCTTGGGTGAGCTTCGTGTTTCGCGCGCTGGCGAAGCGGATCTCGGAAGCCACGTAGAAAGAAGCGCGTGGTTGAGATCTGCTCCGCCAGATGCCGCAACGATCCCAGCTGCTCACAATCTTTCAATTAACTCAATAAATTTGTATTCAATGATTATCCTGACAGTGTGTTGGCTCTTAAGTGAAGTTATGCTCCGATATCATATGTATCCAATATAACTCCTAACTTGAGCCAAAACCATCGATATCTATTTCTACCTGACATTTTATGAATATTCTTAAAACCGAAAGTAAGTGCTTGACCGGAAGAGCTTGGAAGAGAAACAAGAGTGCCACTCAGTGCTCGGGCCACTAATACAAAGAGGCGGCAACACCTCAATACTTTTCTTTGTGAAATGTGAATGCAAATGCGGAAAGTTAAGCCCAAAGATATTGCGAAGTCTTTCTGTCGCCAAAACCCGTACGCTGAAATAAGACAAACGACGTCAAAACAAGCGAGAAGCATGTGCTCTACCAGAATTCATCCGATGCTGCCTTCGTTGCAAAATGAAGGAGTGTAGTGATCTCTCTAGCGCCACTGAAGTTAGGCAACAGTAATAGACAAAGCCGCCCGAACATTTTAAGCCGCGAGAACGGAAACTCGGCAAATCCATCATCTACTACCTATCATTCCCACGGCACTTGGACAATTGCGGCGTCGGAGCTCCCTGGAGATCGCTGTAGGAAACTCTGTGACACAAATGATTTCACTGACGAAGAGTACAGCTATCGAATCAAGTAAATATACCACGCATGAGAGCGTGTCATATTATACCCCATATCGCGCGGGACTCGTATATCATACATCATACACATCATAGTGACACACAGCACACCGCATTGAACACGCATTATATTGTGCGGGCCACAGAAACATTCACGTACAGCGCTCTGCTGTGCGTGAATCTTCTTTGTGTATTCCGTCGAATTGTTGCGCTGACCAACTTCAATTACGCTACACCAACACGCCAGTCTTCAACCTTAGCATAGATTTAGGTGCACGTTAACGAACCCATAGGCGAACCCATAGGGGGCAGAGGCCCCCCCCCCCCTCCAGTCACCTAAGAGGGGGAGCGCGAAATCTGCCCTATGCATGACTTGGAGGGGGGTGGGCGCTGCGTAGAACCTCCCCCGCCCCCTTATGGGGAACACTGCGCACGCCTATGACCACAGGTGGTCGAAATTTCCGGAGGTGATCGAAATTTCCGGAAATTTCCAAAACAAGGATATGATGATGAGGGACGGTGTCCCTCATCATCATATCCTTGTTTTGGGAGGTAAAACCCCAACAATTATTATTGGTATTCAACCTTAGCAAGTTGGTTTTGAAAGATGAGCGAGCAGAGGCGGGGGATCTGGCCAACTGTATGATCACTAGAGACCGAATTTTAGGCAAATGCCTATTTTGTTCCTCGGGCTCCTATCGCGCTAACTTGACATATGAGCATGAATTAGAGGTTAAGAAGTGCTTTCATAGTGTTTTTATAGTGCCTATAAATACCTATTTTTGGCGTTTGTGCCTAAGTGCTTACAAACGCCTATAAATGCCTATTTTCTAGATTGGCGTTTATATGAGTACTATTTAGCCTCAAGTTTCGCTCCCGCGTGCAGTTTCATCCCGCTATTCATGTTACCGCGCTAAGACTGACTGTTTGGAACTCTATGGTCCTCTAGTTCAAGCAAATGCTGGAAACAACCGCCAGCAGCAGTGAAGTGCGATACGCCGCGAACATTAGCCGTCGCGCTGATATGGCGCGAGAAATTGGCGAATGCGAGACCGCAGAGAGCCGTCAGCGGAAAGGAGAGCGAAGAGCAAATAAAGAAAATTGGCATGCGCACGCGCCTTTTGTTTCGTTTGTTATTTACTTGTAAGGTGTTCGCTGCAGTAGCGTCGCCAGAATTTTTTTTTTTCGGACGGAGCGGGAAGGGGGGGAGTTCAACTATACTTTATGTATGTTCGTGCGTGTATATATACACATGCAAAACTGCAGAGTTTTATTTTTGGGGGGGGGGGGGGGAACCGCTCCCCTCTGGCATAGGCGTGCGCATGGTTCCCCATCAGGGGGGGGGGCAAAGGTTCATCACAGCGCCCCCCCCCACCCTAATAAGTCAATGTATGGGGCAGATTTTGCGCCCCCCCCCCCTCTTAGATGACTATAATGGTCAATGTACGGGGCAGATTTTGCGCCTCCCCTCTTAGGTGAGTAGGGGGGGCGCCCCCCCCCTGACCCCCTGTGCGCACGCCTATGCCCTCTGGCTACGCCAGTGGTTCGCTCATAGAGGAGAAAATGACGCTACGCGATTCGACCCGGCCAATAGAAGGAATCCCTCCCGTTTGATCTTTCAGCGATATATCTGCTCCGTCCTTCTGAGTAATGGCGAAAAGACACCCAGGAGTTTGTTGATTCGACAGTGAACACTAGACTCACCATTCGGAACACGGGGGGAGATCCTGTTCTACGAACTATGCGGGACAACGCACGATTTCACGGCTGTGTTCAACTTTCGGCGCCTTTGTGCCATCTTAAGCAACGACATTTTTGTTTTCCCGTCGTAGATAGAAGTCGTGCACGTCTTCGTTTGAAATTATTTGCATTTAGGTCAAAACTTATTGTGCCTATATTTACGATTTTAGAAGCCTACTACGTTGTTTTGCCTGCCTATTTCTGGCGCCTAAAACGAGCTTTTTTAATGCCTAAAAATCCGGCCTCTGATGATCACATACAAGCTGCAGTGGCTAGCACTATTTAAGGTCGGCTTGAGGTGGCTAATAGTGTTAACTACTAATAATGATAACTTCTACGGTTTTACGTGCCAGAACTGCGATATGATTAAGAGGCATTCGGTAGTTGGGGACTTCGAATTAATTTCTGCGCCTCCTAATCCCGCCTTATGTACGTAATGACTGCTAATTCTGTCTGTGCTGAATAAATTATGGCTTATGTCGGCCAATGTGTACAACGGAGACTAAATGACGGCTAATTCGCCTAGTGTTGCCTACCAGTGGCTAGGTTATAGCTAGTGCTGACTACAGTTTGCTTAACGATGGCCAAAAGAGTCTAAAGTGGCTTGAAGCTAGCTAATATTTACTCATTTCGACCATCATTAGTGTCCGCTTGTGTTCGCTAAATAATGGCTCATTTCTGCTAGTTCTCACGTTCACTGGTTAAGTGAAGCAGTCAGAAGCTCATCTCAAGCACTACCCCGCAATTCCCACGTAGTGATGTTCTGCCAATCCGTTTTGTTAGATTACACGGGGAAGAACAACAGCTTTCTTTTTTTGTTAAGGTACTTCCGTTCTGAAGAAAACTCTTCTGCCTCTTCTTTGTCTCCTTTTTGGTGCGTCACAGGTGACTCGTCGATACGAGGAACGCTTGAGGACGGTCTACGCTCGTTCTAACAGCGCTGCTGTGAGTACACATTTTTTACAAGCCTAGCGCGTAATCTCGCGCGCTAGAAATACGTATCGAATCACCAGGAATCGGCGTCTCCCTTTTTTGACATTGTAGCACAGCAAACCGATCACTGGACCCGTTAACCTCACCTTCTTTTTAGAGCGAAAGCTTCACTACACTACGTCTTCCAACTTCATTCATCGCGTCGTCATGACCTTGAGTCGCCAGAGCGCGAGCCGCCATAGCGCAAAGGTGGCAAGCGTAACGTCACGGCACGTGATCCATTGCAAAGAAATGCCGCAGATGCGCTTGCTCGGAGCCTCGCCGCTGCAGTACCGTGCGTCCAGGCTAAGGTATTGAAACACAGTGTCCATAGCATATGCAAAACCAAGCCGAGCGTATATCTTTTACCCGTGATAACTAGGCTTACGAGAGACAAACCTCAGCCAACATTCTTCATTACTAACTCTCCTGTTCCGTCTACCTTTGTTATGTCATTCAAAACGGAAGAGAATGCATGTTTTGCATGCCTATGTGCAGGTGGCGTGCATATTTTTCTGTCTGTCGCGTGCGTGTGTACGTTTGTGTAAGCGCGTGCGCATGCGTGTGCTCAGTTACTGCATGTATGTATCTGGCTGTGCATTCTCATTTTTTCCAGGAATGCGCCAGCAAGCTGTTCCGCCAGTCTGGTATCAAGAACACTCGCTAGTAGCATCTAACTTCGTGGCTTTCATGCATGCGAAAAAGCCATTGTGTTCAGTGAGTCGATCATAATTACTAATAAAAAGCATTTCACCTTTGTCTTACGAATTCTTCTGCCACATAATCATTTGTTTAAAAAAAGCTGTCTCTGTCGGTGAAGTCTTTAATGTTTGATGTTCCTTTGATGTTCTATTTCTTAGGCAAAACAAATTAACTGTACATTTCTCACAGCTTTCACTTTGCATAGGGCATCAAGAATCCGAGCAGTTCCGAGTGCATGGCGCTCTCGTTTTCCGTCCGCTATGGTCTTTGTTTGTGGTCATTAGATGTTCAGAATGGTCTCTTATACTCGGTTGCTAAATTACTTCTTGTCTTCTTGTTCAATCGTGTTCACGCATAATTTCGTTGCGTTTCATTTCTGTTGCTGTACATAAAACTATGTAGCGCAACAGTGTAGCGCTAACTGAAGCTGCGCCACTATTCGCTCACTTTCAATTGCTCTCTTAGCTAAGCAATGGCTGAAGAGTTGATATGGTTAAAATTCAGTGACTCAACATACGAGCTCTGCTCTCCTCTCCGATGAAAACGAGGCTAACTTGACCTGCATATCACATTAAGTATTAGCAGATTATAGCGAAATAATACTAACAGGCAAAACAAAGATTTTAAGTAAAAATTTTCTTCTCAGAATGTATTGTCATTGCTCAAATGACACACCTTAAGTGATGGCAACTTGAGGGCTTGTCTTACACCAGGGACTTCCGCATTACCATGGTGCCACGATACCTGTTCAAGAGGTTCTGATCGACTTTTTCAAGTAATGATCGACAGACATCTCTGTAGGAGTTTATTACCTTACGAATCGATTGCCGCAATTTTTTTTCCGAATCCGTCAAGTACGAGCGGAGTTAGAAGGTTTTGTCATACGCTTTAAGCAGTTATTCTCTTCTTTCGTGTTTATGTACGCGACGGAAACTACATGGTGAGGAATGACTCGGGCGACAGAAGGTACGCAGGCGTGCGTCATTAAACCCGTTCACTCACTTCTTGTGCTATTCCGCTGCGCGCTAGTGTTACTACTGTGTATTTTTTAACACACTATAAAGTGCGGCGCCCCGCAGCAAGAAGCGCATCTGATCCAAACGCCGCTCTAGGTATACGTCAGCTATCGGTCAATGAAAGCAATCTGCTGAAGGACGAAATCTAGCAGCCGCCAACACCTCCGAAGTGAATCGGGATGGTCGGCAGTGTGAACAGCGGGCGATTGAGAATATGTCAATTCGCGCTCCGCTTGTGAACTCTCCTCACCGCGCACGACTGCGAGATTGGGCTGACCTGTCCAGTGCAGCGTCTTAACCGAAACAACGTCATTCACTACAATGTTACTGAACCGCAGCGAACTCCTCAATAACTTCTGAGCCTCCTCCCATTTTCCACTAAAGCACTGGCAGCTTTCCTGCCTGCTACATTACCTACAACGAGGTTCGGTAACTCAGCGGGACTTACTGTGGTATTCACATACTAACACAGCCTGACCGACCGCATTTAGACTGATGCTACCAGCAATGGATAGCGGTGGTTGCTGTCGTTTAGTGTTGCCTGGATGAAGGCCAAAATACCGGCTAGTGCTGGATTATGTAAGTAATGTTGGCTAGCGCTCGTTATTTATGTCTGAATGATGACGTTTTCTGCCTAATGATTACTAAGTTATCTCTAATGTTGTCAGCTGTTCTTGACTGATGATGGCTAAGGTCGAGTAGCGTTAACCATGCGTTTGAGGTAATTCCAAATAGTTGCTTACGCGCTGTTTCTCTATTGCCCAGTGCGGTTTATTGGCTCAATCTTTACCCGGAATTTAGTTCATTGAAAGAGTTTTAGTTTTGGGTTAATTCCACATAAACACAGGGGAAGATGGGAGGGGGAAAGAAAGTTAGAGAGGAGGAGAGAGAAGTCACTCTTGCAGTTGACGTAACAGTTCCGCGTTTGACGTCACAAACAGCAAATTAGTCCTATATCCAGGGGAGGAGCGCACCAATCATTGCTGTAGGCTAACATCTCCCACACAATTACTTGATCTTTTCCTACTACATGATCGGTCCCAGTATGACAGAGCCTAATAGAAACATTGTCAGGCGTGGTTCAGACTTGGTTTATTTGAAAGCAATCCGTAGACACGCTGGAGCAACCACATTACACTGTTAGTCGGATTTCACAGTGACGTCCTCACCAATGGCAGCTGCTGTTAAAGCGACGGTGCTCAAGAATTCGTTCTCCTGTGAAGCAACGGTAGTCGGCGGCTGATCCGTTGGGGCCTCACTGCCGCCCTCTACGCTCGTCTCAGTGGCGACGTTGCTTTCTTCGCTGCCGGAAATCGTAGTCGGCTCCAAGGGCCTACCCAAGTGGTGGTTGTAACATGCCTACGTCATCCACGTTTGTTTGAAAAAAAAAACAAAGAAAAAAGTTAACTGAGTTGAACGCATGCTTCTTCAAATTACAGTGACTTTAGAAACAACCAAATAGTAGGCATGGGCGAATATTCGAGAGCTTCCAATAATCGAAAGAATTTTACAGTATTCTAATTCGCATCCACACGAATTTAAGTTATTCGAAATTCCGAAGTATTCGAAATCAGCAAATAGACGTACTTTTTTTTTACCGCATATAATACTTGGAAATATGGTTTCACAGCAGCGTAGGGCTACTATGCCGTGAGAACACCTACCTACACAGGGGAGATTCGCACTGCCGCGAAGTCGCACTTAAATGTTAAGCGTGCATGCAACGTGTACCGGGATTATTATTTTTTCTTCTTTAATTTCAAAAGCCGGTGTATTGGCATATACGCCCTAAGCATAGCAAATTTCGAAACATAACGTATTTTACCGTTTATAACTCGCACCCTACTGCTATTCAAATCCTGCCACTATTCAAAGTCGCTTCCGCTTTGCTTGAACCAAAAAAGTGACATTCGCTCAAGCCTTGTTCGAATTCTTGAAAATATTCTGCAAGTAAGTTGTGTCGTGACGAAAATGCTAATTTTTCTTTATAAGTATGCGATTTAAACTATTCGAACTATTCGATTGGAAATTATTGGACCAAACCAAGATTCGCTTCGAATTCGCCTCCAACCACAAATTTACTATTCGCCTATCCCTACCCAATAGCTTAAGAAGAAAATTTGGATGTTTTTCTCTGGAGAAAGCGCCGCAATTGACCCGGTTTTAGTAGCATACAAGAACTATGCTGATTTGCGCAGTTTTTTGCTAATACTCAACGTTGGGATTCTATTAAGGCTGGATTACACATGGCGACGAATACTGTACCACGCTTCGTCAATGTCGACGTCGTTCAGTAACTCTGATGAGCGAACACTGCTCATATGCCTAACTCCGCACCAGAAACAGCGGTATCTGCTTTGAAAAGCATGTCTGTTAGACCACCTCAGGCAGTTGAACGTCAAGAATAGTTTACAGCTAACAAGTAATTCCTAAAATAGTTGCAAGAGTAATGCTGAAGGCCTCAAGTTTAGGCACTCTTTTTACAGCGTGAAAGAATGCCTCCGTTTCGCCCACTTTATGAGCAGAGCGTGAACAAATAGGAAAGTTACGTTATTACATTTTTAAATGGTTGGCGCATTACAAATTTCAGGTTATGACACTTTTTTACTACATATCGGTCATGTAAGCATATCCCCGACTTCTAAGATCGCTAAATATTAGCTTTTTTTTATGTGCGAAAGACAGCGCGACAAAACGAAGAACCGAGAACGAAAACCACAGGACCAGCGCTGAAAAAACGCAGAGCAGCGCCCGTCCTGTGCTTTTCTCTTCTTATGCGTTTGACTTTGCCACTCGGTCCTTCACCAATGGAATCAACCCAATGGCCTAACTTCCCGCCACACCGAAGTGTAGCTTTCTTAGTAAGTGTAGCTTTCTTAGTGCTCGGCTGCTGACCAGAAGGCTGCGGGTTCGATCCCAGCCGCGGTGGTCGCATTTCGATGGAGGCGAAATGCTAGAGGCTTGTGTACTGTTCGATGTCAGTGCATGTTAAAGACCACCAGATGGTCAAAAGTTCCTTAGCCCTCCCCTACGGCGTCCCTCATACTCATATCGTGGTTCTGGGACGTAAAACCCCAACAATTTTTATTTTTAGTATAACGAACCCTATCATTGTTAACGCAGCGGATATCATAATACACAAATGTGTTTTTGTGAATGGGGATTTAAGATAATGATGTAATCTCTTCTCTCCAAAAAAATCAGTGGAAAAGAGGAAGCGTCTTCATACCTCCAGTCTCTTCTGCTCTTTTTCTACCATCGTTCGGTATTGCCTGTATTCCATGAATGCCTGCGGAGTTACCACAACATATATGGAAACAAACGTATTAACAACTTCAAAAATGTTTTATATATAATGCCATCCCTTAAACTTCATTTTTTTTTCAACCTTGCTTATTTGTACTCTCCCAAAATGAACCACTTTCTTTCAGACTAATACATATAGGTTGCGTATCGGTATTAAGTTGTTACGCTGTGGACTATGGAGCAGGAAACATTCACCGGCAAGAAAATTAGCTGTTGCTCACAAGGTTGAATAAAAGCGATCGCAAATTAGGTAAGTGACTGATTATTGAAGCTGAACTTAAAATTGTGATACAATAAGCCACCAGGCGGTAGCTGATTACGTGGCACCCAATAAATTTTCTTAAATTTTATTTTTTAAACCCACAGCAGTGGCTGAAAATCTATTGTTTACTATATATATGAGCACAACAGAGTGGCTTCGACTCCTTGCTGAAATGCGATCGATAGAAATTTTTTTTTAAAAACGCTCTGTCAATGCAAGGTAAAAACGCTATTCAGATGACTCTAGAACTATGCAATACTGCGTCACTTATTATCCAGTGTGCATTTCCTGAGCGAAACAAAAAGCCCGAGATTTAATTCTGCTTGATGTTTTTTTTTTCTTTTGAGTTTGGCTAATCGGCGCTTCGCATACAGCAGAACTTGTGAGGGATGCCTCTTAAAGGGCCCCTCACCAGGTGACCTAACGAATTTTAGTTAGACATTGCAAGTTGTTGCGATCCCAATAAAGAGTATTTTGCCACAAGAATTTTTCTAATCGGTCGGTTAGAAGCTGAGAAAAACAATAATTTGTAGCGGCGCGAAACCATGATGCGAGGAGGCGAGCTGCAAACCCTTGCCGCTCGCCCCGTGTAGCCTTCGCAAGCCATATCCCTTCCCTGCCCTCTTCGCCACGCGAGCAGAATGATCACATAACGCATACGCATGAACACGTCATGCGCACAAAATGTCACGAGCGCATGACGTGCCCGAACCAGCCCGAGCCCCCGAGACGCGAGCGGTGTTGTGGCGGCGTTCTCTGCGCTTCATCTCTGCAAGTTATGCCGAATGCGCCCTCGCCGATCACTTGGCTTTTAACCTATTACTGAGCACGAAAGCTGCAACATTTGTACGGACGCATGAACATCTAGTTAGGCGCGGGAGGATAAATGAGCCTAATGAGCGCTGGAACGCGGTAGAAAATTAGTTTCTTTGCAAAGGGTGGCGTCTGCACGATGCGCAAAGCGCGAGAACACGAACGCGTGCGAAACGGAGGTAGATTAGTCTCGAATCTCGCTGCGATTCGCAGTAAAAATTAAAAAAAGAAAACGCACACATTTTGTTTGTGTGTTTTATTATTGCTCTCAAGTTTTATTCATCCATTCAAGCAACAAATTACACAAACTACGCGTCGTGTCAAGTAATTATCGCAGTGTCACGTGCTACTGTTGGCGTCGTCAGAGCACAGTCGTCTACGCAGAGGAGCGACGTCACAGCACTACCATCTACGTAGGGTCATTCTCTCATGTACGTGATCCCCTCATTCTCTGGGCGCGCGGACGCGAGAAGAAGGGAAAGCAGCGTTCAGCTTGAAATTTGACCCATTTACGCGGCGCGTAGCGTTGCAAATTTTGGCAGACGTAATCGTGAACGCCCAGTGCATGCATTGCGCTCGTTAGCTCAAAATTGTCAAACCTGGTGAGGGGCCCTTTAACAAGCTTCCCATTGCTTTATACGGGATGACGAGAGTGGCCTTAACAGATATTGAAGGAGCGTCCTTCTAGTCTACGCTCTTGGAGAAAAACTCGTACAGCAAGGATTGTTCAGGCAACCGAGACTCTCGCGTACGAGAGGCGCAGATAAACGCAAGCTAGTCTCAAAGTAAACCGCTTCCACTATTTCTCTTGCACTGGCATTTGTTTGGTGCTCCTTGCTTTTTATCTTCTTGACTACTGTCCCAGCTTTATCGATTGTCATCAAATCTGAGTGTGGAAACATTGACAGCACAGTCCACGATACCTGACCGTACTGCACATTCTAGTTTTTATATGAAGAAGGAGCTACAAGGTCGGTTCAACGAGGAGTGCCTAGCTGTAGCCTTGGCGTCCGTGAGTTTACGATATTCAGGAGCATCAAAGTGTGCCTCAAAGGTTATCCCATCGTCTTTCCATCTAGTTCACCTGCTTGCTGATGTTATGTCCTAGCGTGGCCTCCTCTGTTCCTTTTTTTTTTAGCTGCCATGCAAGCGACACCACAACCATGAGCTACTTAAAGGGTGCCATTTCCCCAGTATACCTGCGTGGTCATGTTTTATGCCGCGCGGTTAGTGTTACAGGCGGCAAACACATAACACTTGTTACTTCGCGGTTACTGAACATTGAGCAACCTGTGCAGTCAATAAAGCTTCTTGGCTGCCGAGATGTAATTTACTAATGTGAGCAGTACTACTATATAGTTCAGATGTACCATGTCTCCTCAGCCTTCATCCACCGTGTGATACACTGAAGCAAAACAACGGCCACAGAGCTGCAGCAGCGCCTATAGGGAAAGATGTGCCTGCTCTAATAACACGAATGCTGCGAAAATGACCGAAACACAGCGATTGGAAGAAAAATGCGAAGGTGGCTTTATTGTTCCGACATAAGCACTTACCTCATTCGAGGCTCTTTTATGCATGGTGCACAATTTCAGCTGAAACAATGAATACAGAAATGATTTATTACCTCTTGCGTCGCACACGGTGCATCCATGCAACACGCACGCAATATGAAGGTAAGAACATAGCTGATTTTATTTAATGATGCTACACAGGTATGTGAAAGTACTTAATTTTCTGGCGCCCCAGAGAACAAAATACATGCACACTGCTTGCGTAAACGAAACGTTCTCGAAGGCAGGAATAAACGAAAAACCTAAATCCTGCAGGCTCGAATGGAGAAGCAAATTTTTAAAATTACATCAATATCCGAACACCTTCATGAAAAGAAATTGTATAGCTGTTTATTCTTAAAAACATCAGAACCTCACGTCCGCTATGAGTTTGAGCGTGAATAATGTCGGCTAACTGTAACAAGCATGGGATGAGATCTGTTCGGGAGATAGCGAATATGTGTTAGAAGGCTCAAGCTTTCATATAGAGCTTGATGGACTTTCAGACCCAAGGCATTCAAGCGTGTACAAGCACAATTGAAATGATGCGAATTTGCCCAGCCACCTTTTGTAACAGGCTGAAAGAATACGAACCCCCCCCCCCCCCCATCACGAACAGGGTATTCTAAAAACTACCCCAGCCGTTTCACCCGCGTGGCCGGATCATAGTTATTTACTGCTGCCAAGGCATTTGACAGCCTCTATTTCCTGGAAAGCAACAATGTTTCGAAGGGTAGAGAAACTACAAAGTCGCATTTTCGTGCAAATCGCGAAGCACTAATGAGGTTGGCAGTGTATTCGACAGCGAAACGAAAACGCTGCACACTTTTACCTGGCGCATGCATTTCAATAACCCTTCACTTAATCACTAAATTATTGAGCCAACCGCCGGGAAAGCACAGCAAACATTAACGGCTCGTCATTAACGGTTCAACAATGGCGAACACTCGCTGTCAACGCTTGAATTATTAACAGTGTACGCACAGAGGAGCAAACATTTCCCGGTGCCTTTTAAAAGCGAAGCTGTTTAGCAAATCGTTCCTTGTTCACCCCGTGCCAAAAAAACTATCATCATCATAAGCGGGTATGTGGCACAGACATTGCGTAAATCCGATTACACACACAACTTCCACTAAAAAGGAAGGAGGCAACAGTTAGCCCAAATGACTGCAAAGCAATGGCGGTGATCCGAAGACCCCGAGTACGTACAACGAGATAATACTAGGGAACGGGAAAAGCAAGGGCGGCTGCGAGAAGACCACGAAGCGATGGAAGGCTTACGCCAACGACGACGTGCCCGTAGATCTGTGACAGGTGCGAACGCTTGGTTTCAGCTCTGGAGTTTGGACATTCTTGTCGTGCCTGTGAATGTCTGTGGTTTAACTCGAACCTCTCTGCGCTCAGAATCAACGTAGAAGGAACGTAGCATCATATAACTAAAGCCTAGCTAGGACCTAGAAGAAACCTAGAAACAACCTGCATCACGTAGCTAAGGCCTAGAACCAACATAGATGCAACCAGATTAGTCTTCAGAGTCGTCCAGTTTCGCTGTTTCAAGCCTTGCGCTGCTTAGTGCAAGCTTCGCCTGATTTTTTTTTTTCGTTTAATGCATGTCCTAAAAACTGAGGTAACGTCCCTTTCAAAACTAGAAGCACGATAAGGCAACGAACGCGAAGCCACCAGTCATGTCGGCTCGCTTAGCTGCTTAAAACCACGCAGACGACTTAAAAGGTAGGAGGTGGGTGCCACCTATGGGCTCGGCCGTGCAGAGAGCTAGCACCAATACCATGGCCGAGCAAGCTGGAGTATCGGACGACTGCTCACCTGCTCCACACCTCTCTCCTCTCCAACTTCCTGCTTTTCTTCTTTGCACGGGTAGAAGGCGCGCAGCAAGCCACCATCTTTATCGGCTACACTCACGCTATTTTCCTATAGCTCATCACAATAAAATCTAATCCCACGCGATCTCTTTCAGGAACATCACGGTGACGGCGAAAATCGCTTGGAGTGTCCCTGCCGTTGCTTTAGCAATAAAAGGATGCTGCAGCACGTTTTCGCTGTACAGTAGCTTCTCTTGGATTGTTGTTACCTCGTAATGATCTACAGCGGACTACTCAGTTGTTGTTCTGAGAGCCTCATGCGACCCTGGTACCTACCTTCTGGTGCGGATCGGGATTGTCGTACACAGTCGATGAATCGAACATCTCGGTGATGTGAGGACGCTCTCGGCGGCCGGAAAGGCAGCGCAGGAATTCGGGCCGCTGGATGCCTTCGAACTGTGACGACGCAGTCACGACATGAACATGTTTACAAGCATGCAGGGTGTGAAAATGTGGCACGTATAAAAGAGTATTTTTTTTTCTTTTCTACTAACTGCTTATGCTAGCAAAAGAAGTAACAAGCTTTTCTTTTCCGAATGTATGGTCGCCAAATGAGCGCATGTAAACACGATTCATGTTTATTACTCCACTCTTGACACAGGCGCTTGAAACTCTAGCATCGTACAAACTTCAGTGCAGAGCTCTGCGATTTAGTACAAAAAAATAAGGTTTGCGCACTACCGGAGACTCACTCGGTAACGTTAGTCACAGCGCCATAACAGGCGGATTTTTTCTGCCACAATCACGAAATTGTATTCGCGTTGCATCTTTTTTTATTCAAGCAAAAGATAAATTCAATGCCCATTACTATATACTGCGTTCCTTTAGTGCCGTTCAGCACATACGGATCATAGCAGTTAGGCAGTAGGCGCAAGAGCTGTGCGAGCTTCGATTGCCGCCGAGCTGAAGAGACGTCACCTGGTGTGCTGTCTTTCGCGCTGGTGTTCCCGGTATTCTTTAAATGATTATATGTATAGGTACATGCTTGAAAGCTTGCCTTCTAGCTACATACCCTGCCCATGCTCATTTCTTCGTCGAGATTTCGAGTAATATGTCCTTAATACGCATTTGTTCCCTGACCCACACTGCTCTCTTTCTGTCCTTAACGTTGCGCCTGTCACTGTTCTTTCCTTGGCTCACTGAGTCGTCCTCAGTTTACGGTGAACCCTTTTCAAGCGTCCAGGTTTCTGTCGTGTAGGTAAGTACCTGTAAGGGGCAGCTGTTACGTACTTTGATTTGAAGGAATGCTGGTAAACTGCCACTCGTGATCTAAGCATAGTTGCCAAATGCGTTCCACCCCATTGTGTTTTCTCTACTTACATCAGCCACATGGATGGGATTTGCGGTTACTATACCTGCCCTAAATAGACGTGGTCTTTTACTTCCAGTGCCTCGTTACCCATGGCAAATGGCTGTTATCTCCAAAGACATATGAATATTACTTTAGTTTTCTGCATACTAATTTTCAGAACTACATTTCTGCTCGGGGACAACATTCTGTGGCAATGAAGGGAAAGCTACGGGGGCGGAGCGTCTGCACATGTACTGCTACGCGAAGTAGTCCGGTTTGGCGCGCGTCTCGCAACGCCATGGAAAGTGATGGCTAGCGTTGCATTTCGACACAAACGTTTCTAAAGGCCGTTTCACATGACACAAAAGAGAGCGATTTTCAGGCTGCGAATTCGCTCGCAGCGAAAAAAACGGCCGATCGCTCTCGCCGCAGCGGTCAGCGGCGAGCGACCAACATGTTGGAAATTTTTCGCTCTGTTCGCAGCGGCGGAGCGATGTTTCAGTTGAGACCCGTCGAAACTGCGCCAACCCGGCCGAGCCGTCGAAATTGCGCCAACAAGTTTGTTTTGGTTATGGCCGCTGTTGCGTATTGTCAAGTGAATTTAGATTGGAAAGTGTTTTCAAATGACAAAACACGCGTGCTCTTCGCTACCGGTGATGAAAAGTTAAGAATATCATAACGCCCAGATTGTTACATCACATTCGAAAATTATGCAGTGTCTGCCACAAAACAACGGCAGCAAGCAGCTTTGCGCGCCGCGCCAGTCGCAGAGCGAAAATCGCAAAGCATTCGCAGTCCATGTGAAACGAAACCGCCATTAGCGGCGGTTGCGAACAGAGCGAATAGAGCGAACCGAGCGATTTTCTTCGCTGCAATCGCGGCATGTGAAACAGCCTTAATCCCCATATTCAGAAACGCTCCTCGACTTGAACTTGACTTGCCACCGCCTTGGGCAGCGCGTTCGAAACGCGTTTGTGCTGCCTTGGCACAGCCTAAAGGCAGCGCGTTCGAAACGCGTTGAAGGCGGTGGCAAGTCAAGTTCAAGTAAGGTACGGGTAAAAGGCGCGACTTTTTCAAGCACGTAAAAATGCGAAGTGACAACGCATAAAGTAAAAGAAATACAAATATCTCGCTTGTGTGCGCTGCGTTCCGTCTCAAAAAGCTACATGTAGAAAATGAAGGAGTATTTTATATATCTCACGCAGAAAATGCGGACGCAATTGTGGGACTACGTTCATTAGCGGTAGGATGCGTGCATTGTGGCCCTGTAGCTTTCCCTTCATTGCCACAGAAAGTTGTCTCCGGTGCTTTCTGCGCCCTCGTTTCACGTGAGGGCCAGCTAGAAATTCAGGTGGGCAGATGAAATCAAGATGTTTTGCGGGAATATCGTGGCCACAGCAAGCACACGAACTGTTGAATTGGAGAAAGATGGGAGAGGCCCTTGCCCTGCAGAGGCCGTAGTAAGTAGGATGTTGATGATGATTAAAACTGAGTGGTTTAAGCTTGTCCGCAAATCACAAGTTTGTTAGCACTTACCTTTTTGCCCTAAATTTGCACATTGCAGCTGCAACGTCGCTAGCGACATCTAGCGATACCGAATTTAACCACAAGGCATACAAAGCCAACGCTAATAAGAATCAGCACTGCTGATGTTTTGCGTAAGTGCCTGTGTAAAGCGTGTGTAGCGGTATGACTGTTACTATGCACTCAGTTGTTGTTTTGACGAAGACATTCGCGCAACAACAAAAAAATGATCCGGCCCATTGTACTTGGAGAAAGTGTTCCAAGATAACACTAAAGCTTTGCTAATGTCATCTGCGGCTTCGGTAATTAAATTTATCTGCTATTTCCTTTAGGGTTGCAATATATAGCAGGAGTGAGATGCTTGAAAAGAAAAAAAATACATAAAGGTTGCGTAGGAAGACTGGCTACACGGCTCTGCGGAAAGGAGATGGGTATTCAACAGGAAAAAGACGCAAACAAACGGGGACATAGTTCACGTGCAAGACGGTATAACGTCTTCGAAACGCTCAGATAATTCAAGTGGAACACTTACGCGCAGGCAAAAGTGTGTATCTCAACGTTGATCACTCACCAATACATGGGTCCCACCTTTCGCTTCACACCGCAACATCTGAAAAATGACGTCAATACGTTTTCGTTAAGTTACTTCAGAGTTGAACGGGCCACGCTTGCACTGCGGTCTCGGAGAGACTTGCAGCATAACGCTTCAGAAAAAAAGGACACGGGAAAAAATGGCGGACGGAGGCAAGCGCTAACTTTCGACAGCGAAAGTTTTAATTTCGAAATAAGCCATACTTGCACGCATAACAATACCGAAGCCTTTTGCTGCACATCATTAAAGCTATCTTAAAATTTATAGCTCAACAAGCACAAAGGAATAACCCAGATAATACACTGCAGATCACGGCAGATTAAAACAAACAAAAACAGTGGATAGCAAAATGACGTCTTTCGGTTCGATGCCTAGCTCTTCGCTGTTTCAAGGTGTGTGCCGTTCAGTGTAATCGGGGAGAAAACGTGTACTTTCTGCGACGCGGTTGTTACCGGTTACCTTGCCTCCTCCCCGATTACACTGAACCGCACACAACTTGAAGCAGCGACGAGCTGAGCCTTGATGGTTCCTAGAACCGGAAGTGCTGTAGCAGACGACGCGCCGTTTTGCTATCCACCCGATATTGTCGAGCGTACCAGTAACTACCGCGAATATCATGTCGCTGTGGTTTCTGCGCGCCGGCGTCCCGAGCGCCAAGCAACGGCACGCTGTCCATATTCGTATTGTCGGTAAGGTATTTGAGAAGAGTTGTGGTGTCGAGGTGCACGCGTGCCCGCCGGCTCGACGCTCTCGGCCACCGACGGAGAGGTGTGCGTGGGAGAGGACAATTTAACCATCATTGCGCATGTCCGTTGCGGTGACGATGAACGTTCGAGGAGGAAGGGGAGGACATTGATGTTGGCTAAGCTTCAAGGTCAAACGCACTCACAAAATTGTTTTCTGGGTTTGTACTGAGAGCAGTACAGCTATCGCTCTAAAAGAAAGTTCGCGACGTCGTCGGCAGCTTAGCTTAGTTGAGAGTGCTCCTGTGATTGGGTAACGTACAGCGCAATCCTAAGCAACAGCCTCCCACTTGTTGCCGTAGCTCGAGAGAGGAAATTCGCAATCAAGGTCGAGAACAATCCCCACGAAAGGTGTTGATGAGGTTGTGAGGTGTCTGCAATGACAGCGAGAAGGACTCGGAAGAAAGCTGTCGATGTGGATCGGCTGAAGCTACCATGTCTGTACATACCAAGGCGTTGGACTGGGCTAGTTGGTACATTGTCAAAATGGCTCAAAAACCAGCGGGACCATGTCTGACATGTCTGTTTTTCCTACGAGGCAGAATCAATTGACTCTTCCAGGGGGTAGCGGGACGGTCAACATGTTGGCTCACGTGACCCGTCTTTATGCGCATGTGCACGTATACTCTTGCAGGGGCGAAGCCCAGAGAGTTGGTCGTCCCATGAGGCCGTTCAGTAAAAAAAGCCAGCTAAGTGCGTGATGATATGTGATCCTCTCTCAAAAGCACCTCCGCCTGTGTTCAACATTGGTTAGGCGCAGAATATTATTGTAGCTTTATCTGAAAAGGCATCATTCCTCATATTATGTGATGACGCATTACTTCGTCAAATAGTATGAACGTCGGATAATGGCGTTTTGATATCGGTTCGTTAAGTGATAAGTTTTGTGTAGAGGAAAGACACATTCAATTCTTTCATTTTCGTATATTTCGAACATACTCATATTATAGCCGAATACGACTCTATTGGTGCCTCTTTTCTGAATCTTACTTTACGATCCCTTAAGGAAACAGGAGAGAGGGGAAAAGGCAGAGACTTTGAGTCGTTCAGCATAACTGGTATGCTACCCTACACTAAGAAAAGGGTGGGGGAGTTTGAAAGTTACAAGTAGAGAGAGGGGCGTGAGTACACACTCGCACAACGTCACTTTCGCTCACATTTATGTGGCATGTGGTATCACAAGTCAATCACAATAAACACATTCAGTCTACAGCCACTTGTGCAAATCTGTCGTCCTTAAAACTTTCAGCGATGCGATCGTCGCCCACAGCTGCGACGACTTCCGAAGAAAATGATTTCCGCTGACATAAGCATATGTTCAAGGCGTCCTGTAGCAACTGTGAGTGGTCATCTCTGCATGTTGTAGCGAGGACAGTCGTATAATATGTGTTGTAGGGTCTGCTTCTACTACTGTCACCCCAAAGACCTTTGTCAGACATTCCGAAACTACCCGCTAAAACGACATTTAGCTCTCAGAAAAAAACATGGTTGATCTCTTCGTTATAGGAATCGGAATAACACGAAAGTAAAGCATGCCCTTACAGAAGTAACGTAATGTTTACTGTACATTTATATAAGAGAGTTTGCACAATGTATATTGATATCTGGCAGCTAAAGCACCGTATAACGTGGATGCACCCACTTTGATGATTGGTGGTACATCTCCATCCAGGCGACTAACATCCATGTTAAACGACTAAAGAAACTCTTGTGGTGGCTGCAGTAGTTAACGGTGAAAGCGTAATCAGAGAACAAAGCGTGATAGCCAGAAGAGCGTCGCATATTGGACGCAGAACTTGGTCGCCAACCCGCGGCATGTTAAGGCTCGTTCACACCGGCGACTAGCAACGGTCGCGCGACTAAGTTAGTCGCAAAGCGACTGGCAGTGGTGGGAAACCTGCGCCAATTGCGCCAATCTGCGCCAACTGGCAATTGCTGCTCCACACTGCTCCAAAAGGGTCTTTTTTGCCTAATTTGCGCGATTGCTGCGCCACAACGTGGTTTTAGGAACCGAAACTAATGTTTCGTGGACAGCGCGCTTCGTGAGTGGATGTACGTCGTGGTCGCCATCTTGAGCTGCTGCATTTGTTAATGGCGCCACTAGCGTCCCAGCCGTCTTGACAGCCGACGCAATCCAATTCAATATCAGTAGCAACGGTACAGCAGCACTAGCACCCTAGCTACCCTAGCAGCACTGCAACTGCGCCGCAACCTTCGCTTTCTGCAAGCGACGCGCACTCCTCGATGCTGATGCTCTATAGCGGTCCTGGCAGCGGACGGAGGTGCGTTTGTGTTGTCGCCTAATAAAATCGTGCAGTATGGTTACGACAGAGCTACGCTTGCTGTGCCGTACGCGTGCGTTTATCGTGATGGCGTGAGTATAGCGTGGTTTCTGTGTGCATGATCCGCAACGATCAACTCCGCAACAGCGAGCTGCTTTCGTTTCTACAAATCGGTGCGCGTGTGAACGCGGTCCGGCACAACGAGCAGCAACGATCGGCGGCCAAATGCGTGCAGTAGGCTTAAAGCAGCGCGACGCGACAGGCATGCCCGAGAAGTTAGGTGAATATACTTATTGCGACAGGGTTGTCAGCGATACGTCATACTGGCGCGGTCGTCGGTGGCCGCCACCTCACATTCGTTCTTTCCCTATGCTTGCATCGCTGCAATCGCGCGGAAGTAGGAATCATTTATCGACCGATTTCCGCACTTCTCGAAAACAATTTCAGCGGCTCAGTAAACAATGTGATCGGGGCACGCAGTATATATATATATATATATATATATATATATATATATATATATATATATATATATATTATATGTATGTGTGTGTGTGTGTGTGTGTGTGTGTGTGTGTGTGTGTGTGTGTGTGTGTGTGTGTGTGTGTGTGTGTGTGTGTGTGTGTGTATCAAGTGTCCCATCTAGCTTGTGCCAAGGGTTAAAAAATGCAATATTGGAGGCGAGTGAAATCATTTACATATTGCTGACAGCCACCTTGCGCACTACATATATTTTTTTTGTAAATAATTTGTTAATTAGGATAATTTAACTCAATTGCTAAATATTGACTTTAGGCAAGAAGTGGGATTTGCAAAGTTCGAGAGCGTCTTCACAAACCCCCATTGCATTATTTGCGAGAAAGAAAGTCTCACGTGTACCATTTATTCCGAGCTGCAAAGAAGCCCGAGAAATACGAAAACAAAAATAAACACGTGACTAGCGCTCTCGCGCGCCGCGATTGTGCTGCTCTCATCCGTGGTTTGAGCGAACGAAATCAGCTGTGGCCGCGACTCGCCGGCTTCGTCACAGCTAGTTGCAGCGGTAGGCCGATAAGTTGGCGGTCGTTTCTTGGCCCGTGTCAGCCAGTTGGCGCGCGTGACGGTGCGAGTTTTAGCGAGCGCGGGCCAAGCAACAACCGCCAACTTATCGGCCTACCGCTGCAACGGAGCCGGCGAGTCGCGGCCGCAGCTGATTTCGTTCGGTCAAACCACGGCTAGGTGGCTACTACGGCTGAGAGCAGCACGATCACGGCGTGCGAGTGCGCCAGTCACGTGGAATTTTTTTTCTATTTCGCGGGCTTTCTTTGCAGCTTGGCTAAATTTCTAGGCAGCTTGGCTAAATTCTAGGCTAAATTTTCTTCCTCTATGTGTTTCATGAAAAGTCCTTGCCTGCTCCAAACACAGGGGTAGCTGCTCCAAAAGCAGATTTTGCCTGCTCCAATGGCTGCTCCAAAATGCTGGAAGGCATTCCCACCACTGGACTGGTCGCAAATGGCCGTTTTGGTCGCAAAGCGACTGCTTTGGCTCAGTCGCTCGCTGCTCGATTTTTCAGTCGCGCGACTGCAGTCGCAAACCTCTGAACCAATCAGATGCGCAGGAACAGGACGTCAGCCTATTTTACGGGTCAACGGCAATGCGAGCTGTATACGAGCAGACGTGAATTCTATATGGCGACGGTTATAAGTCGCACGCAGGTGTGAACATCGGTCGCTTTGAGTCGCTTTTTGACTTCCAGTCGCAAACGGTCGCGCGACCATTGCTAGTCGCCGGTGTGAATGAGCCTTTAAAATGTGATTCAGCGCCACGGCCGGACTAGAGGGAAACGCAAAGCGCGTCGTGCCGTCCCGGTAGCCCGGTCGCGATTTTATGGGGGGGGCGAGCGCGTGAGCGGGGAACGCGGCGTTACGGCCAGGTGAGGCAGGCGCGAGTCGCAGAGCTATTTTGGTTTGGATTAGCGTGATGCTATGGGCGAAGCCGACGCTTTTACAACGCACGGGCTAAGATCGCCACCTCGTGGCGTGTTGAGGCAATGACAAAATTGAACTTCTATTGAAAACTCGCCGAAAAGGACGGACGTGTAACGCGTTGCATGTGCTAATCGCAGGCCACAGTAATGACGAATTACTTTACCGCTCCCAGAGGGCAACACCACCCCGCCGACCGGGAGAGTGGTAGATATAAAAGGCGCGTTTGTAAAGCCGCTTGAGTCTGTGACCGTGGCGCAGTGGATAGCGTGCCCGGCATCTGTTGTTGCGGACCGAGCGGTCGTCGGTTCGATGCCCATGGACGGAACTTTTTTTCTTTGCCATCTGATCGTGTAAATTTTTTCGACGTCATTTCCGTGACGGAAATGCGTCACTGAAGTCTTGATGGACCCCGGCATAAAACAATTTTGTGTTAAAAAGGCAGAAGTCCAGGCGAAAATGGAAGCTTGAAGAGGCGAAAAATTCGTGAACACGGGCTGTCATTGGAACCGACGTTTCAACGAGCGGACTTGTCTTCTCCAAGGCTGCAACTAGGTTGCACTCTTGAGGGAGACATATCCGCCTGTTGAAACGTCGGCTCCAGCGGCACCTCGTATTCACGAACTAGCATTCAGGTGGCGCTCCTCCTACATTAAGAAATAATGACAAGTGCTAGCGGCAAATGTATTTAAGTATACGATGGTTTCCGTGATCGTTTTACTGCAACCAACCTTGTCGATGTTTTCTTCTTCCACATCCAGCCCTAGACGGAAAGATGCGGACGCGCGGACAGCACTGGGAACGTGGAGCAGCATTTCTCTGACGCACTTGTAGTAGATTATCAGCTCTTCCTTGGCCCACTGCGAGACACGAGTCACATTGTACAATAGCTGCACAACGGAACAATCACGGCAATAACGGCAACAGCAAGCTCATTCAGCATCATTAACGATCAGCATGTCCATTGCGGATCTGTGCCGAAGTAACAGCGCGCCTCGCTTCCTCCGCGTCGTGCTGTATCATTAATCGCAGTTGATGCCTTTCATTAAGATAAGTTACAAAATAGATAAATCTGGAGCATTTTCCGAAAGCAATGGTCATGAAATTAACTTTTTTGCTCATTGTGATCATGCCGTTGAGGCTGCTGCTTCAGTTGAGCGAAAATTAATGCTACCCAAAGTAGACGGTGACCGAAAACGGTCTCGCCCGTGCAGGAGACTCTAAGATTTGTTCTCCAGGCCAACGGAAGGTCTAGGTGAGCTTAAGGCACTTGCACTTAACAGACATCACTGGCCTTCACTTACTCGTATGGAGCCAAATAGACAGTTTTGACTTAGCTAGGCCACTTGGATGCACAAGAGGCCATTTTGATCGCCACGTTTATAATTCGAGCAGAAAATGACGACGTGTAACTGAATCACTGACTCTTTATAGCGCACAGAGGAATGGGCTCGGAAAAGACCATTTACCTGCAGCGTAACTCTTACGAAAAACTCAGGTTGCAGTCAAACGTATTGGTGAGGATTAAGAACCCAAAGTTTCCTTAAGTTCTGGTTAAACAGTAAACTTAAAAAAAGAGGACGTGTCATAAGAACTGAAAAGGGGGCCAACATACTCCATGGAGGTATTTATTTTCGGTTAATACGAAAAAGAAGAAACTGTTGTCCCAATAACATACTCGTGCGGTGTTTCACATGGAAGAAAATTAGGGAGATATACTCACTTTACCTGTCGGAGTTTCCATGAAGGTGCAAAGTTGAAGCTGCAAGGAGAGCAAAGTTGTTTGCATAAGTGTTGAAGCAGCTATATTGCAATATAAGATAGAGGACCACGCGATAATTCTGAAGCATAATCTAAGAGTTTCTTAGAGCATCCATGGATCTTGCTTTCCGTATAGCAGGGGCCACAGGCATTCGTTGATCAGACCCGTGGGGTAAACCTCAGAACCATTAAATCAAGCAAGAGAAGAATGGAGAACACTTCGTTCAAATTTTGTAAAGGTTTGTTTTGAATGCATGGCCAGTTTCCCTTTGACAGCTTACGGTAACGCACTGGTGTGACGTGAGAAGACTTCATTCATTCATTCATTCATTCATTCATTCATTCATTCATTCATTCATTCATTCATTCATTCATTCATTTCTTTTTCGTTCGTTTGCACTTTCGGTCATACGTTGTTGCGTTCACTTCAGCGCCCCAAGCCACTGCAGTGGTACACAAAGGAGCCCTCCGAAAGAAACTGGGTTCAAATTGGCGCGTCGGAGCCATATTTTTTAGCAACGTTCAAGGCGCAACCGCACGATGCTCCTTTCCTGCCCTCAGGCACAAGGAGCAAATGTTGTCATTGGTCTGCCAGTTCCGCAACCGGGCTCGTCGCTGAAATGATAATCACGTGGTTATGCTGTACTATTTAGAATAAAGCTTCTGAAATGCGCGAGTATATCGGCGTGCGGGAGCTGCAAACAGCTGACCGGTGCATACCGCGAGATTACCCGACAAACAAACTGAAAACATAGGGACAACGTACCACCTGTTTGCGCTTGCGTTGCGTCGTGCACATTTCTACTCTGTTGAGCACTCAGTCTCACCACAAGAACTACGACGATTAGACAAAATTCGGCAGATCCGACGCATTGTGGGAATCGATTTCTTGCGAAGGTGTCAGCCGGTAGCAGCCTATGCCGGATTTTTCGCAATGAGCAAAAGGTTACGAGGAGGCTGCACTTCTTCGTATAAATTGAGCAGTTGTGCACATACCGTGTGCTTACCAGGCACGCCGAGTACATTGGCACGTAAAGGGTAGCTCATGGTCCGACGTAACGCCGACACTCAAGTTAGACAAGACATGTCAGTTTCATCGCTACGAAGAGCGCGCTACGGGGAAATGATGTGCATATCATACGTAGCGGTCTTAGACGTATTCGCGCTACGTTTGACTATAGCTTGAGGAATCATATATATGTAATGTTTGTTACATATATTACATATAGATAGATAGATAGATAGATAGATAGATAGATAGATAGATAGATAGATAGATAGATAGATAGATAGATAGATAGATAGATAGATAGATAGATAGATAGATAGATAGATAGATAGATAGATAGATAGATAGATAGATAGATAGATAGATAGATAGATAGATAGATAGATAGATAGATAGATAGATAGATAGATAGATAGATAGATAGATAGATAGATAGATAGATAGATAGATAGATAGATAGATAGATAGATAGATAGATAGATAGATAGATAGATAGATAGATAGATAGATAGATAGATAGATAGATAGATAGATAGATAGATAGATAGATAGATAGATAGATAGATAGATAGATAGATAGATAGATAGATAGATAGGGTGAAAATGCCTTTAGTTCGCTAAGAAAGGCTTCGCACTCAAAAGCCTCGTTGGGAAGCCGCACTTACAGCGTCGTCCATGTACGCACTCCTGTTCTTCATGTTCGCCAGGAAGACAGACTCCAGCCTCTCTTGTGGAACGTCCGGAAGTATACGCTTCATGCACAAATCTTTCGCCTTGTTCCTCTCGTGCAGTTCCTGAAGACAGAATAATGGAGGAGGTGAAGGAGGAGCGTGAGAACACGTCTTGCATCTCTTTACTTCATAAGTGTAACGCCACCTTTGATTTTCCAACAATAACCACTATCCCCAACAAACAAACTCAAGTGTCTCACGTGCCTAAACCGATATTTCATGAAGCTGCGATGCAAGGACTCCAGAATAGTTACGGTTACTTGTGGTTCCTTAACGGGACCGACAACTGGCGAGAACGTGTGATTAGATCCTGGTGGAAATTAAAAGACTGTGAATGATAGCGACAGATCCAAGAATCCAGGACATATTTTCAAATCGCGTTTAAAAGACAGAAAACTGGTATGTCGCGGAGCCTAGCGGAAGAGCTTTGAAGCTGGATTAGGGAGTCGTTCACTTTGCTCTACGCAATCTGTAGCTTTCACGCACACGTATATTATTTCCATCCCCGCTATATTCTGTGCTGCTTACGAGGTAAAAAAGGTAGCACGCGCAGAAATCATTTAATTCCTGGAAACGTCCGTTACATTTAATCTCCGTAAGCTTAGCACAGGCATAAAACGTGGTTGTTAACCTAGTTCAGCACGTTACGTAGCAATGCGAGTCATGTTTTAACGAATGCACAAGAATTATTCATATTCTGTTAACAGTTCTGGGCATGTGATAAATCGGCTGACTTGTGCTGGAAGCTTCAATAGGGCTTATGCTGAAATTATAAATGCTAGTTTGAACTTCCGCACATCGTTTTATAGTAAACCTAAAAAGGACCTATCGATGTTCAAAATCAATTGGAGAAATATTCGGCTTGCTTTCGGTACTGTTCGATTCGTGTTCGCTTTGGTCACAAAGATCGCTCTTCGCACACACCTAGCGTTTAGTTCGCTCATGAATATGGCGCTTTAGGCAAAACTTCAAAACACTCATTCACTCAAGAGTCTGAAGTTGGTATACTTTGCGCAAACCATGAGTCCCTCGATGAACGCACCTTGAATTCCACATGAAAAATATGTTTGTAGATGAAAAGAATAAAATGGTAATTTACTAAACATATAATAATATATAGAAATGATTATTCAGTCATTGCTGCGCTGAGCTGTAACCAGCTGTCACTTCACTCCAGGATATCAATGTCGCAACTCTCGGTGTTATGTGATGTATTTTCCGTTACATTCAGCACATCACATCACGAGCAAGCGCAGCACGTATGATACTTTGCGCATTACATGCTCTAATTAAAATAAGGGCTTTATTGTGACGCTCAGCCACAATTCATTGCTGTAGTGTAACGCACGTGGTATTGTCATACCGTATTTACACGATTGTAAGTCGACTGGAATGTAGGTCGACCCCCCAAATACCACGGCAAAAAAGGAAAAAAAAACGCGTGAGCACCTTTCATGAAGGAAACTATTTTTTTGTATTCGCTCTACTAACTACATGTTACTGACTGACTCCATAGTTGGAGTAAGCGCCCGTCCTGTCACGCACCTAGCTGTCCTGTCCTCGTGAAAAGTAGTGCTGTAATATTTAAAGTAGGGATGTATCACCAACAGGCTCCGTAAAGTGTTTTGCAAAATCAAAACAAAAAAAATTGGCCGCGTATCTGCCTGCTTCGCTGCAAATGTCGTCGAAAGACGATAGAGGAGCGCTGCGTTAGTGTTACTGTATATGCTACCTAGAGTTGCGCATAGGTCTGTCTAGCAACCATGGCTACGTCGCGAAGACTCGCTCCGTTTTTGCAGGCGACATGCCTACCGGGTCATCGGTCGACATGTTTGGCGTGTCGAAGACCGGTGATTTACTTTAATGTGAATGACTAGTGTCAATCCAGTTCGCTGCAGCAGCGCCATCGAAAAATACACAAATTGGCCCCAGCGTCAGCTTCTCCGCAGCGCATGGTTGCTAGCGGCGTTTGGAAGACAGATGCGCAACTCTGCTACCTAAAGGTAGTATATGCAGTAACTCTACGCTGCGTGAGATATGGGCGCCATCTGGCAATACGTCGGGAAACGAGCTTGTGCAGAGGGCACGGAGGAGGAAAGTTCTTTCCTTCCTCCGTGGCAGAGGGCTTTCGTCAGCGCGTCGCATTTTCAGCGCAGCTTAAGAAACTAGGGTCTTTATAATTACGTATCTACGTATTATCTATTAAAGGAGCACACCACCTAATACTTACCCAGTGATGTCGCGCCTCAGATATGCGTAATATTTACTTTTTGATCGACAACGTTCACAAGTATGAACAGCCGTATCAGTTCAAGTTGGGTGGGCGGTAAGCGAGTGGTTCAATTTGGCCGGGTGGCTGAATCGGGTGACAGACAGACAAACAGACAGACAGACAGACAGACCAAAATTTCTGCGTTTAAGTTCCCCAAGAAAGACTATCGTCTTTATAAACGCAAATTTCGGTGTGTAAAGAGGGCTTTGCGGCAGTGATTCGTACTTATGCAGAGAAGCTAGCTTCGCGGCAATACGCGAAGTAGAGCCGGAACGCAAACGTAATAATGTAATCATGCCGCAGCGTCCCTGATTTCTCGTTTGTCCTGCCGTGACTGGCACTGCTAGGTTCTGTTTCGATGGGAAGTCATTTCCCCCAACTTCTAACTTTAAGTATAGATAAAATGGGTCGACCTACAGTTGTGTAAATACGGTGATTATTTCATAGCTACATTCAAACCAAACAAAGCTCCTGTTCGCCCCATTGCAATCTCGATCAATAGCGAGAAATATCACAACATTCTTTTTTTTTCTTTGGCGCAGTACCTTCATAGCGATAACAACCTTTTAGGGAAAAGTTAACAAAAATGTGGCAATACTAATTGTCCTTCTCTCAGTTACATATGGCTCACATTATTTGTAGTTGAGAGATTAAGTTGCGCACCTCGTGTTCTTTAATTTCAGTCCAGATTTTCAAAATGCTCTTTGAGATAAGCATCTGAAATGCAAGATGGCCCTGCTCAGAGGGGCAAAAAAAGCCCTCACCTCCTCCGGAGCTTCATAATGCCGCATGCAGACCATGACCTGGAAAAAAAATAGCGGTCCGTAATTTAGTAGTTTGCAGCAATAGGTGGATAGCAAAATGACGTTTTCCGGTTCGATGCCTAGCTCTTCACTGTTTCAAGGTGTGTGCCGTTCAGTGTAATCGGGGAGAACACAAGTACTGTCTGGGACGCGGTTGTTACCAGTTACCTTGCCTCCTCCCCGATTACACTGAACCGCACACAACTTGAAGCAGCGAAGAGCTGAGCCTTGAAGGTTCCGTGAACCGGAAGTGCTGTAGCAGACGACGCGCCGTTTCGCTATCCACCTACTGTGACGAGATCTCTCTTGTCACAAGTAAAGAAGAAGCCTGAGAACTAATCAACCCAAGCCCCCCCCCCCACACACACACACACAGTGACCGCAACTTGAAGTTGAAATTTATTTGCATCATCACAAAGCGGGCACGCTCGGGCAAAACGTGAAACTCGGTTCACTTAAGAAACGCCGAAGCCCCCCATGTACAAAGCATACAATAAGCGCTGCAATATACAATAACAAAACATTTTAACTATATAACATTGCAGGTAAAGCTCTAGTCTTACACAGTGCAATATGAAAGGAACAGCTTGGAAATAATTACAACTATGTAAAATACTAATGCAGCGCTGAAAAAAAATTGCGTCATCCTGGAATGAAATACTTTCATATTACGCATGCTGTACTTTTCAACATAGATATCTTGGAAAATTTGTCTGTTCAACAGAACTGCAAGTGCATGACATAACATTTGCCGCCCATCTTTAGTACGACAAAATGGAACGAGCCAATATTCTTTGCTGCGAAATGTATATGTAATGGTATGGCTTTTCAGAGATGATATGTCAAGAAAAGCGCGCTCACAGCTATATAGAGATTTCTTATATATCATGCTTGAAAAATACTCGTAAGGTTTGGGCACGGGAACAATTTAAAACTGACGGAACAGTTCAGCAGTGTGTGCATTGTAATCAGCACTAGCGATATGACATGACGTTACACTGCCTGGCAAACCTCTGTCGTTTTCTCTGCGTTATCTGCGAGACCGTCCAAGTTTACCTCTTTGCTGTCGTCTACGTTAACAGACACTACATTACATTAAAATGGAGTTGGGCGAAAAAGAAATGCAATTTAAATTTAAAAATAAATATATATGCCCTGCCTGCACCACCTATAAGTAACGCAGGCCAAAATCGATAAATAAGATAAAAATACAAATGTACTAAAATTTTGACTAAAAAAGAGCAAATAAAAAAAAGTTTGATCCCACCACGTAGCGAAACTACCTCCAAGGGAAATATTCTCTAGGTTTCATGCTACGGTATCTCTTCATCTTGACTTACAACTGTTCTTTTACAATGGATCTCCGACGAGCTCGTCTTGACTAACAAGTCTTCCATTCTTTTCTTTCCCTCCTGTCTCAATAAACCGACACTCCATGGTTATCAAGTAGCCACGTTCCTCACTACATGACCAAGATGGCGGCAGCACTCGCCTGTCGGTTGGTATCCATGACGCCGTCAGCCAGCGCTCGCACTCGCTTCACCAGGTTCGCGTACTTTCTGTCCCGGATGCCACGAGGCGCATCGTCAAAGAACTTCTGCATGCACTCGATTCGCGACGCCCGCAGCTCCAGCACCTGACGCTCGTCCTGCGAGGAAGTGCGCTCAGAAATAACGAAACAGGCGAGTTTAAACTTACTATTGTATAGTCTAATGTTTGACGAAACCACGTTAGGCGAGGATGGCACATGGTCGAAAGAAAATAAACACTCACCTCATCTTTTACATGAACGTAGTATGGAAGTGTCAGGATTATTAAGGGTTCCTTTATCAATTAAAGAAAGAGCATGGTAGGAGCCATTATTTGTGGCCTAGCTGCCGCAAGTTGCGTGTGTTTATCTTGGGTATAGGTCACCACGAGTGCGGTTAAGCACTGGTTTTGCCGATTATATTTATAAATATTCCTAGAGTGGTCGCCAGTACAGGCACGTCTCTGTTGCGATTACGGCGATTCTATCGCAATCAATCACATAGTTAGTAGACCAGTGATTACCCGCCGAAGTGTTTGAGCACTCACTGCCTTTTTCGACGTCGTTTCTGCGCTGCTGAGTCCTCTGTTTGAAATTTCCCGGTGCACAAATGTAGGTGAGACTGAAAACATTAGAATTTCTTGCATCAGTTGTGATCCGCACCTTTTTTGTTCTTGCAAGTTGAATGGGCGGCGAAATGAGCAGCGTCTCGAACAAGCTGAGTCACACAATAAACGTTATACGAAAGGGAGATCGTAGAGGCTGACCAGATAAATGCTGCCGTCGACACGTGCATCAGTGCACCTTCGGTGCATCTGACGATGCAAGAAATAGAGTTCCTTCAAAGCGGGTAAGTGTAAAAGGTGATCGAACACAACTCATCCACGTTATCGTAGTTTGTAAAGGAGCTCTTTCCCAGCAATTTGCTATCGGGTGTGTGACAATCTGCCGTGACGCGCCTGCGCATACGTTTTCGTGGTGAGATGCCTTTCGAAATAAACTCAGTTGCAAGTTGAGCGTCTGTTCTTCCGTTTCGTCTTGTCCTTCCTTCCAAGCCTTCGCTCCCCAGAAACGTTATATATACGATTCAGCGGGAGTTCCTCCGCTGTCTTTGGTAAAGCAGGTGAGATACTTATTGAACGCTAACAGGAGACTATCACTCAGCGTTCCCTGCAGCAGTTTTTTTTTTCGTACCTATATGCGTGCGAAAATGATGAGACGAAAATGCGGTGATTTCGGCTCCGCTTGTGAGAAGCACTCACCTTCCCAAAGGTCTCGTGACCTTTCTTGAGGCACGCTGTTATCTGTAATAATAATAATAATAATAATAATAATAATAATGATAATAATAATAATAATAATAATAATAATAATAATAATAATAATAATAATAATAATAATAATAATAATAATAATAATAATAATGAACTAACGCACGAACCATCGCAAGTGACTGTTGCGAGTAACTCACACGCGATGCTTTAGATTCGTTGAATCGAAGAACTCCGCGCTACGTTTCTTCTTTTTGTTTCCTCAATCCGTTAGTACGCTACGTTTGTCTCTGGCACGTGTTCTATATTTATAAACATTTCATCTAGCAAGCACATGTATTCGTTAACATCACAGCATTTCCATACTACTTCTGTTTTTGTTTTCTTCTCTGAAAAGCTTGCCCTAGCGTACAAAAAAATTCTAAATTTGAAAGAATCTTGCAGTTAGTCACAACTCGCCACTTAAGAGGTTATGTTGCCCCAAATTGTTAGGTCAAGCAGTTACCAAATTGACATAGCTTCCCATGGCAAATGAGGATTCATTGCCATGCTTGTAGCTTTCGTCACATATCTCCTACATCGCTCACATAGTGCCTCCAAATTTTTAATACGCCGCGATTTTTTTTAGGGGCGAAGCTCCTTATGCCGTGGGTCTGTCCATCCTCCGTTTGTAGCGTTGTAGTAGCCACCTCTAGCTCGTGAGAAGCGCGCGTTCTGGTATGCAGTAGAAGAAGAAGACGACGTTGACGAGTGACACTCTCGTGCGTGTTCGCCTGTGTGGCGTTCTTTCTTCTTTACTGCGTCTCGTGTTTTCAACGACACCCGAAGACAACATTTCAGAAGTAACGCGCCATGAAGCTCCCTCTTGGCACGCTTTCTCTTTAGCTCGGAGTCGCCAGATGGAAGACAAGGCTGCGGAACGGAGGGCACGGAAGGCGGCAAGCAACGCGCGCTCGCAGACAGAATCCTGAGGTGAGAGCCCGCGAGGCCGAAGCTGCACGTCGACGCCGCGAAGCAGATTCCGCCGTTCGAGCCCGCGAAGCCGAAGCTGCTCGACAAGCTGCACGGCTGCGGCGAGAAGACCCCGCCGTTCGAGCCCGCGTAGCCGAAGCTGCTCGACAAGCTGCCGGGCTGCGGCGAGAAGATCCCGCCGTTCGAGCCCGCGAGGCCGAAGCTGCTCGACAAGCTGCACGGCTGCGGCGCGAAAATCCCGCCGTTCGAGCCCGCGAGGCCGAAGCTGCTCGACCAGCTGCACAGCTGCGTCGCGAAGACCCCGCCGTTCGAGCCCGCGAGGCCGAAGCTGCACGGCTGCGGCGCGAATCTTATCTTCAAAATGTGAAGGACCGTGAAGCGGCGAGAAAGCGCGCGTACCGGCGGGCAGAGCCCGAGGCTGTGCGAGCACGGAAGTGGCTGCAAAACGCATCAGGCGGGCTCTGCCCGAAGGCGCCGACGGGCGCTTCCAGCGGGGCTTCCTTGATAACAGTTTCGGCCATAGTTGCGGTGTGTGCAACAGATTGTGGTTCTCAAACAATCTAGTCACAATGTCTTCCATCAAGAAGGACCACGCTCGCGCCAATGCCATCGCCGTGCTGCAGCGCGAGTTCGCTTCGCCCCACTCATCATCATTCACCATTTTTTTTTTTGCTTTCTTCAAGCAGGTACGTCCTTGCCGTTAATAATAATATCCGTGGTTTTACGAGCCACACCCACGATATGATTATGAGTCACATCCTATATAGTGGAGGAGTCCGAATTAATTTCGCCCACCTGGGGTTTTTTAACGTGCCCTTAAATGCAAGTACAGCGGCTTATCGGACTTCTTGTTACGAACAATGCAGGACATGAGCTTGTGTGAATATGGGATGAAGACCAAGCAGGTACCAAGTCAAGAGTTTCGATCTGTTGTGCCTGTTTCGCTAAAGGAGTGCTCAGCATATAAAGTTTGTCTCTCTATTTATTGAACAACAGGCAATCCAGCATTAGTAATATTGAGCCAGTACAGCTCCATCGCGCCGAAAATATTCACGGTGCGCTCTTTTAACGCTACTAAATAAAAGCCCGCGTAGCGTGAAGCCCTGCGATGAAGGTGCAGCTAGAGATTGTTCGTGTCCCGTAAATTGGAGATGGTAATTGCCCGCAACACTGAAGCGTACGTCCACAATAGGTCTACGCGAGCTGTTTACAACGAGGATGCGCCTTATTAAGAGGCAGCCTATTGCGGCCGGGGACCCTTGGCGTTTCCATAGTAGCAACATCAGCGTCTCTCATAATCATATGGTGGTTTTGGGACGTTAAACCCCAGATATTATTAGTAGCAACATCAAAGAACATGAAAAAGAAACTTATTCGTATGATTGACGATCAGAAACACTTTTCTCTTCGTTTCCTAAATTCGATATCTATCATATGTTGATTTTCCAGTAGGATCACTTTACATAATGGCGATATGTGTGTGTGTGTGTTTTTTTTTTCTGTGGAGTTATGAACATGAAATCTAAGCGTTTCGTTTGTTCTAAAACCGACAAATATATGGCAAGTTTAGCAAGAAGGTGTTAACAAGATGCTTAATGAAAATCACGCTTGACAGCATTGTTAAAGCTTACGTTCACCTTGAATTTAACGTTTATCTCAACGTTTATTCCATTTTATTGCGCACTTTTTTTTTCTCAGTGTGATTTTGCGTGTTCAAAGCACCTTATTAGGGAAAATCAGAAATGGCCTTTAGAGATTAAATTAACAGATCAAGCTGAACATATGTCCAACGACGGATCAAGCTAACCTTGGGAAACAGATTGATACCTTGGAATTTTTACGGGGTAAGAAACGAAGTGCAGTGTTTCGAAAGCGCTGTGTTCTGTCAAAATCAATCGATCTTTTCAGCTTTGTGTTTCTTAGAAAAAGCAAGCAAGGGTAGTCCTGCAAATAGAACTCTCACGTTGCGCAGCTTCTGCACGTCGTCGCTATCGTCCATCCTGGTGAAGCGGCAGAGGTGTTCCTCCAGCTTTTCCTCGGGCACCGTCGGGAAGAAGAGGCCGATGCACATGCGTCGCCTCTGTTCAAACTCGGCGTCCCTCTACATGTGATAGAGGGAATGCCGAGAAATTATATTTCTGTTAGGGCAGCGCCAGACGACGAATACACAGCACAGCGCGTGTCCTGTCTTCTATCTCGTTCCTCGTGTATTTGTTGTCTGGCGCTGCCCTACCACGATAATGAACCCAAACAAACTTGCACACCATATCCGTTATTCTGCGAAGTCAAGCAATATAAGGGTTTGATAGAAAGAAATGAGATAGTGCAATTTGCATCGCCAGCTCAGATAACACACCAGGAAAAGGGGCATCGAGTTCTAAAATTCTCCAGTGTCCAGCATGCCCATAATGGACACGTCACAGCCCATCTATAAAAACAAAATTATACAGCCTTTCACACTGCCGACGATTTGGTTCTTCACAACGACGTTTGCATTCAGATATAGCTGGAATGCCAAAGCGTAGGTACTTACAGCTTGTAGTGGCTCTTAAGAAGTTGCCACAAACCTTGCCCAATTGGTGGCGCACAGTTATAGCTATTGACTGGGGCACATCGCTGTCAACGTGGGAATGTAAACTTCGTACATGTGTATATTTATTTCACGTATTATTGGAAATGGTGGGCGCCAAGCTTATTAAGCATATTTCAGATGTCTAGGCAACGTTATAATGTTGTGCTAATAGAAGTGTGACGAGACGTTACATTCAATTCCACTTTGTACTTGCAGATGTGTTCATTGAACTCCAGTTTTCAAAAAAGAATAAACATACAATTAAAAACTCAAGAACATAAATAAGGTATCAAAAGTAAAATAAAAAAGCCAGAGACAATAGAAAGAGCGTAAAAGCTGTCATAAATTTTGAATGATAAATGTGACTACTATGCAGGTTTTGTATTAATTCAACTTCATTACAAATAATCATTCGGCTTTCTGATTATAC
Organism: Rhipicephalus sanguineus; assembly: GCF_013339695.2. Taxonomy (NCBI): domain Eukaryota; kingdom Metazoa; phylum Arthropoda; class Arachnida; order Ixodida; family Ixodidae; genus Rhipicephalus; species Rhipicephalus sanguineus. The sequence continues at coordinate 85,398,694 of NC_051181.1, read as the reverse complement.
TTCTTTCTTGTACACAGAAGTTGAATACTTTTTTATCAAGCGGCTATTCAGTGTGATGTACCTACTGAATTTTATGTCTACTATTCCTTATGTATCTAAAGCAACACAAAAAAAATGTTAATGCGAATGGAAACCCAACCCACACCCTTCGCATTGCGCGGCCGATTACCTTACCAAGTGAATGAAATCTCGGCACCAGTTTCTGATTGAAAGGCCGAATTTTCAAAGACATTTGTTCGTAAGAATATTTTCTATTAAGGACACAGGGTAAGGAAAATTTTTTTATAATCAAAGAAAAAATTCTGTCATTTGGAAAGTGTATTCCTTTGTGTATATTTTCCATATTCATGCTTTTCTTAAAAATTTGTTTTGTGGGTGAAAGCCAGTTTTCCCGAAAGAAAGCGTTGAGTGAACAAGCACCTCATTACAAGCCCTTCGTATGCGCGCCGTGCTTGCGGTCAGTGGCGCAAGCAGAAATTTTTTTCGGGGGGTACCAGATTTTATGCATCTGGTACAGTGCAATATTAGCCAGATTCTATTGCATCTGGTACAGCTAAAAGAGCGCAAAATTTGGAAGGAAATGATATATGTATTTTGTGGATATCCCCTTTAGTTACTCAGAAAAGGGTCCTTAAACATGGTCAAAAATACGTGGGACGTATAGAGGGCTTGCCCTGTGCCCTTAAGTCGAAGGCCTTGGATAATATTATTTTGGCTGTCGCTATTGAATGATCTTCTGCCTTCAGGAACTTTTCTGGCGCAAGAACATTCTATGACAAAGGGCTTTTTTTTTTCATGCTACATGTCACATTGGCTATATGTCAACGGCCAATGCTACGCGCACAGTCGTTCGCTTCCTTACGGTACGGTTGAGGCATTCACCGAGAACCGAAGCCAGGCTAGCAGTTGTGAAGGCGATGCGCACGGGACCCGATTACGTTGTCCCATTCTACTCTTGAAGGCGAAACTCAAGCGCCCTCCAAGTTTTTTTTTCTTTTGGTTTTATTCCGTCTTTGCGTACCATGCCAGGGCCAGTCTAGTGTCTACAGTATGTAATAAATTTTAAAAAATCCAAGAATGCACGGCATGAGACATCCAGCAGACAACCCACCTGTAGCGCGGAGCGTTCTGTTATGTTTCGGCACTTCATGATTGCTTCCTTTGCGCCAGCGGACATTTCTGCATGCGGAAAGCAAATGACATTCTCAACTCAGCCCATACAGTTGTACTATTTTTAAAATGGCGTAAATTTCATATTCAGCCAACACTAGACAGCATTGTCCATCACTTCACATTTACAACATTCTTCGAACACTCTCCATCATTTCCATCATTTCACCGCCATTACTCCACAATAACTCTGTTTCGCCTGGCTGTTGTAAAGCTTAACATGTACTGGTGGGCTATTTGGTTCATCATTAGAGCGTATATTAGTGCGCACCTGGTGAAAAGACGACACGAAGCCGTAAAGAGATACAAAAGCGCTGAAAGTGCTTGTGTACGTCTTTCTTATTTTGAGTCATCTTTTCACCAAGTGCCATATGCTATGATTCACTCAAGCTGTATGCTTAGAGCATTCTTGCGAAGGGGCATTAAACACACCGTTTTATGTGTTGCTACGTAAATTGCATTGAATTCTACTGAATTTAGTCGACGCTAGCCGATGTTAGCCAGTGCTAACTCCTGCCTCTAATATGCGAGTAAATACGGTAGGCAAAGACACTCGCCACCGTTCTTTTCTACATGAAGCGGCAGGCACGAATGGTAAACTAAGTAATAGCCTTTGACATGGTATAGTTACTTGTTGCACCAAGTGCACAGTCCTGCTCTCTTTTTGCGCCAGCTGTACGATGCAGTTACTTGTTACAATAACTGTATGCTGTCCATAAACAAAATATTCTGTGAAAGCTATGCCGCGACTTTCTTGCGGTTCAGCGCTGCATTTAGTTTACAACCGGCCCACTTGTACTGTGTCACGCGTTACTTTACAATCGGACCCATGATTCTCATATGGAAGTACGATGCTTACGGAATAAGAAATTATGTGCAAGTTTAGGCTTATTTAACAGAGCACTCGCTTTACCGGAAATGCTATTCGACGCATCAATACCGATTTCTAGATTCAAATGTCACCTTTCATAATACGACAGCTTTAAACTTGTTATACAAAAAAAAACATTTATAAACTGGTTCGATGCCCTGCTAGAACACGCATTTACGATAAACACCCTATGTATAGCGCTTCTCCTGAGCACTTCTTTTGTCGGCCAAACTTTCTTGTCGTCTCGCATAGAGACGGCCTTCCTGCATTTTCCTTTGTTTGTCTTTTCTCTCTTTCTATTGCTTTCTTTCCAACCCCTATATTCTAAACGAGTTGATGGAAGCAAACCCGAAACTAGTATCTGATTAAACTCTGCGTCTTTCGTCTGTCTCTCTCTCGCTGATGTTAATCATACGTTTTTGAAGGCTCGGAATCTGGAGTTAGCTCGCTTTCGGCGCTGTATAAACATTAAAACACGCATGAATTGATGCCACCCACAACAGTTTATCCGCACTCACTGCTGAGGTGCTTGGCACCGAAGCGTCGCTGGCTGCTGAATACGGGCCCGCACCGTTCGTCGTAGGAATCGGGCTGGTTTCCAAAATGCATGGGAGCCAGGACAAGGGCGCAGAAGATGGCATTCCTTGAGAACGCTGGGATGTGCATGTTCCGAGTGGTCAACAGATCTGAGTGAGACAGGTTTCCACAGTACAGTGCCCTGCTTCGTGAACTTTGCTGACACCTTCAAACGGGGTGTTCTTATGAAGACTTCCTTGTTGGTTTTTTCAGAATGTAGTCGTATGCACTAAATAGATGTCAACACATACACTTAAATGCGCGCTGTGGCGCGCTGGCTGTCGGTTGTTCCATTAGCGAAGCTAGCCAGACGGAGAGAGAAAGTACGTCGGTCATAGAAGAGCCAAGGGTCACGTGTCGTTGTTGGCGTCGACGGTGGCGCGACTGCAGCGCCATCGTCGACAGTCTCGTACCGTTTGCTTTACACCCAGCTGCTTTTCTCTCATTCGTTTCGAATTGAATGAGATTGAGCGACTGAATCCTCCGCGGCTGGGCAAACTTCCTGCGGGAGCGCTGTTCTTTGTGAGGGGTACACAAGTATCGCCGCCTCCCAACTCCGCTAGCCTACGACACGGGCCAGATGTGTTCGGACATCCCGGATTTCTCACCGAGGGTGCGGCACGCACGCGCCGTGGGTGTCTCGTATGGCACCTGAAATAGCATTGCTAAAACCGCCCTTACATATAAAAGCGAAATAGAGCGTATAGCGCAAGCTTGTGCACCGACTTGTAGTTGACCTCCGGAAGCGACACGTGAAAACACGAGTTCTGTAAACAGATTCACATTAATTCCTAAGTGTCACTTACACTTGGCCAACCGCTATATCGAAAACTTAAGCTGGATGGCAGTGCATTCTGGAGGAGAACTGTGCGCAATCACGACGCAGATAAGCAAGACGGACGCCCAAAACTTTGGCCTTCGAATAAAGAGATTTTCTTTCATGCTAGGACTTTTGCGAAAGCTAATTGCAGTCAGTCGGTATGCGCGGTACATGAGAGACGGTATGTTGGGTACATTGTATCCAAGAGCAACCGCTTAGTTGCAGGGAACACATGAAATCCTGAGTTAGGCGCCTGATTGGCAAAAGAAAATGAAGAAGGAATGAGAACACGTGGGCGTGTAATTGTAATAAAGGGAAAGGAAACGCAACGTCGCGGAATGAACAAGTGGTTGCATTTTTAGTACTTGAGATGGAAAACTTTTTTTCAGTGCGCAAAAAGCCTTAGTCGTTCATCATCCAAACCTGCTTATTGAATCTAGTTACTATACAATATTCTTGAACTTTTCTTATCTATCACAACAGCAGCAGGCCGGTTCCCTTTTCGTGCCTTAGTTGTTGGACCAATAGGACTGCGCAAAGGGGTGAGGGGGAGGGGCACCCCTTAACAATCTAAGGGGGCACCAAGTCTGCGCCATACATTTATGCAGTAGGACGTGTCCCGTCATGGCTTAATGGAAAGGAGTATGGCCACTGAGGTTATAGTCATGCAGGTTTTGTCGACAATGGCTGCCGAGGACCTCTGAGTTGCATTTCGTGAGCTCTTTACTTCACATCATTACACCCGGAAAGCAGGGGACCAAAGGAAGGCCGTCTTGGGTAGCACGTCATCGCTTCATTTTCATTTCTGCATCCACTGAGAAGCTTCCTTTCTTTCGGACTCGACCAATGGCTGGGAAGGAGGGGGGATGGGGGTTTGATACTGCGCATGCTTATGCTTGGCACTATAAGTCAATTTCTTGTGTAGCTTTCCAAGAATGCACACTCGCTAGCTTATCTGATTCCGTAACAATGATTTTGGTTTGGTGAGCAATATTATTCACAGACAATTGCACGGTATTCGCTGGACGCAAGATGCACGTGTCTTATTTCGAATAATCAAATATACACCTCTTTACGGAAACATCCACAGTATCGAAACGACGACGACAATACGGGGCAGTAAAGACTTTCTTGTCTGTACGTTCACCTCTAACAGCAAATTGCTTCTCGCACGTATCACGTTCGCTTCATTCTCTGATTTCCTCTCACCTGACCCTGATCAGATTGGTCCGGCTGCCTGATCATTAAGGCCTAAATGATGAAATGTTGAACAGCTTGACAAGAGCGGCTCTTAGTTCTCCGTACCACATTTCTTGTGTCAGCTCCCATAACTACTGAGCCTTGGAGTCATGCGGTACCTTTGCAATCCAATATTAGCGCATCTAAACGAGTGCCGGCCTCTACAATTCCGTCGGAATAGAAATTTCTGCAGCATTTGAAGACTGCAATTATAGACTTCTCGGAAATACGCTGTGGAGTTTCCGTGTTATGCGCATCTATATTACATGCATAGGGTGGATGTGGTGGCTTCCCGCTTGTGCGCATTTTATGACAATAATTAGTCAATAGAAGGCTACTTGTTATCATGCCGTCACTTCTTTTCATCCAGCAATGTACTCTAAAATTATCATTTAATCGATGGCAATGGGGATGATGATGATGAAAATTTTATTTTCCAAACCTCTAAGGACTCAGCTCCGGCCCTCTAGTCCGTGGCAGCCATTGACTTTCCCGAAGCTCCCTTGAATTCGACAGGACATTCCTATTTCAAACGTCCTCTGTTTGGGAAGCCTCGTCAACAGGATAATGTCATAGGGACGTCTGCGTAACTGTGCGATAGTCTTCAATTTTGTAATAATTATTTTTGCCATATTTTTACTGCTATGTCACATTTATATCGATCAACATAAATGTGACATAACAGTAAGAATTTAGAAAAAAATTAAGGCACCTTCACAGTAGTGGTGCCAAGCCTCAAGGAAATGCCGAACGGGGCGGCCTTTCTTGTTTCTCTTTAATTTTTTAACACGATAGTGTTTTATGGTGGGTTCCACCAAGACTTTCATGACGTACTTCCGTCATGGAAATATGTCAGCAAAATGAACGCCATCAGATGTCAAAGAAAAAGAACTGTAACAAAAAGTTCCCTTGACTGGAGTCGAACCCACGACCTCTCCGTCCATGACAAGGTCGGGCGGGTGTTTAGCCCACTCAGCTACCGTCAAACACATAACGGAGGCTGCATGAACGCACCTTTTATCTTTCACACTTTCATCTCACAGTGCTCTTGGGTGGGTGGATGGAAGGATGGATGGAAGGAAGGATGGATGGATGGATGGATGGATGGATGGATGATGGATGGATGGATGGATGGATGGATGGATGGATGGATGGATGGACGGACGGACGGATGGATGGATGGATGGACGGACAGACGGACGGACAGACGGACGGACGGACGGACGGACGGACGGACGGACGGACGGACGGACGGACGGACGGACGGATGGATGGATGGATGGATGGATGATGGATGGATGGATGGATGGATGGATGGAAGGATGGATGGACAAATGCATGCATGCATGCATGCATGCTATCAGCGTCCCCTTTATAACGGAGCACGGACTTGTGTGCCACCAGGGTCGAAAAAAAAATCTTCGTTCCCTCCGCCATTTCTTCCTGAAACGCGCCACTGCTACGACCATGCCATTCAGTGCATTTCTAATAGGAGAAGTGTAATGTCGTCAACACTTTAACACACCGCGAGGTGGCGGCTTTAGACCAAGACAGAGAATGGGCAGAGAAGGTTTTCAGGCATTTGTATAGAAAAAGCGTTGACACGCAGTGGAGAAAGAGAACTAGGAGGCTCACCAGTAAATATACGGCTAGCAGTGCGGGCGATATGGCAACAGGGAGCATTAAGCGGAAGGTCAGGGAGGCGGAGAGGACTTATTGGATGACAGCGATGGAAAAGAAGCCGGCTCTGAGTAACTACCGAAAGGGAAAAAACGAAATAAGGAGGGAAAGGTTTTATGATAATTCAAGGGGAAGCGCTTTACGGTTTGAAGCAAGGTCGGGCTGCCTTAGAACGCGAAGTTATAAAGCGAGATTCAGTAACGAAGACGAACACTGTACATGCTGCGGGGGAACTAAGGAAACGATGGAACATGTACTGATTGAATGTGGCGATATTCACCCAGGTATACCTGTGGGCACGAGTCTACAGGAAGCCTTGGGTTTTAGGGACAACAATGGAAAGCTGAACACGTCCGCGATAGAAATAAGTAAGAGACGGTTAGAGTATTGGTGGCAGAAGAGTAGAGATAAAGTACAAAAATAAATAATGGGGGGGGGGGGGGAATAAGGTCATTCTGCCTTAAGAGGCAGAGAGATAGACCGTGAATTTATAAATTTTTTGGTATAATAAGATAGATTTAATCAATGTAGACAAGGTATTAGGCCAGCATGAAACAAGGAAGTTTTTCTTTTTTCTTCGAGCATGGTGGCAGACATGTCACCGCCCCGTTATAAAGGGGACGCTCATAGCATCCATCCATCCATCGGTCATAGAATCCATCCATATTAAAAAATAGCTCTCCGGCGCTCGCCTGCCTGTAGCACCGCGTTCGCCGCTCGCCCTATGAGAATTAACGGCCAGGCTAGAGGGAAGACACGACGCTCGTCGCGTTTCTCTTCGCGTTTCACGACGCTTTGAAGGAGTGCATATGGAGTATCAGTGTTTACTATGTGCTTGTTGCTGCCATCTTCGCGCGGGATTCACCCATATGCGATGTCCAGGTATATCTTAACAACTTCAGCTACCGCAAGGGTTGAATCATGATCATTGGCGTTAACTTTAGAAACAGCGCTAAAAGACGGGACAAAGAAAGGACACAAACCACGGCGCTGACTAACAACCAAATGTGTTTTATTCTTCCAGTCTGCCCATATATACTCCGCCACAACCAACCAGCCCAAATTCGTACCTTATTGCATTGGCGTTAGTCGTCGATACGGAGATGTGCCACTAGGCGTCAACGTGGGTGCGTCCAAATTTAGCGGTGCTATATCTGCCAAACAGTAGACACTGTACAAGCTCTCATCTGCCAGGGCACTATAAACAATCAGCTATTTCTGTGACGACACGCTTCACTTTCATGTTATGGCAATTCCTGTGACGGAGGGACCAGCCATCTTTTAGATGCGAAGTATCTTAAGGCCGAGCTCAATCCGGTGGTGTGCGGCGTGACCACCCTTACTGCGCATGCGCATACCCTCTCCACACACCTCCTCTCCACTCACCCTCTCCCCTTCCCCTCTCCACTTTCCCTCTCCCCTTCCCCTCTCCACTTTCCCTCTCCCTCCCCATCTCCACTTTCCCTCTTTCCACTTTCCCTCTCCCCTCCCCCTTTCCACTCTTCCTCTGAAACGCGGGCTAGACATGCCGAAATTCTCTCCTGCGCAACGCCGCGATGAGCTCGAGCGAATGCGCGTCCCCTCCCCTTCTCTCTCCTCTCCTACGCTGCCCCCGTCTCGCCCGCCTGTCGACTGCTCTATAGTGGGTGTGAGCCATATCTAATCAGTCAACAAAAACAAGACCAGGTGTTGAGGCCACAGCAATAGATTGGCTGTGATAGTGCCTACGGTAACGTCAGGCCTAAAGGGTACGGCATAGGTATAGGAGACGGGTCTTTCCGGCGATATACCCGCAGACCTGAACACCTAAACCTAGAAATAATAATACGCTGGCACATTTATCAGTGCTCGGGGAAGAGGGGAAAGAAACATTTGTTAGCCAGTAAGCTGCGCCTGGAGAGCGATAAATCAGTTGGAGCGATAAATCAGCAGTCCTATGTCCGGACTGCCGCCTTCACAGACTCCAACTGCCATGATCTCTTTTGTGAAAGCCGCGCTCGATGGTACCTCGTGTGCTGCCCATTGATCTACAGTTCGCAGACATTAATTATCGCCTACGAAAATGACCCGGTTAAATGCTCGAAAACTCCTGCTTTGTTTGCCTTAACGCACTCTCAGTTGAGTCGCGACGGGCCCAAAAACACTGATGAAAAAATGTACCGGTACTCAGGAATCGTTATGAATTGATCACGTGCTGTCAAGTGGAGGATAGCCAGAGTATTCGATATTAAATAAGTGACCTATGCAGCGAGGCCCTTGTGGGCTTTAAAAAGGATCATAAATGCAAGTAACGTATACGTGATAGGCCAAAATGTCAAAATACCAAAGCGTTCCACTAATTCGATATAGCTCGGCAGAAGGGGAGAAGAAAGAAAATGGGCCTCCGAAGCACGAGGTAGTGCCGATCCGATCTGTGTCCGCATGGCGCCGCCATGATCTCGCAGCGACGAGGACGCTGCGACGTCGGTGCCGCGGCGTCCCAGGTGTGAGGTCGAGGCGTTCTTGAAAACGCGCCGTCCCGGGACCTGGTGAGCAGCCGGTCCTCGTGTATCTGTACACACGCTGCGACAGCCATGCTTGTGGCGCCGCGTTTGCTGCAGCTGCTCATGTGCGTCGCGACCGCCGCGAGCTCGGCTAGCGTCTACCCGCGCAGCTTCCAGAGCGCCTGGGAAGAGGAGAACCGGAAGCGACAGCTGCCCCCTGCCTTCGAAGATCGTTTCCGGCACGACGAACAGCGTCTGAAAGAGAAAGAGAATGACTTGAAGAAACAGTGGCCGCGATTCTACGGCGTCGGGAGGCCACAGGAAGTGGAAGCCGCGCTGCCGCCGGCTCCAGAGCCGGCCGACTTCTTTCGCAGTATTCTACAGCGCGCGAACGGATTCCGAGATCTTCTGCACGATGACAGCAGCAGCATGCTGGACAATCACATTGCGCTTTCCGGTCAGGCTGTTCGGGAGGTCTTCTCCAACGCCACGGGCAAAACTAGGACGGCAGATATCAGTCGCATGCGAGTCCATCCGGGCAGCCTCGTGCCACGAAGGAGGCGCGTCGGTCTGCGCCGCTTCACGAGGAAACTTTTCTACAAACTGCCGAGTACGACCACAACCACCATTACGACACGTAAGACTACCACCACCACCACGACGCCAACGACGACGACAAGCACGGCCGCCCCTACGACAGCGTTCTCGCTGGCCTTCTACCCAACCCGCCGCCGGAAGCTATTCGTTAGACTTCGCAAGGTAGACAAGACCCGGCTGATCCAGAAGTTGGCAACCAAGGGCTTTCTCTTCACCACCGTCGCCGCGCGTACGCCGGCTCAAACGAAGAAGACCCGCGAAGACCGCATCAGGCACCGAGAAACTCAGAGACGTCAGGAGTCCCCGCGACACGCTGTCAGCCCGCGGAGTGTGGTCGAGGAAGCATACGCGTTTCCCGAGTTAGCGAGAAGGCCCCGCAAGTCTCACCTCAGCCTATCGGACGGCTTCCTGCGCAAGCGGTTCGGCACATTCAAAGACCTCGATGTTCACCTTGTTAGTGGTGGCTCGGCAACCAACTTCGAAGTACCCGACGTGGAAGCTGTGTACAAGCGAGCGGCCGTCTACAAGACGCCCATGGACAACAGCTCCGTGGAGTTGTACTGCTTAGCAGGTTACAGGACCGCGGCCAGCGTCACGTGGCGTGTGAACGGTCGGGCGCCCGAAGAGTTCGTCAGCACCGAGACGGCCTTCTCCAAACGTGACGGCGGACTCAAGGTCATCATCTCACGCCTGAAGCTCCAGAGGCTCGAGGTTCTGCCCACGACGACCGGCAACTACAGCTTCGAGTGCGTCGCCAACATCGACGACTCGGACGCCCGCGCTTCCGTAGAAGTTGCTGGCTCGTTCAACAACACGTGCATCGACAGCGGTGACTGCGAAGCGCGCAACGCGCTCTGCACATTCGGCAAGTGCGAATGCAAGGACTTTCTCCCGGTGCCCTTGAACTCCCGGCACACGACGTGCCGCTCGTTCGGCTACATCGGCTGGCCTTGCCACTACGACGAGCAGTGCTCGTACGCTGTTCAGAACAGCGTGTGCAGCGCCAAGGGTCGCTGCGCCTGTCTCGACGACTACCGGCGCAACCGTGACAATCAGTCGTGCGTGCCCCAGCAGTGGCCTGGGCGCCGAGTGCTCCGACCAGAAGGAGTGCGAAGCCGCCCACGCCGTGTGCCGCGCAGGGCACTGCCGCTGTCCGGAGGGAACCAGCCCCAGGGCGGGAAGCTGCCTCGCACTGCCGGCATCGCCGCTCTTGGAGCGCATGAAAGACAAGATGTTCCTCCCCGCCAACGTCAGTGTCGGGCCACCGATCGAAGACTCATCGATGGCAGCACCGTCTCCCACTGTGCTGCCCGTAAGAAAGCCATCCGTTTCGTCAGCTAGTTGCCTGGTCCAGACTGCAAGAACGGCACAGGCACTCCTCCCGCTGTTCTCCATCCTAGTGTACATCGATGTATTCAATCGGATAGCTTCACAGTTGTCATGCCACTGACTATCACACTGTGATAACGCCTCGCACGAATCACAAGACATTCTCGGCGGCTACTTGACTGCAGGGCCGATGTGCGTTTAGCTTGGAAGCCGCGCTTTTTCGATGAGCGTGGACAGTAGGCCCTTTCATAGTTACCGTGCTAATTAACGCAAAGTTGCAGCTGACACGTTAGCTTTCGTGTCGTCTTCTCCGCAGTGGATGATATGAAGGACATGAGGGAAGTCGAGTTCCTCCGCCATTCTCTGCAAAGCGAAATCATGCGCAAACTAATTAGCGCGGACGCATGTAGTACATCACTATTTTATTCATGTCTATGGTGAAAAAGAGTATCAAGTGCTTGTGGTGACTTATGGCTTCTAAGAAGAGCGACTTCAAAGAGTGGCATGTGTCATTTCGCAGTAGCGGCCGCGCCTGCAGTCACAAATATCGCACATAGTGGAGGTAAAAAATGTACGTGGCTGAGCTCAGGAACTGACATAGCGTAACACTGCAAAGAGGCACGCAAACTGTTGTGACTGTGCATACGTGCGCCCGAATAAATGGCTTGAGTAAGACTTGTTGCTGGGCTAGTTGGTTGAAATCTATGAGGTACATTTTAGGCGCGAGCTATGAAAGAAAATACAGGAAGAGAGTAGAAAAAAGCAGAAAGGTCGAGCGCTCGACCTTTCTGCTTTCTTCTACTCTTTTCCCGTGCTTTCTTCCATAGTTTGCGCTAAAATGTAACCCAATAAATGGCTTGTGGCATTGCGACATTGAGGCGTTGCAAACTAACTGCATTTTCAACATAAAGACCGTGATGAACGGAATTACGTAAAGTCCTCGCGGTGGCATGTCGGGACATTCAGCCTCTAATTTCGATTATATTTGCCTACTGTTTTCATTCAGCACCTTGAGAGACATGGTAAGCGAGTTACTAAGAAGGGGAAAAAGGAAATGTATATGGGGGATAGGAGGGCTGTAGTCATCGTTTTATGTTTAAGAAGCGCGAAGTAAACGGGGAAGAAGAGGAGAACACACACAGGACAGGCGCTTCTTAAGGCCAAATAGCCGTGTTGGTGTTGTTGTTCCTCAGACACTTGGCGCAACCCACTTCCGGGGATAGGCCATGAATCGGACGGTGCCTTGCTTGTTGTTGTAGTCATGGGACATATATTTACACCTGGGCGATCCCTTAACGCGGTAGCGGTAAAGAGCTCGTTTCGCAGACGTTCCGGTGTCGGCGTCGGCGTCTTTGGTTGTGAGCAAAAAAGTCAGCGTTTTACGTGAGCGAAAATTGGACACCGATAAAAAATAAGGAAAAACGTTCGGTTCGAGCGCGAGTCGAACCCAGGACATCTGCGCGGCAAGCAGGTGTTCTACCACACGTCCACGCCTGTTCTCGAAATTTCTCGGGGAAAAAAAACACTATATGAATGTTATGCAGTGCGAGTAGCGTCATTAACGCATGTAATATTGCGTGGTAGAAGCGTAGAATTACACCAGGCGTCAAAACATCTGCATTACGCAACGAGTGGTTGGTTTAAACGCCCACCAATTACAAAGCACAAAGGCATACTGAATTATTATTATCAACAACAGCATCATCGACGTGTGCGGCTGCGCGGGTGCGCGTGTTGCCTTACGGACGCGTAGTGGGCACCTCGCCAAGTCACAAAAGGAAGAATAATGCCGTAGTGGGTACTTCGCAACTTTACTTGCAGTAGGTATTCCGGGACAGTTTGAAAGGGCCAGTTTACAGGCGCACAGACGTTCCTCTCTTTGCGGTACGGCTGAGGTGGCCAACGAGAAGCGAAGCGAGGCTAGCGATTGAGAAGGCAATGCGCACGGGGCCCGATTAGGCTGTCGCGCTCTACTCTTGAATACGAAGCTCAAGCATCTTCCAATTTTTTTTCCCTTCACCGGGAAAGCCAATTCATAAAATGCATGACCCATTCCAGTGTGTGCTGCGGTGAATTAGCAGGGAAGCCGTATAGCATACGGTTTCCCTGCTATCTATTCAGGGTTGCGGTCACGTCAACCGATTCGCCCTATTCCCCAGCTGCCGTTTAAGCTCAGTCTGGGTGGATACGGTCGCTTTTTTTATTAATATTTCAAAGTAAAGGCCGTTCATGATGACGATAATTATCTGTTGAGCCTATAATTGCTGGCGGAGTTACAAATGGCGCAGTTATATATGGTTTCGCTGTAAAACATCGCAGTGTCTTAGAAGGCTTTGTGGAACAGCGCAAGAAACACACAGGGACACACTAGGGACGCGTTTTTACACAATGCATTCGTGCCAACTAGCTCGGCTTTCCTTACTACATCGAAGGCTCTTGCAAAAACCACTTAGTAGGCTTGACAGCTTTACAAACTTGTACAAATGGCATAGAGCTAAAAGAGCAGGCAACTAAACATCTTTAAAAACTATGTGTACGCAACCACAAGCCCGCTTCAACCACCATATTTGAGATATCAGCGTGCATATATTATGGGGGAGGCATCGAAAGAAATGCCAACATCTTCGCAACAAGCTAGACTATCTTACGGAATTTAGTACAGCAGCACACGTCATCCAGCATGCAGTATATAACAGTTGAAAATATACTCAGTGACGTGGCCATATACAGACGATGCCAAGCCCGAAACACAGCAGGCACGGAAATATCGATGTGGGCAACGTTACGTAGCAGTGCATCTTCGGTGCTCGCTATGTTGACGGCCTCACTGCTTCCGGAGCCATGGTCGTGGACGATGAGCACACTTAATGTAGGAAATAAAACAAACAAACGTGAAATCAACTATAATAGATTAAGGCAGGTTGACACTAGTGCTGCCAAGCCTGAAAGAACAGCGGCGCTTGGCAGCCTTCCTTATTTTCTCTTTATTTTTCTCTTTCTATCTTTATCTCTTTCTTTCTTCTTCTCTTTGTCTCTTTTTCTTTGCTTTTTTATCTCTTTCTTGTCTGTGTTTCTTTCCATTTCTTTCTTTCTATCTGCGTCTATTTCTTTCTTTCTCTTTCTGGAGCTTTCTATCTTTTATCCACTTTCTACCCTTTCTCTCTCTCGCTCTATTTCTCGCTTCCTCTTTCTATCTCTTTCTATCTAAATCTTCCTCTTTATTCCTTTCTCTCTTTCTTTCTTTCTCTTTCTGCCTTGCTCTCTGTTTTTTCTGTCTCTTTCGTGCGCCTGTTTCTTTCTATCTCTTTCTCTCTCTGTGTATTTCTCTCTCTGTCTTTCTATCTATCTTCTCTCAATTCCCTTTCTTGCTCTCTATTTATCTCTCTATTTCTCTCTCTCTCTCTCTCTCTCTCTCTCCTCTCTCTCTCTCTCTCTCTTTGTGCTCGTTCTCTCGCCCATCCGAGATATTACGTCTCATGCCAGGCAAATCGGCGAAGTGGGAAAGCACGCGCCGGGCGCACATGTTCAGGGAGCGAAGCGGTAGATGAAGAGGAGGACGAAGAGAGCGCGCGCCGGCCGAGTTAAAGCGTTGCACGTGCTATAACGGCAGAGGCCGTTCATGATGATGATATTTTTTGTTATACTAAAACGGAAAAACGGCGAGCTCAAACAGCTACCGTTAAAAAAAATCTTATTGATCCCACTCAGTGTGGAATCAATTTTGAGGGAATACTTTATAAGGTCTCTCCGAAAAACAATTTACCTGTTCACCGACCATTTTTGAAGTAACTGATCACACGATCAAGCTGTGCACATTTTTACACCGAGAAAATGTCTCGCTCGACATGAACATTCTACGTTCGATCATGCCAGTCATACGTATAACGACGATATAAGGACGAACATGAAATTGCAATAAACAGAAAGCGTTAGCTTCGCGATGGCGGCGTATCTACGAAGGAACAATATTCCAAGGACGACGACAGCATGACGACAACTGTGTAACGACGACATCCTGTGCATGGAACGCCAATCGACGTCGTAACGACGACGAAACGACGACTGACTACTAAAATGGTGTGACTACATGAGAGGTAGAACGTCGTAGTACTAGAGGTACGACGTCATACAGTCGTTGTACCTTTATGTTTAGAGGTACGACGATTGCATGAGGTCGACAGCGTAGGGTCACTATGAGAACGTGAAACTGGAGTGAGGACAGGGAGTGGCGCCGCCATGGCATCGCGGTAGTGGTTCGGCCTTCAAGTACACGACATAGACTTTAGGATGACAACGACGGCGTGTTGCCGACGCCAGCATCGCGTCGCTACAACGTAACGGACTGATAACATCGTAAGCGTGATCGCGCGATGGTAGCGGCGAGATAACATAACGCAGCGGAGACGACAAGGCGAAGAGGCCAGAACATTGACGACGGTGCGACACTAACGGAATGAGCACGGCGGAACGAATCGGAATAAATTATGAATTGATCGCCACGGCTTGACGTCGTGGGTGTTATAGCGTATGAGCCGACACCCGCTCTTACGTAACACATAACTTACGGTCTCGGGCAGCCTCGATCAGACAACTTTCATCCGATCGCCATGACACAGTGCAGAAATGTCTCTAAAGGTCAGTACAAATACAAGAGCTACGACGCGCTTCTGGTGTAGTTGTGGAGGCGCGACGTCCGAGACCTCCCGAGGTTTAACGAGTATAATGGCGCAACAGCAATGTTACAATGTCAAGGCTTATGCTGACCGTTTTACAAGGGCTAACTGACCAGTGCGCTGCACCCCTTAGTGCTAACAGCAGCGAGGCTTTCCCCGTTCACGCTACGCAACATCAACGTACAGGCAATAAAGAAATCAGACAGAAAGCGTGATGGCGGGAACGACAGCACAATTTTTGTTTTTTTATTCTCATCGACTTGTGCTCTAGGCAATAGCTGTCAGTCCAGGAAGCGACTGCGTCCCGCCAGAAGCAGGGCAAGGAGACGCGCAGAGCTCAGCAAGCGGCGGCCATCTTATCTCGATGAGGGGTGCCGGCGATTAGCTCCTTCCGACGCCTTTCACGCGCAGCCGGCAGCCATCTTGACCCTAGGCGAGGCTTCCCACCTTGAAGGTGAAGGTGCGCGTCGGCGGAGGCGCGTCCGGCTCGGCGCTGAACGCGGGCTTGTCACTCTTCACGTCTTTGGTCAGCTCGTCGTCGGTCTGCGAAGCGACCTCGGCATCCGCGGGCGGCTGCGCAGCCGCCTTGACGTCGCCGGGCTTCGCGTCGGCGGCGACGGGAGTCGCGCCCTCGCCCTCGGCACGGGGCAGCTCCTCGACGACGAGCCTCGTCGCGGACAGCACCTCATCAGGGTTCGGGGTGCGGATCGCCTCGCCGGAAGGCTTGGCCGCCTCCCGGGACAACCTCCTCGGCACGCCCGCGACGCCGCCTTCGTCTCCCAGCTCAGGCTGGCTGGCGGCCTTGTTGGCTTCCAGGACGGCGTCGGCATTGGGGCCCAGGGTAGCGGTGTCCGTGGATACGTCCATCGTGTCTGGTGGATGCCGACCGTCTGGGCTGACCGAGAACCAATGCGCTGGCACGCGGATCGCGCGTCGAACGTCGCGTGCCTATGCGGTCAACGTGTCCGGTAGCTCATTGGCTGAGCAGTCTCGCGTGATTAACCTGAACTTTCTTTTCCTCTCCCGCTCATGGATCTATGCACGTGTCGCTTCGCGGGCAAAAATGAAGTGAAAGACGAGAATGAAGCGTGCACGGGAGCCAGTGTCCATTTAGCGCAAAATGCGAGAGGTGCGCGTTAGCATCACATTGGGGGATCAAGGCGTTTCTTTCTTTAGCTTCGCGGATTATATTCCGTCGATAAGTCTAAACGGTTCACCTTTCGTCGCCGGCCATCCCATCTAGCACCTATTCTCAGGCGCGCACGTCGCAGGCTTCGGGTAAATTAATGGAGGAATCTTGCGAGTTAACGGTCCTGTTACAAACGAAGTAAGAGAAGCGTCCCTCATGCTTACTAGAACTGACCACCACGTGTGCCGAGGCGCTTTCAGGCGTTTAAAAACGCGAGAAAGTCAAATCTGTTGCGCGTACTGACAGGCAGAGCATATGGTGAAGTTGAAAGAAAAGCGAGAAAGTTAATATGTTACGGCTCTTCCTCTCAACGCCATTATTGTAATGAAGCAGAAAGCGTGGAGTAATTCTTCACAGAACGTCGCAGATATAAAAATCGAAGGCACAAATGTCAGAAAACTTATTTTCGGAAACTTGGGATTCAGCTTTCTGCATCGCAATTACTCTTCTAGGGGGTGTCGGCACTGGGTCTCTGCAACAGCCGCGTATATTTATTTTATGAACGAATCAAAAGAGAGAGAGAGAAATAAAGACAAACGAAATACAGAGAAGTTAACTAAACCCTGTACTTGAGAAGGGGAAAGGGGATGTAGAAGAATGAAAGAGAAGAAGATGATGAACGAATCGAAAATGCGGGAATCCTCATGCCACGTGTCTTCTTCTTTTAATTCACAAAAGATTAGTCAAAATTATTTTACTCTTTTCTTATTAACATTCCATAAGGCAACCAAAATCACCACTCCAATATTTTCGTTCCTTTACAGATTATTTTTCTAGCATTTTCCTTTCTTGTTCTTTATTTTTTCTTTCTTTTTTCGCAACTTCCACTGCCGCACGTTTCATGTCCGATTTCCCGTAGTGGGTTGGGCCATTCCGCCAGGAATCAACTAACCAATCAATCTAGCAAGTGCTGCTTACCCTGGTTACCTTTACTTAACGATACGCTGGCTCGGTCGTTGATGGGCGTAAATTATTAGCTTATTGTGTATGCTGTGCCTCTCGCAATGCAATATGTTCTTTCGCTGGCCATGCAACGTTATAACAGTCCAGTTTTCGTCTGTTCTTTAAGGCAGGCACGAACTCGTATACTCATAGGAGACCTTGAATTAATTTGTTTCGTAAAACTGCTTCTGTTACTCCAGAGCTCCCTTCATACATTATGTCACTATTTATGTTCACTTTTGTTGCGCTAGCACCTTGCGACACTAAGTTCTTTGCGGAGCAGCCCAGATTGTTCATAAATTTTAAAACAAACCCCAACAAAAGTAAAACAAAATTTTAAAAATTAGGTATTAGGCGTATGCGATAGATATGATGCAGGAGCGCAAGTTTACTACACAAAACGGCCAATTACCTGTCAGAATAGTTCATTAAAATTAATTTAAATGTTAATGGTGCGCACCGAAAGTGAAGAAACAAACAGATTGATCCGTGTGTCTAACTCCGTGAGGCACATCTATTGGGCAGTGCCAAATAGATGTGCTCGACCATTGCATTTATCTTGTCGAACCGCGGGGAAAACATCGATTGTTCAACACCAGTTAGCGAAACGCTCAACCTTGGTGGCATATTGTTTAGCTTTGACACACAATGACATAACAAGGGGCGCAGAAAACACGAAACACACTAAGGATTTCCGTAGTGCCCTCCCTGCCTGCAAAGTCGAGATATATTATGCTGCGCCACATAGCACGTGGGCTATGTGCAAAAGCCGACTGTTGACCCCTCGCCTGAGGTTCGGAGTTGGTTTTTTCGTTTACTTCAGCAGTGTGGTGGTCCTACCCACAGCAAAAAGGGAAAGGTACATCTGCGCTCGCAGAAACCTTCCATGAACCCGTGAGATGTTGTATACTGCTGCTGACCTGAACAACGCGGGATCGAATCCCTGCCGTGGCAGCCGCATTTCGGTGAAGCGAAATGCCAGAGGCCAGCGTACTTAGGTCTTAGTACTTAGATTCACCTAGGGGGGGGGGGGGGGGGGCACAATCAGCCCCACACATTGACATAATAGGGAAGGGAGGGGCGCAGCGACTCGGGGGGGGGGGCAATGTCAGCGCCATACACTGACATAATTGGGAGGGGGGCGCTGCGACAAAACTTCGCCCCCCCTCCCCTTTGTAGGGGAACCCTGCGCACGCCTATGGATACAAGTGCTGTACGGTGTCCTCGCCTGTCGATTTCCTGGCTATAACTCGCTTAATGCAGGGATTACCCCATGAATGGCGGTGTTGACTCTTTCGACACGCAATTTAAGGCGAATTCTTTTTCACTTGGTGAAATGTTTTCAGCGTGCCGACACGCACACCTTGCTAGTCTGAACGGCGGCTACTTCGTTTTCATGTGATGAAAACTCATCTTAAGGGGAGAGCTTTAATTCGATGAAAATGTCTCATCATACATTCATATTCACATGACAGGCACATACATTTTATTTGACAACCGCGAAACCTGTTATGAAGAAAATTAGAATCAGGGGCAAAGCTGAGTTGTACTGAACAGAGAAACCACAACTTGAATGGACTTTAAAATGTGTTTATTTTTTGCAAGAATAGCCAAAATTTACTTATTTTGAAAGTAATTAAACAAGCACAAACGCTTCAAACACGTTACTGTGAGTAAAAAAATGTAGTTCATTTAAGTAACGGCATAGAGAGCATGTGTGTTTAGGAAGATTTATTATCACAGACGGTTTCCTATGAACTACTTTGACGGTTCTCGTTGTTTGCATTGTTACAATTTATTACTAGATCGCTTTCGGTCGCCTATAGGCGTCACCAGTGGTCACACGTGCCGAGACTTGGCCATTTCTCATCCGTGTCCAACTATAAGTAAACTTCAACGCTTTAAAGCACGCTGCTTGGGTACCGCAGAAAACTATATGTATTTCGATAAGAAATCCCCTTTCAGTAGAAGCTCAACGTACCAGTTATGAGGCTGAATGTGACCTGTAACTACCAAGGCTTGAGCATTCTTGGCCAAAAGAACACAGCGCCGAAAACAGCGACACGTAACGACAGACGCACACGGCGCCGCGGATTTCTGTCTACCCCAATTATTTTAAACCTCCTTGGTCAACCCTCGTCTCCATCATCCGCGACGTGTTCGTTTTAGATGCGAAGCATCTTATGGCAGAGATCAATCCGGTGGTGGTGGTGGTGGTGGTAGTGTACGGCGTGACCACCCTTACTGCGCATATGCAAACCCTCTCCACACACCTCCTCTCCGCTCCCCTCTCCCCCATCGCCTCTCCGCTTCCCTCTACCACTCCCACTATCCACTACCCCTCCCCCTCTCCTGCGCAACGCCGCGATGAGCGCCAGCGCATGCGCGTCCCCTCCCCCTCTCTCTCCTCTCCTACGCTCCCCCCCCGCGCCCTGTCGACCGCGATCCCCGCTCTCGCTTTGAGAATTAAACAGCCGGGCTAGAGGGAAGACACGACGCGCGTAGCGTTCCTCTTCGCGTTCCACGATGCGAGGTCGCTAGCATGCCCAACGAACGCCAACGGAACGCGATCGTGCAAGTGCTCCGGCTTCGCATCGCCTCATGGTCCCCTTCAGCGGGAGACGGTGTAATTTTTTTCTTGTAATTATTCGATTTGAAATATTCTTGGTTTCTTACATGGTACCACAATAACTAAGAAGGGCCATCCCAGTGGCGTAGCCAGGGGGGGGAGGCACACCGGGCCCCTGCCCCCCCCCCAATTTTTTTCTACCATTGTGTACAGAGCACAAAATGACACTCGACCACACTTACCTGCCCGGACCCCACGTCGGATCAAGGGCGTGCCCTCCCCCCCCCCCCCCCCGAAAAAAATTCCTGCCTACGCCACTGGCCCATCTTACCACAGCGCACACTCTTGTATCTGCCGTATGCTTTGAGCACAATTGTCGATAAATGCAATTTACCAGCCGTGAAAAGAGAGACAACGACAACTTTGTATCACTTACGACTACAGTATCTGATCAGAAATACTGCTCCAGAACCATTAATGGAGCGTCATGTAGTTGTTAGTACATACAGCGAGCTGCACGATGTAGCCTGTTATCGAGCGGTCGTTTGTTTACGAAGCAACGTTCGTGTGCTAGAGATAAATGGTCTGAGAAACGTTACCGACCAGGTCGTTGTTTCCTAACTTAGCTGCGGTTCTCACCCTCATACTGACCTCGTTCGGTCCTTTCATGAAATCAATAAAAGACTTCAACATGCCAGTTTGGGATTAAGCTTGGGCCGTTATTAATGCGACAAAGTAACGAAAAATTACGCCTAATGAGCCCAGGAGAGGATGCTGTGTATATGAAGCATTAGCTGCTCGTAGTGTCGTGCACTGGAAACCCTAGCCATCAGTAGGTATATATTAGCGAACAGTAAGCCAGCATCGCAGTAAACATTAGGTGACTGTTAGATAAGAGTTACTAAAATAATCGAGGGCTAGAGAACGTTAACCAGAGCTGGTATCACCCGTAGTGTCCGTAACGGCTTCCTTGTGAAGCTTTCTTTTAGATTAAGTTTTCCAGACAAGATTGAAGGAGCGCAAGCAACTGGGACAATTGAAGTACTCGGACTAAGCGCGCGAGTGTTCTTATATATGCCTATTTGTAGAGTTTTGTACTTGTTCACTACTTTGCGACGGCAACTATCATGTAAGAGGAGCAGCCGGCGCCCAATCATTCACCAACTTCTCCTTATATACATTTAACTTTTAAATACCTAGACAGACATAAAAAGCTCTTATATTCCTAATTTGTTATACTTTTGTGTAGTAGTTCTTTAGGTCCTACTTTACTTCAATTTTTTTCTCTCCCATTGTTAGCGATGTGAGTGTTTTTTTTTTGTGTGTGTGTGTGTGCCCAAGAACTGCTGTTGAAGCCCCAGTTGACATCCCATAAGTGTTTCGCATTAAAAAAGCCAGCTTGTTCAATGTATACTGAAAGCTAATGAGGAAGATTGATATTCAGCATAATTTAGAGCATCTTTGGTGACCGTGACCGCGAGGTATTTTGGGAGGCGGCGAATGTGAGAAACTTGTAAGGAAAGTTCGCAGACCTCGTGTAAGATAGCGCAAACGGACCTGAATGCCAAATAAGGCGGCAGTCATTCGCGACTACGAACTATTATTAGCGTTCCCTACGGCGAAAAATAGATAAAAACGGGAGACAACGGGGGCTGAGGGCACAGGACGAGCACGTAGCCGATGCGAAAGCCGATACCAAAGTCGAAGCACGTCTCAGAGGTCACGCAGCGATCAAAGAACAGCAACGTCCTTGAAGAAACCGAGAAGTTACGCGATAGCATCTCCGCGGGTGTACAAAGAAAATAAACCCTCCGGAGGGTGTCTTCACGTATCGGTGGTATACGCCGGCGTTCACCCAAAAGCCACGCCGTCCGCATTCTTCGACTGATGTAGGATCCTTGACCAGGTAGCGATTAGCTTAAGCAGCGCTTACCTCTATCAAACACCCGTCTCAGACTCGCTCCTATTTATTATGCAGCAGATCCTGTAAGAGGCAGTCGCCATTGCCGCCCCTTGCAAACAACCTGTAGTGATCATCGCTGTGATGTGCTCACGGGCACTTGCAGAGGACTGCACGATATTGGTTCTAGCACCGCATCACTGCATCAGATCAAACGACACCTCGCAAAGCCTCGCATGAACGATGGCTACAAGCCACTGATTCCTTGCGAACCGCTCACGCGTGTCGAACTTTATCTTCGCACGCATTCTTTATACTTTTCAAGCGACCAGACTCTCATGAACAAGAAAAATAAAGAGCTCCTTTCGGCGTTTGCCTTTTTTTTTCCCCTGACTAGTGCTAATTTATTGCCCGCGAAGCCTGTGGCGGTGTACTCGTGCGAGTGATTATATTTATTTCTGCCTCCTGTGGCCTTGACATGCGTGTGTTTCAAGTCCTTGGGAAATTATTGAGTACACACGTGTACGTCGCCATTTGAAAGAAGGACATGCCTGGCAGGATAAATTCTTATGACCGTTGGTTTCACAATACAACAGTCTTACGGGAATTTTTGTGTTTATAAAAAATAACGAATAGTGGCAACATCTATGTTTTTTTTTTTTTTCGTGCGGGTGTGGGGGATTGTGAATTCCATATACGTATTTAATTCTTCCTTTGGCACTTAGCCGCCGACCACTACCCCGCAGTCCTTACAAACAGCGAAGAAATATGTTTCTTCGACCATCACTCCCCATTGTCTATGCTTCCTCACCACTACAGTTCAATTTCCATCTGTTTCAACGGCAGGCGCTGGTAAAACATGTCCGATGAAGCGGACCAATCGGCACGTTGCTCGGCTTCTTTCGCTGTCGAACTCGATATCGTTCGGCCAACTGGAATGTCTTTGATTCAGGTATATAAAATCTAAAGTTCACTCAGAGTTGACCTGATGCGCCGAACATTTGGTACTTGAAGTACAGTGACCTATGAAAGCGAAATAAATGATTTCCTTTGTGATTGTTCAGGAAACATTTTTAAAACACGCAACAATCGTAAAAACTTTTTTTTTCCATATCTGACAGTACATGACAAACGTCAAATCTACAACAAAGGAAATACCAAAATTTAGCGACAGTTCACTCATTTCATTTAACTTCACTTCATCTTTCTAGAGACACCGTTAGGCGACCCGGTAAGAAAAAAAGAAGTCGTAGAAACAGATGCTGCCATTGAACTATGGTTGACATCCAAAAGAAATCTTAATAAGGTAACACATGCAAAACGGACAAACTTGTTTCATTCTCTCCTCTTTGCGATTTCAGCCCCCCCCCCCCCCTTTGCGATTTCAAAGTTATTTTATTTTAAGGTTCCTGTTACACACCAGACTACACGGTATCCGCGGCGGATCGTAACATATCATTTGTGTAATAAACGATTATTACAGCCACCCGGCGTAACGCTAGACCAGTACGCACCGCCCATTTAAGCCGAGTGTGCCAAGCCCCAATCAAAACGCCGGTAATGACTGCGTCTACACTGCCGCCCTTCAGTCATGGGCTAGGGCAAAACCGTACGCTTTGAGATGCGAGATCTATGGCCCGCAGAACCAGCAGGATAAAGGAAAGCCCGGCACAGCTCGCCTGATAGGCAGAACAGGCTTCCTTGCATATCGAGACGGGGATCTTTGCACGAAGCGCAATGTGCGCACTGCACGGAGCCCGCTATCGTGAAACGTTGTCGCTGGCTTACGCACGCACGCACGTCTTACGGTAGGGTTACGGCGATGAGAATGGCTCGGTGCGGGCGGGCGGCGAACAAAGCAGTACACGTAGAGGCGAGGCCGACCTTTGGACTGGTGCCGGCAGTTTCCCGTGGCGCGCTCTCGCAGACGCCGGATGGTCTCGGCATTTCTTATCAGCGCCGGTGCGTGGAGGGACGCATAATTTGCGGGCTCGTGCAGTAACGGCAGTTATATGCAAATGAGTTCTGCTGCGGATCGAAGATCGCGCTGCCAGTGGTTCAATAATGCGCGGCGTATTAATCGACATTTACGGCGCAGACAGGCTTAGAGGTACGGTTTAGTTGGGTATTGTATGCCCGGACTGCCTTGAAGATTACAAAGCGAATGCGCGCGACCTTTCACAGATGTTACTCGGGAAACAACAACGCCGGAAGAAAAGAAGGGCAAGAATGCTGACCCCGCTCGTCGATGCATAGCGATGGGTTTTGATGCGACAAACAATGCAATAATCTTTCGGCCATGTGTCCTCACAAATGTTTTCTCACGAATGCGTGCTTTTGTTCTTGTAAGTCTTGCCTTTTCACGAACAAACAGTTCGCGCAGTGATGTTATTTTATAGGAAAGCTTTCAGTCGTTCATTGTATGCGTTCATACAGAAGCGCAGACACTGGTTTCTCCAGTCTTTCCGCGCTTTGTCGTCTGTGTGTAGAGCCTTAAACACATACCTACCAATCTGTGACCTGCGACCCTGGAGGAGTGGCTGGCGTACTCCTCCCCAGACATCATGAAGGCAATACTCGGACATTTGAAACTTTTAGGCCTGTCTGATGGCTAAGCCTTGCCTTTTTTTAAATGTGGACCCGGACTGGGGTTCGTTTATTTTTAATAAAGTTGTTCTCTCTCTCTCCCTCCCTCTCTCTCTCTCTCTCTGTGTGTAGAGATTGCTGTTATTCTCATCTTTAGTCTCGGCATTTGGAATCATTCACACCAGCGGCTGACAGATGTCCGCGACTGGCAACCGATGAGCTACTGACGGCAATCGATGTTCACATCGGCAACCGCGACGTGTCCTCCATCACACCCAATATCGCCTCTGCATGCGTCTGTTTCGACGCTAGCACAACCATCATCACGTATCGCTCACTGTTATTCTTAATTTACATTAATGATCTACCATCTCATATCTCCTCTAATATACGACTCTTCGCTGACGATTGCGTAATCTATCGTAAGATAACTTCATCATCAGGTCATCTCGCTCTCCAAGAAGACCTAGATCTCATAACTAATTGGTGCTCACGCTGGCAAATGTCACTTAATACCGATAAGTGTAAGCTGATGACCTTCACTCGCAAGAAATCGTTTTCCATCTTTAACTATACCCTTAATAACTGTCATGTAACACGCACATCATCTTACAAATACCTTGGCGTGCATCTATCACCCACACTATGATGGATCACGCATATAGATAAAATTTCAGCACAGGCATCTCGCACTCTCGGCTACCTTAAACGTAACCTTAACGACGCTCCAACATCGACCAAATCACTCGCATATCTAGCATTCGTTCGTCCTCAACTTGAATTTGCCTCATCCATTTGGTCACCTCAGCAGGCCTACCTAATCGACGTCCTTGAACGTGTACAAAACCGCGCCGCGCGCTTCATTGCTAAAAATTACAGCCGACATGCCAGCATCACTCACATTAAATCTTCGCTGTCATTTCCTTCCTTAGATTCCCGCCGAAAGATCGCTTTGATCTTCTTATTTCATAAAATAGCATCCGGTAAACACGTAACCACCCTCCCTCTTTCCCAACCGACACGAACGTCCCGCCGTTTGCACA
The DNA here is from genome assembly GCF_013339695.2 of Rhipicephalus sanguineus. NCBI lineage: Eukaryota > Metazoa > Arthropoda > Arachnida > Ixodida > Ixodidae > Rhipicephalus > Rhipicephalus sanguineus. The sequence continues at coordinate 85,373,027 of NC_051181.1, read as the reverse complement.
ATAACCGTTCCTTCAAACGCATTTTCGGACGCACTAACGCATTAACTCATCAGCATTGCCAGTAGCACTTCAATTATAGAATGGTCTTCCCGATAACGTTGTCAACATTCATGACCCTATATTGTTTCGTCACGAAGTAACCACCATTTTTTCATGACTAGTGGCTTCTTCCTTCCATTAAATCATATACATGCTCTTCACTAACTATTGTATAATTGCTTGTGGTCAAGTGATGTATCCTTACAAATGAGTATCTCTGCATTTTGTTTATTAGTTGTATGTCACGCTTGCTCTCGCTAACAATTATATAACGTTGTTTCATAGCTTTATGTAGCATAACATGTATCGTTTTAATGCTTCACTTATGTGATCTCATACACTGTATAATCCCCCCCTCACACAATACTCCTGCTGGAGCCTGTGGGGGTTTTGTGAATAAATAAATAAAAGTAAGATAACCGTCAGCGTATTGCCACATGCAATTTCGACGTCATGCTCCTGCGCCGCGGGTCGGTTTGGCAGCTTTGCGACTCCAGTCGTGGAGTTGAAGAATCGCTCACTGAGCGACTTCGGTCGCTTTTCGAGCAAGGCAGCCATTAGCGACTAATCTGTCGCTCGACATTTGTCATTAGCCGCTGTGAATGCGCCTTTAGTGTGCTTTTGCACTCGTCTCTCCGACTCTCGCGAGTATCGAGACTGCAGCGAGACGTTTCCGTCAGCGTTGACAACCGAATGTGGACAAACGTAAGGGGGCTGCTATATGCTTCGGCAGCTTCATTTGTACAGCGTAATAATAATACACATGCATTGAACTGTATTAACGCGAAAGCGGCTTATATCCAATAACCTCCTCCAGAGCTCGGGTACCGAAATTGATGGGAATCTACGTCATGCCTTCACGTTTATTTTGGCGAATGGTAACACAAGTTGCCCATCTGTTTCAGCTTTGCAACTTAGAAGCTAACGTGTACATTGCGCTGAAATTTAGCGCAATGAATGGGAATGACGTATAGCCTAAACTAAGCCGGATGCCTGGCATAACATTTGCGAAGGCTGTTGGTGAATGGAAATGAGACTCTTAGGAACGAGAAGCTTTGGGAAATCAGCTCCACACATTGTAATTTTTTTTCTGATCAAACTCCGCGCTTTAAAGCGTCAGTACCGCGACTTGACTATGGGGCACGACGTAGTGGAAGACTTCGGACTAATTTTGACCACCTGGGGATTTTTAGCTTGCGCGTGCACTCATGTAAACACCCACATACTTTGACCACCCAGCTGCAAGGTTACAGAACCCTTGGTGGTCAAAGCACACGGGTGTCAGTACACGGTAACCCCAGCAACACGTCCGTCTTGGGCGGGAATTGTACCCGCGTCCAGGAACTCAGCAGCTCAACACGTTAGCTGATAAGATGCCTCGGCGCGTGCTTCAAAAATGTCAAGGCGGTGACGCGGGCTAGTTGGTTTGAGTCACTTGTAGTCATATTCGTAGCGCAAAAAACCAGACGGAGACAGAAGTAAGGAACACATACACAGGACGGGCGCTAGGATCACATACAGGAACTAGCGCCCGTCCTATGTATGTGTTCCTTACTTCTGTCTGCGTCTGGTTTTTTGCGTTACGAATATGATTCTAAGTGACTTTAAAAATGACCTTCAGAAAGATACGGCTTCCCCTTGGTCCTATAATGCGTATTTGTAGACATCGTGCTTTAAGCCCAACTGTTCGAGCAATCTTTTAAATATATATCAGACTTGGTGATGCGCTTACGGTAGGTAGACGTTACAAAGTACACAGGACACAGTGTTAACAGGACGAGCGCAACTCAGTTTTGCGCTCGTCCTGTTAACACTGTGTCCTGTGTACTTTGTAACGTCTCCCTACCGTAAGCGCATCACCAAGCCAACATGAACCAACTAGCCCCTTTCGTCGCATTACTGATATATGAGGCATAAAATGAAAAGCTGCTTAATGCAGGAGGGTAAAATTAGGTTTTATTGCTTAATGCAGAAAATTTCGTTGAGATTGGTTTAGCCCTTTCATGAGAAGAAAATTAGACTTGCTGAAGAGTACTGGACTAGGGACTAGACACTAGACATTTAAGAAAACCAATGTGTTACGTGGCATCACCTCTTCATGTCCCCATGATCGTCCTCATCGCTCGTTTTCCCCCTTTCCCTTTTCTCCTGGACAGAGTAGCAGGCCAGAGTGCACAAGATCAGTCCGACCTCTCTGCCTTCTTTTATTAAATTGCTCTATCTCTTTCTTGTGCTTTTATGTGCACCTAAAAGAAAGACTAGTGTTGACCATGACGTAAAGTTCACTCTGAAGTCCTGGAAACTGTGATATCTTTTCTAATCTCTCGAAGATAAATCTTAGGGAACTGTCGAAACTCTCGAAAGGTAGACGTGCCGTCATGGCACAAAATACACACGAACACAAATACATAGTTATATTAAGTTTTAACCAGCTGGTCCACGAATAAGTTCGCTTAAACTATAGTTATCGAAACATGTGCTTTGGCTACCAAAGATAAATCTCTACTTACCTTATATACATTCAACAACGTCAGCGTTCTGAATTCCTTTCATGCGTGTAACAACTCATCAGTTGAAAAAAGAAATCGAGGCTTATGTATGATGAACTTTATTTCTTTCAGAAAATTGTAGAGGCAATGTTTTCTTTAAAAATAAAAGTCCTCGTTACATAAAATTGCGCAACCTATACTCCATACATTTAGCTGCTTTTTATAACGACCACATACGTTCTTATTAGCAGACAATATTAAAAAAATAAATATCTCACTATTAAGGTAACCGTACTGCCTGCGTTTCGACAAGTTTGACCAACATGCGCATGCACTGAAAGTGTTCTGGCAAAGAATGTGCAAACTACACTTCACATCACCTAGTCTTAACGATCACGCACTCAATATTTTTAATGTTTCTCTTCATCCATATCTGGAGCTATATTTTCCCGCTGCAGTTTAATGAAATCTAATAATGACGAACACAATTCACCACGCGAAAATTCAGGTGCTTATTCCCATTTTCTATAATTTAAGAAGAAAGACAGATGCGTAGCTGTGGAAGTATCTCTAAAAGCCAACCAACAAAAACTGATTCCGATGATAGAATCGGTTAATGCCTTAAAGAAACACACAAGGAGCCTACAGCTGTCCTTGCTGTACTAAACAGGGACGGGCGTTGTTATGGTGGCTCAAGAAACTTAGATATGATGTGCACCAACGTAATGAGAGTACCACTGAGTTATCTACCTGCAGTCTCTTAGCTGGAAGAAAAAAATATGCATGGCAACACTTCGGCACTCTAACTTTCGCTTCGAGCACTACGAGAGTGATGTCGTCAGCGGCCGCGAACGCTGATCTAAACACCTCATTCTTTATTTTGTAAACTGTGAGAAGACATAGTGATGTCTCTTCGTGCAAGCACACTGCAGCACTTCCCTTCAACTACAGTTACGCTGAACCAGGCTTCAACAGTACAGCCAATGGCTTAAGTAGTGGACACCCATTCGTACAAGGGTTAGACCCCTGAAACGTTCAAGGTAATCTTTGCCAACCATTAATCCTCTGATGTAAGAGGAACATAGAATCCGCGCGCTTTCCTGTCAGTTCCTCAGCTTCGCAACGTCTCACTTTACAATCTTGCTGGAATCGCCGTTGTTCACGACAGTTGTAATCCGAACTGCACCCATGCCGCTAACCCTCCGGCTATCCATTTTCGATGTCTAATGCTTTTCAGCGTAGCGGAAGGTGTATACATTTAACCATCAAAATGAGCCTCAGGCTGCTATGCTGTAATGTCAAGCCGCGTATGTGAAAATACAATTCGACAGTTTATACCTCCCTACGGCAAGACCGGTAACCATGCAAACGGCAATCAACCTCCTGTAGCACTTTAACAAAGCTATTGTGCCCACTCCGCTGCGTCGGCAATATTTCGCTCCACAGATCCACTGGTGTCCCAGAAGCAGGCCATGTTTCATTCAACGAAGACACAGCGCAGTTCCTTTGACATCATGCGAAGCACTGTCACCACGATGTTTTATGACTTGGTCACGGAGAACAGACGGCCATAGGAGAACTAAATATGTCGACACTTCCCGGACATTGGCCGATGGGAACACACTGAAGCACTGCGTCGAACGCACACAAACGCACATTTCTCCGGTAGACTGGGAATCGCGTTGGCAAGGAGAAGCGAGCAGGCATCCCAACACCAGCGTGGGCCTCCACGGCAAGAAGCTCTCGCTGGCAACAATGGTCGTCCCGCGCCCTGTCTCACAAAGAGAAGAACTTGACGAGTGCCTCGTAGAGCACTTTCGGATGAACTCCAGGTTCGGCCGTGTAACGGACGCCACGGATGACGCCGTCGTTCTTGTGGAAGCCGAACTCTCCGACGATGGCACCCTCTGGCGTGCGCTCTTCGTAGCGGAACTTGCGCAGGCTTCCGCCAGCGTCCACGGTGTAGCCGAGGCGGTAGCTGCTGCTGATGCCGCCAGCATCGGTCAGGTTCTGGCCGCTGCCAGTGTAGTCCATGAACTCGTCCAGCAGGTGGAAGGTGGACGAGGCCGAGCCTTCCAGGGCTCCGACGCTGTCAGGTTTCGAGGTGGAGGAGTTTGGCGAGCGCGTGGTGGCGCCCGCACTGTTGGTGCTGGTAGTGGTGGTGATGGCGCTGACGGTGCTCACTGTGCTGACTACGGCTCGCGAGGCCACGGGCTCCGTGGAATGCTGCTGCTGCAGCTGCTGCAGGTCCTGCGGGAGCTCCGAGAGCGGCGCCACGCCGACGGGGGCGCAGTCCAGGACAGCGGCGCTCAGCAGCAGCGCCGCCAGCAGCGCGAACCAGCACACCTACGTCATGAGCAGGAATTTAGTGGCAGGAATTCATCAGTGTCATGATTTGCTGATGCACTTTCAGTATCGTGCGTGCACAGCACGATATGTGCGTATCCACTTCGTCATTGTAATTAAACGTCGCTCACCGCCCGTGCTGCCTTAACTATTGGCATTCGTTTCTTTAGCACTGTTTGATTTCATCAACTTGCCGTTCTAACCGAATAAACTGGTGGCACGTGTAGTTTTTACAGTGGCGCCAGTGGAGGTGTAATTTCAGGTTATTTCTACAATTCCTAGCGTAGCAAGTTTTTGTTGCGTGCACTATATGTTTTCAATGATAACAGAGATATAGAATACATCTCAAAATAAAGACTATAGGAAATTGAAATGCATATCGATATAGTGAAAGAAACTTTGCTTGCACGTTTGTTGTCTAGAAAAAATGTCATACAGAAGTTGCAACATTGCTGTTTCACAAATACCTGTGTACTTCGATTAAGGTGGACGCGAAAGAACATGAGAGGTTCAAAATTAATCGGTAGTCCCCTTCGCCCGGAGTCTGCGGAGGACCTCATAACGGGAACGTGGTTAGGTACGAAAAACCCCACAATTTATTTATTTATTTATTTATTTATTTATTTATTTATTTATTTATTTATTTATTTATATTTTGAGCAATAACGCACTTGGGGGTCGCAAAAATTTCGATCACACGCTGCAAGACTCTACCGTTCATCCAAATACAAAAGGGGATTTCTTGGATTTTCTTTTTCATGATATAAGAGCCGCTCAGGTATCGAAACCCCGTGACTCCGTGCTCAGCAATGCAACGTCATAATAGTTAAGCAAACGCGATGGATAAACAGTTGTCTTTGTTGTATATGGCAGAAAACGAGCATATTTCCGAAAAATGATCGGCCCATCCACTCCGTGAAGACAGTCGCGCAGAGAAGCTGTCTTACTTATACTAATTCTTACGCGGATTGTTACACCTGCAAGCCAGACTTCGCAAGCAGTCTATTACCTAAACCTTCTGTTTTGCCGTGTTTCAACTCATTTCGTTTGTGCTTTGTGTGCTTCGCGTGGTGACCATCGTTTAGGAGTGCTTTCTGCATTTCTCTGTGTTTTCGCGGGCGGTTTCTTTCTGTGTTTCGCCGTGCTTCGCACGTGCTCTTCGTAAGCAGCTTACTCCTCGGCGGTGCGGACTACACCAGGTCAGCCCATCTCGAATCAGGCGAAGTCTATACGTGCGAGTTTATACGATTGGCCAGCGGGATCACGTGTGGTTAGGAAAGTGCGCGAGCCTGTATGATTGCCTAGCGAGATCACGTGATGTCGTGAATCCGCCGCTAGGTTTGGAATGCGCGCGCTTACATCTGATTGATCAAAGCGAGATTACGGGACCCGCCGGCTCAGGCAATGGAGTCTCAGTGGACGCCTACCAGTACTGCTACTGTACTACGGCACAATGTTGGGCAAAGTCAGTTTCGCTGTAATAGAGCGACGAGATAGTGGTTAGCACAACCAGAACTCGTTTTCATGTAGCTAACCATTCACAGCAAACGTGGCAGCGGCCTGAAACTTTCTCTCCCGCCACCCCGCAGCCTCATTCGCGTCGCTTAGTCCTCGCGCAAGACCGAGACCATAGACGGGGTGCGGCAAGGACGGAAGGACCACGCCTTCACTGAAACGTCCATTAGCCTCGCGTTGCAAAAATTGCGCCAGTGACAGACCTCGGTCACTGCATCTTTGGCTATTTTGTCCGGCAATCTGTATACTTCAAGAAGCGATCCCAAAATATGGGCCAAATTCACGAGGCGTTTCATTTGTAAGTGTCAATTACTGATGACATTACCTTTACTAATATTCTTTACTGATGTGCCCTTCACTGATGATATTACCGTTACTAACGATGTTACCTTTGCTAATGATATGTCCATCATCATGCGTTGGTTGAAACTTTCTGTTAACATAAATTCTAGCGTAAAATAATAATCCTTAATTCAGTTAAACCGAAAGTCATGGGTTCTATCACGACCACGGCGGCTCGCATTTTGATGGAGCGAAATACAAGCCGCCCGTGTACTCCGCGATGTCCAATGCACGTTAAGAACACCAGACGGTCGAAATGTTCGCAGCCTTCCACTACGGCATGCTTCATAATTATATCGCGGTTTTGGCGCACTTAAAGCCCCATCTAATTAATTAAATTATTCACTTAATATTCACATGAATGAACGTAATGAATAATTTATTTAAACCTGGTCCCGAATGGCTGTAGTCCTTCGGGCGAGGAACAATGCTTTTTATCGTAACCATTTTGCATAATAAAGTGAAGGAAAACACATTTCACCGGTGCGGCTTGTGCGACATTTCACCTCGCTTGAGCAACCGTGGTTATCTCGGACGAAACGTGAGCTTGACAAAAAGAAAACGATGTGCAATTTCGGATTCATCGTGCATCATCGTCAACATGTTCATGCGGCCACGACGACGAGGATGTGCATCATCTGTTGCTCGACTGTCCGAAGTACGACACGCATAGACAGCGACTCGAACAAGAACTTCACACGCTGGACTCTGAGCGAACGTTTTCCTTAGCGAAAATACTAGGCCCATGGCCGACTAGGATAAACCGTAAAGCAATGAAAGTGCTCCAGCGTTTTTTTGAAGACACTAATATTTGCGATAGCTACTGAGTTCTTGAACTTGTACGACTGTAGATATGTATATATATATATATATATATATATATAGATATATTTTTTTTATTTATTCTGTTATCTTAACAACTATGTGGAAAGGGGTAGCCGTCACCAAGCAATGGTGACAACAACTCCTTCATTTGTTTTCTATTTCAATAAAAAAGAAAAAAGATGTGCAATCCTTTTCTCCGCTACTCCAATAGTTTTTGTACTTGTAGGTTTTGCTTTTAAGAGTTTGGCTTCGGGGCAAGCACTTTTCAGCAGGCCACATTTCGAATAATCTGCACGTAAAGATAATTCTATCATTTTTTTATTATTGTTTCGTTGCAACTTCATAGAACCTATGTGTTCCATAGAAGACAGTGTGAAGAGAAAGGCAATGAGCTTTCCCTACCTACACTATCAAATGAACTTCGCTTTCTAGCGCTAACGCAAGGCCGTCACAGTTTCCACAACTTGCATCGGTGACGTGGAGCCCATCACCTCAACTGTCGAGTTTCCATATATATATATATATATATATATATATATATATATATATATATATATATATATATATATATATATATATATATATATATATATATCTCTTAGACTTTCCCTCCTCTCAACAACTTGCTGTCAGGGAAACTAATATAAATATGATAGTACGAAGAGAGTGTGTAAAAGCCTTATTTTAAAACCAAGGCATTACAGCGGGTTGCTTCGTTGTTAAGCGGCCACGAGACCCTTCGTCCCGGGCGGCATCTTCAGCTCTCTTGATAACACGGGCCTTAAGGTCAGGGCCAGAACTGCGCAGCACGGTCTCTCATTCTCAGCATTATTTACTTCCGCTTCCTATGGTCTTCCGCTGGGAAATGACCCCGTAATATGGAATAATGAAACAGCTTTAGTGATCTGAGGCGGCACTCAGAAAAACTTCTCTTTCGTAAGTGCATTTTCCAATTGGTCAGCCGGCTTCACTAATGACATGTCCCAGCATCGTGATTGGCTAAAATATTTTCCTACTAAAATTTTCTGCGCAAAACGTGTTTGTGAACACGGGTCCAGTTGGTTTCCTTTTCTTTCATGGCTGTCGTGCTTAGCCTTCTTAGTCTATAGACTCCCACCGACTGTCACCTAGACAGATGCACTAACTGTCATCCCGTAAGTTAAAATGTTTCTGCACAGTGCGAGAATCAAGTTTAGTAGGTAGTGAAATCGACTTGCAAAGAAGGTATGCGAACGGCCTTCCCTTTATGTGCGCGAATACTTTTTCACCGGGCTGTATTCAGGCCTCGGCACAGACGTGCATCAGTATGAAGGAGCTATGTAGGGCCTTTTCAAACGCAGCACGCATTCGAAAGTGCAGTCAACCTTGGACCAGCAGAAAAGCGTCGCTCACTCCGGCTGTCGATCGAAGTCCATGTAATACCAATGTGCTAAGAGATAACAGAGACACGTGCGTGTCTACCCCCCCCCCCCCCCCGCAGATTTCCATTCCTAATGCTTCAATCACGCTGTCCGCGGTCACGCCGTCTAATAATGCGAGCACGCCGCGCATTCGTTTCGTTTGTTACGCGCGCGAGTGACGGACGTCGTTACGAAATTCGTCCCTGTCGATACACGCACGCGCACTCGGAATGCGCGCGCGGTCAGAAGCCACGACTGCCAGCACGACCAACCCGAGGCGATGTTTTCGCTCGCCGCAATCGATTTCACGTCTCGATTGGCTCATAGTTACGAGCTCGCCCTCCGCGATGACAACGTCTACGCCGTCTGAGAATTTTAGTTCCTTTTTCTTTCTTCCTTTCTTTCTTTAATTCTTTTTTTTTATTTTTTTATTTCCCCTTTAATCCTTACTAGTTTTTTTTTTTTTAACCACTCCAGATTGCAGAAGGAAATCCACCGGTCGTAGTGGCTTAAAGGCTGTACCATTAGGCTGTTCAGCACGAGAACGCAAGTTCGATTCCTGGCAACGGCACCTGCATTTTTGTAGGGGCGTAATGCAAAAACACACGTGTACTTTGATATACGTACACATTAAGATACCCCAGGTGTTCAAAATTAATCTATTGTCCTCTACTACGGCGTGCTTCGTAATTTACTCGTACTGCTCGTAATCATACGGATGGGTTTTTTTTTAAGTAATCAAACAGGCCTTCAGACAAAACAAAACAAAGGCCAAGTGCAGTTTATTGCTATTGTACGGCAACAGGTAGGAAGCAGTATCTGCGCAGAAGAGTGAACTAATGGCAAGATCACATAGCTGAAACCGTATTGTTGAGTGTCCCCTCTAATTATATCGTCCCTGATTCGCCCTTAGCGTTGGTTTTTCTGCTCTCTTCATGTCATTCTTTCTGTAGTGGATTGCAACCATTTCAGTTCTTCGTCACCGCACGCATGCTCTGTCGTCTCTATATACTTCATGTTTTAGGAGCAGTTTGATTCCGTTGTAGCAATGACATACTAGAAAACCTTTCACTCTGCAGCAGATTTGTTCCGTTCAACCAAGCCGCATTACACGCTCCGAATTTTGTGGCACATAGCTTCTCTCCGGACTTACTTCATTTGCAGTTATTTTCGAGGAACGCTTTTGTTAGCTGCTGGCGGACCTCTACACCCGACCATTTCAGAATTGCCCTGTCAGCGTGCCACTTAACAAGAGGTGTTAGGCACCGAAGTACAGTCACGTTCCGTCTCGTATACGTTACGGCATCTGGTCAGACTTAGGAAATACCTTAATGCCCTGTAACGCGGAGATGAATTTTTAAAACAGTAGAGCAACAGACGCCGCCAGCTGTTTCACGTCGACCGACATGGCTTATCGTTCACCCTTCGTGGTTGTGTATATCACGGAGTGAAACGTTAAGACGAGCCGAAACACCACTCTCCCCTAAATATCCCGTTACTTATACGCTTAATCGCTTAAAGCTTGGCCTCCCACCAGAGACAGAGCGCTCTGGCAAAAAGAAAAACGGAAAGAAAATAAAGCAAAAATGGAAACGGCGCGGGTATAATCGTCGTGCCTCGAAGCGCGCGGCTACCTGAAGGCCGCAAAATGCGGGCATACATATTCGCACTCAATTTCTTTTTTTTTTTTTTTGCTTCCGCCGGGCAAACCACGGCACGTTTCAATCGAACAGCCACGAGCCAGACGGCAGTTTCGGAGGCCGCACTGACGATAGGTTCGGCATGTCGCGCCGTATATTTTTTTATTTATTTTCATATTTTTTCGTGGCTCTATTCCAACCTCTCTGGCGCCCGCGCAACGGCCGTCCAGGCGTGCGAAGCGGACCTTCCGCTGTGGAAGCGAAACGACATTCGTGCTTCCTTGAGAACCCCAAGGAACGTTCTAGAATGCGCAGCCCATGACAGGTGGCATTATCTGCACCGCAAACGTAACAAAGGCGCCAAACCGCGTCCCTGGGAGATTGGTATTGCACGTCTTTGGACCGGTCGCCGTTTCCAAAGCGTGCTCCCGCCGCCTGGTATGCACGTTTCTTTGGACTCGAATGTGTTTTGATCGAATGGAATGTTACGTTGTCCGTCGGTGTGTGTCTGAGTAATGCAGGTACCGCCAAATGTATAGGTGTCATGCGCCCTGCTCTTTCGACCCGGTCCCTCTCCTTCGCGCCCAACTCGCTAGTCTGCCTTTCTCGAACGTGCTTGGTTTGTTTGTCTCGAAGATAATTGTGGACTACAGTACCTTTTCTACGTTTTTTTTTTTTTTTTGCTCCCAAATACACCGAGCGTCTCAGGAAGCATCCAAACCCTCAATACTAGGGTCGTGCTTGCGTCGCCAGTGCCTGAACAGCACTAAAACGGCGACGCCGACGGCACAAGTGAAACTCGAGTGTCCGCGTAGTTTTAATCGCAATAATTGGAGCGTTTTTAAATAAAGTCTGTGTATTTAAAAAAAATGCAGAGAAGTCGGCTTGATCGTTCCCGTACCCACTAGCTCTCACAAACTAAAAGCTTTAACAGTTCAAACTAGAGCTGACATGTTCAAATACACAACATTAATGAGAACTAAGAGACAATAATGCCAAGGAAAGCATAGGGGATGTTATTTGTAGTAATTAGGGTATAAATGTGAAGAAAGTAAAGTGGACGAAAAGATGACTTGCCGCCGGCAGGGGCCGAACCTGCGACCTTCGAATAGGATGTTCATATACAGTTTCTTCTTTTTCCTTCCTCTAAAATTGAGCACTGGGATTATCTGCGTGGAGATTTTCGTGCCTTGCCATTTCGTGACTTTCTGTCTGCAACTCAAGTATACAGTAAGCAGGTGCCCACTTTTACCATAGCCCCATAGGGGTCGTGGTTCGTAAAAATAGAAAAAAAAACAGTATATGCTAAGTGTGCTCTGGCTTGCTACTATTCAGGGGAGGAAAAGGAAATAACTAAAAAAGAGGTACGTGTGCATTATGACGACGGCGACATGAAGAACTGATGCGTGCATATAATAACCACGCGACGAAATGCGTTCCTTAAAGTCTAGAATCCAGTCCATTACATACCTTTAGCATGCTAACAGTGCGTCAGATACTTTCTGTGTAATTTGAACGTTTAGCTTACGGATAACACGGCGGCGTGTAATCCAGGGTAAACTGGCTGACAACAAAATGCACGATACTTAACGGAGTAAACATACTTAACAGCGCCACTGAGTGAAAAGAAAAACGGGTCAAAGCGGCGCCTTACGATAACCCTTATTCCCGGAAACAGCGACTAATATCGATTCCAACGTCAGCACGTGACGTGCAACTGCATCACCTCTTTTGATACATCCATATCTATTTACCATTCCGAAGCAATGACACTGTACTAGACCCAACTTGAACCAAGTCGTGAGGCCGGGTCACGAAATTATCGAAGCACGTGTGATTTCGGGACTGGGTTCGGATTATGAGAGTACTTTGTTAGTGCGTCTGACTGATGAGAAGACTGATTTTTGTCTTTAAAATGGGATGTAGTTTAACGCCATTTACGGAAGTTGAGGCTTGTCACTGTTTCCCTGAATAGCGGATGCTGGAAGTTAGTGCTCTGTCTTTTCTCCCGTTTCTTCTTTTCTTATACTCAAGATCATAAACACTTCTGACATTCCAGCAAGCTTAAGCTGTCACAGTGGCACTTCTGCAAAACATTGAGGGATGTTTATACGCATAAATTAATAGTTTATATGCGATAATTATTCTGTCGGCTTCGTACGACCGCTAGACTCATTTCTGGCAATGTAGTCTGTAATTTGTGTAGTAACAAAAAACCGAAAAAAATCCCCAATGTTGAATAGCTCTGGCTGTCGAACGGCCGCCTGCATCGTGACGTAGAACTGGTTGTGCCGGCGGCAAACCGGGCAGGTGGAAACTCGGCCTGTAGGTTCATCGCAATGGACATCGTCATCATGGGTTCCGGTGCCAGCAAGTTAACACTCACACAAAAAAAAAACCTGCTCGGCCGCGCTATTGTGCTTTCCCGCTTATATTTTTGAACGACTGAAAGTATGGGAGTATTTGGATCAGCAGTTCGACGTCTGCTGTAATGTCAAGGTGTGCGATGAAAACTTGCTCAAGGTTAGCAAATCGCTCATTTATGGGATCTTCGGGAAATAGCCCTTGGGAAAACCCCTCAAAGGCGGTGGTTTATTACGAGAACACGTTTAGTATTCACTACGGCGCTCGCTAACGATAATCACTCTTTTTCGCAGAAGCATTTCTTCGCCTGCGGACTTCCCCAGTATCCGAGTGCAAAAAAAACTTTTTGCTATAGGCTTCTTACTGCAGTTTAATGTTGCCCAGTTAACGCCCAAGCCCACTTCATCACTGACAACTATTCTTACATTGCCACGTGCCACCCTTATTTCTAATTGGAAAAAAAAAATAAAGACTACGGGAAAGCGTGCAGTAAAATATAAGCTTCAACAAACGTTGATGACTTTGGAAGCTACCACGAACTACTGTAAGAATCAGTGAAAAACATGCAATGTCCGCTAATATCAGCACTAATTGGCGACGAAACGTATCCAGCTGTATACTCGGCAGCCATTTACTGAAGCCACTTGTGAGCATCACAAAGAGTGCCACTGGTGGGTCAACGTTAAAAAGCAAAACAAAACACGAAAGAAAGGGGTGTGGTCAAGGACGAGACGTCATTATTCTATAAACCCTCTATCCTATTGTATGGATTATCCTTAGCACTTCATCAAAAAGCCATAAAATGTGAGCACCGTAAGCCGGTATTAGTTCTCTTCCTTGCCTTTCTGTCCCTCCTTACCCATTCCCCAGTGCAGGGTAGCAAACCGAATAACTTTCTTCTGGTTAACCTCCCTGCCTTTCACTTAGCCTTTTCTCTCTCTCTCTTCCTTAACAATTTATACAAGAGAAGAAGTCGTCGAGCATGATGCGATATTAAATACAACGGGAATGAGATGGCACCGAATACCTGCGATCGTATTGAAGAGCTTTCCATTAAACCGGTTACATTATCGAAATTATTCCATTATTCCACACTGCGGCTCTCACGCTTTTTCCAATCGTAGAACCGCCGCCGTAGGTCTTGAATACCCCGCGTCATAGCTAATCATTAACGTCGTTACAGTGTATATTTATGCGCATGTTGAATATTCTTGTCTTGGTTATGTTATGCAATGGTTCCTCTTCATTTTTTTAACATCACCGTGTGTACACATATATGTGATTGTTGAACATGTTGTTTTGACTGTTATGTTATGTCTTGACTGTTACGCTAAGTTGTATATTGTATGTACTGCGGGTTAATTGTTAGAAATTTGGACCCTATGTACTTTATGTTCGACACCTCCAAGAGCTAAGTAGTAGCCGGCGCTTTATCTGTGCGCTAACATCTCCTTACATCATGTCAACAAAAAAAATCATTAACGTCAAATATCCGCCGTTGACACTGTGTAAATGAAGGCAGCACCGACCGCCTTGTTAATCGTGTTCGGACCGCCGGAGGTTTTCCTCTATCCCTCCCGCGCGGGCAATAACGCAGATTTGTTTTCCGTGCGCAGACGCGATTAACTCGGTAAACGAGGTCCAGCTCGGTCGCACGCGCAGCTGGAGTCGAACATCAGAACTTCCCACGCAAGTGCCCCACTGACCACTTCCTCCGCCCTCGGAGACCTCCGCGATCCGCCGCCGTCTGGTCCACTAAGTCGCCGGAACAACCACAATGCTCGCGATCGCGGCGATTCACGCACACTCGTTTGCGTTTGGTCGTGAGCGCACGCGCGCATATGACTATACACGAAATGTTTTTTGTGTGTGTTTTGCTTGTTTTTGTTTTTCGCTTTCTTGTACCCGCTCGATCGCTGTTGCCTTTCACTCCAGCTCCGTTGCAAACTATTACGTAGGCGAATACATCTGCGATAGCAAATGTACCTCGCTTTAAAAAAAAGAAAAAAAAGGAAAGAGCTCGCTATTCTCTTTCGACACACATATAGGTAGAACCTCGTCGATGCGCTCCCGTTTCTTACGACTTCCCGGTTTCAACGTTCGCGATATCTCTATCGAGCGAAACTGCGCGATGTTTTAGTGAATTCGTATAGTATGTTTTCCTGAATAAAGCGCTTCTTCCCGCGGGTTTTTATAAACGGGGTTGTACTTACACGAGCGCTCAGACTAGTGATAAGCAGTAGCAGTTGGGGTTACGCAGTGCTGAAACTTCCATATGCGTCCGCGTGGTGTCGCACGTTTTAAGCATTTCCTGTTCTGTAACAACAGTTTGAATGAGCTTTTAGCCTTCCATTTCTACTGAATTCCAATGATTCCATATGTTTCCGTAAGATTTTTACGAAAATATATGGCAAATATATAGAAAACATATGGATTCTGTAAAGAAACGTTGAATTTTTGAAATGGCATACGGTACATTTCAGTAGGGATGGAAATCGGTTGCTGTCCTCACAAAGACGAAGTCCGCTTGTCGAAACGTTCGATCCAGCGACATTCCTTAATCCGCGACTTTTGATCCCTTCAAGCCTCAATATCTCGCCATAACATCCGTCTTGTTCTAATCTTCAACCTACTGTTACTTCAAGATGCCGCTATTACATGTCATAGAAAAAAATGCTAGACGTGACACTAAACTATCTGAGCTAGTTGCTAACGAGAATCTCCCGGTGGCACATTGTACTCTCCGTGGCTGTATACACACGCTGTGTACTACACCTGTAAGGAGCCACTATACGTCAAGATGACACACTTAATGTTAATTTTGCAGTCGTATCGTGGATTTCGTCAGAGAGGAACATTCGCCATTCCGCTCCTTCGTTGGCGGCCTCTTTGCATTTCCGAACGACGGGACACCGAAGAAATGCAAATGGCGCTAATGCCACCTTATCGCTTCTCAATATTAATGTCGCAATGCGGCGCGACTCGTAGCCGGAACTGTCTCTCTAAATAAACGTTTATCTCTACCCATTTTTTGATCAGTGTTTGACAAACGGTAGCTTCCGGCGGCGGTCTTCCTGTTGTGTTGCGTAACTATTTAATATGTCCTGCTTTAAGTAGACCTAATCTTCTTTTTCTCCGTTAAGTATTTTATTTGCATGCTATTTCACTTAAGCCACGGTGTCACGCGTTAATACTGTATGGCGGAGAGATAAAAAAGATAGTATTTAGTGAAGGCGAAATTTTTTTCCGATTCTGATGTAAAAAATTATGGTATACCTTCCGTCGCACAAATACACACTGAGTAGAGAAGGACATCAAGAACACCAGCCACAAAAACAGGTTTTATATTCACAGGTACCACCAGAGCCAACAGTGCTATCAAAAGTTCAAAGATAAGTGCTTGAACTAGGTGACAGCAGGTGTGTATTTGTGCGCTGGAAGATGTGCCATAATGGCATTCACAGCCAACTAGCCTAGTTCTGTACGCTTACTGATCTAAACAAGCCCAATCTCGGTTGAACACCCATAACATACGAAACTCTTTCGTGCAATTGTAAGTGATTCTATAGATTCACGCTGTGCTTGCCTGAGTCAGTCCAACTG
Source organism: Rhipicephalus sanguineus (assembly GCF_013339695.2). NCBI lineage: Eukaryota > Metazoa > Arthropoda > Arachnida > Ixodida > Ixodidae > Rhipicephalus > Rhipicephalus sanguineus. The sequence continues at coordinate 85,356,464 of NC_051181.1, read as the reverse complement.
GCGCACGCCAGTCAACACAAAAGCCGACCCATCGCTCCTGAAGAAAGTTAGCGGGAGTAGCTCAGCAGAATTGGCGCATGGCACGATTCTGCCCGGTACTCTCGCAAGTGGGTAATATATATGGCACAAATTTTGTATGTACTTACTGTTTTAACGGCGCTAAAACTAATCTCCATCTTTCGATCGTTTGCTGTCACATCATAAATCACTTTCTATCGAAGTTATATGGATATCTCCTGCCAGCG